>NC_028641.1:68730178-68854400 GCF_001406875.1 Solanum pennellii
CATTCACCCCTCCAGCCCCTACCCCCCCCCTCCCTCACCAACCCTAATCAATTTTCTTTTTGTGATTCTTATTTCCCTCCAAAACTTAGGGTTTTCAATCTATGTCACGGGCCTTCTTCCAAAACAATTTCAATTGTTTATTTATGATTTATTATGCTTGATTATGATTTATCATATTGGATTGATGGAGTATTGTTGATTTAAGATGGAAATTCCCAATTGATCCATGCATGATTTCCCCATATTGCTAATTATATATTGATATGTTGGTTGCTTGAGATTATGAGTCTGTCAATTGATCATGTTTACATTAACTAAGTTGTTGAATCATGATATCCCCTATACAATGTAGTGATTCAATAAGTTACAGCTGAATTTGACTCATAGCCTTGAAGGAAAATTTATGCTGGTTTGAATATGTTGATGAAGATTATGTATAAGATTGTGATTCACTTATATAGTATATATTCTATGACTATTGTGTAAATTATGATATTGTTGCAAGACCATTCTACCCTATACTTACACATGATGATGCGTGAATTGTCTATAACTATGATATGTAGTTATGTATAATTAAAAGACTATTCTCAAAAAATACTATGAACATGATGTGAAAGGTTTACTCACATAGTAATGATTCGAAGGTTGATGCAACATCAAACAACTCAAAAAACCTAAGAATAAGCTAAGAAACTAAAAATAATCATTTTTGCAAAGAAAAAGGAAAAATATGGAAAATTTGTCTAAGTTAAGAAAGCGAATTTTTGTCATTTTTAAAAGGCCATAACTTCTAGCTCAGGATGTGTTAGAGGTAGTTCTTGATATGGTTGGAAATCCTATGGAAAGGTATTTCCAACTCCGCCGAGTTTGATCGATTTCGATATAGTATGCATGAGTTATGCCTTTCGAAAGTTGGATTGTTGGATTGATGAAAGTCCCAATCCGAATTTAGGGAAGCGCAAACTAGTTTTTCACCAATTTATTTCCTATTTTATTTTAGGGGTTGATTGGGGGTAAAAACATGTCTTAGATCAGTTTGGAAAAGTGAGAATTACGCTTAGGTCTTGGAGAAGTGAGAAAAAGAAGAAAGAAAGAGAGAGAAGTCAAGAATTCACCAAGAACGTCAAGCTTTGCGAGTGGAATTCGTTGGGGTGATCCCTATTAAGGTATTTGAGTCTTCCATAACGTTGGGTTCGTTCACCCATGTGTCGAGCATTTTTTATTCAGCATGATTTCATCCTAGAAATATTAGAGTTTTGAATTGGTTTTGAATTTTGTTCTTGAATTACTTTCATTCTTGAAAATGAGTTGAGATTTAGGATTTCTTGATGATATAGGTGTTGTTCTTGAATTCATTGGGTTATATCCTTGTATAGATTAATTGAATACATAGATCTAAGGTGAATATTTAGAAAAGAAATCAAATAAAAATGATTTAAGGTCAGGCAATTGAGATGGAAATTTGTTAGTTATCACCTGGGCAGATCCAGGCACAAGGCGCCCCATCTGCGCAAGAGGTTCTGGGGCGGGCGCCTCCAGTGCGCTAGAATTAGGCCTCTAAACTTGAGACCTGGTGCGGCGCACCCAAAACGCACCCAAATCGGCATTTTTCACCCAATTTTTGTAATTCAGTCCGATGAAGCTTTTCTAAAGTGTTTTAACACTTCCTAACGATTATAACTACTCTAAATCACTTCTAATCATACTTAAATCATCCAGAAACACGAGTTACCACCTTGAATCCATGACTTCAAATTCAAGGGAAGTTTAGAAAGCTCCTACAATTCTTTCAAGAAGTCTTTTACAAATACTTTAAACTTGTTAAGACTTAAAGATCCGTTTGAGTAATGAGTAAAGATAAGAAAAAAGAGTTCATTTCAAGCTTCATAAGTCTTTCAAAAATGTTTTAAATGTTGTTTTATGACTTAAGATTTGGTTCAGTTCGAAGTAAAGTGAAATATTTCTTCAAAGAAGTATATGTGGACTAAGTATTCCCAAAGCATATAAAATATTTTCACATTTAAAAAGAAGGGAAACTAGGATTACTAAAGACACTTCGGGCTAGCCTTTGAGATAAGTTTATGCATTGGAGATACCACAAAAGTTAGCAACATTTCATCCGGTATTTCACATCTATATGTTGAAGAAGTCCATGGGCGATCCTTCATTGATCATTCCAACTAAAAATATTGGGATCAAGGATGGCCTATCTTATGAAGAGATTCCGGTTGAGATCTTAGATCGCCATGTTCACAAGTTGAGAACTTAAGAAGTCGCATCAGTCAAGGTCCTATGGAGGAAGAATTTATTGAAGAAGCTACTTCGGAAGCTGAAGAGGATATGAAAAAAAGATATCCACATCTCTTTGAATGTGGAGAAGATGCACTCAATGTACTAATTCTCTTCTTAATACTATAAAGTTATGAGTAAGCATGTTGTTACTAGTTTTAACTTGATTGAATTATGAAATTAATGTTGCCACACTTAGCTTAGTGAAAGAAATCTCATCCAAGGATGAATGTTCCCAAGGACGAGATATTGTAACATCTCGCATTTTCAAAATATCTAAGAAAAAGCTAAGAAACTAAAAGTAATCATTATTGGAAAGAAAAAGGAAAAATCTAGAAAATTTGTCTAGGTTAAGAAAGTGAGTTTTGGTGATTTTTAAACGTCCATAACTTCTAGATCAAGATTGGATTGAGAAAAGCCACATTCCAGATTTAGGGAAGGGTAAACTAGTATTTTCACCAATTAATTTCCTATTTCATTTTAGCGGTTTATTGTACTAAAAAAATTATTAGATTAGATTGGAAAAGTCAAAATTACGTTTAGGGCTTGGAGAAGAGAGAAAAGAAGAATGAAAGGGGGAGAAGTCAAGAATTCACCAAGAATGTCAAGCTTTTCTAGGAATTCATCAGGGGTGATCCCTATCCAGGAATGTGAGTCTACCATAACGTTGGGTTCATTCATCACGTTACAAGCATGTTTGATTCAGCGTGATTTCATCCTAAAAAGATTGTATTTTTGAATGTTCTTGAATGTTGTTCTTGAATTGTTTTCGTTCTTGAACATGAATTGAGATTTAGGAGTTCTTTGACGATTTACGTATTGTTCTTGAATTCATTGGGTTAGATCCTTGTATAGATGAATTGGATACATATATCTAACGTGAATTTGAGAAAAGAAGTTGAATTAGAACGATGTAAGGTCAAGAAAATTGAGATAGATATTCGCTAGGCGTCACCTGAGAAAGTTGTGGCACGCCCCATCTGCACCAAAAGCCCCGTGGCAACACGCCAGAATGAGGCCTAGCGTGGTGCGCCCAAATCGGCGCTTTCACCCAATTTTCGTGATTCACTCTAATTAAGTTTTTCTAAAGTGTTTTAACACATCTTAACAATTCTAACTACTCTAAATGAATTATAATCATATATAAATTATCAAGAAACACGAGTTACAACCTTTAATCCATAACTTCAAATTCAAGGAAAGTTTACAGCCAAGTCTAGAAAGTTCCTAAAGTCCTTTAAGGAAGTCTTTTACATATACTTAAAAGTTGTTTTAAGACTTAAAGATCAGGTTGAGTAATGAGTAGAGATAAGATGGAGTTCATTTCAAGTTTCATATGTCTTTCAAAAAATGTTTTAAATCTCGTTTTAAGAATTAAGATTTAGTTCATTTCAGAGTAAAGTGAAGTATTTATTCAAAGCAATATAATGGGTATAGTATTCCAAAAGTAGTATAAAATGTTTTCACAATTAAAAAGAAGGGAAACTAAGATTTGTAAAGATCCTTGGGCTTGCTTTATGAAAAGAGTAATAGCTTTCTAAATGAAGCAAGCAAGGAAACTGAGATTTCCAAGATAGCTCTTGAGCTATGGTTTTGAGCACTAATATCAAATCACAGAATAAGTATGTTTTTAAAACCTAAGAGCCAGTATGTTTGGTGAGTAGTATTGAGAACGGTATAGGTGAGTTTTGAGACAACTCACAGCCCCATAAACCAACATCAAATCCACAAGTGCAATGACCAAGTAAATTCCCATAACCTTACTCAACCAAGTAAACCCAACAAAAGACCATAAGCAATGTCTAATATGATATAATGTATCATTAAGAGGAATCATCATCATATCTAGCAACATAAACCAATAACATGTTCATAAATGAAACTAACATACAATAAGGTCATTAAGGTGTAAAGTCAACATATATACATGTCATGTACTTTCTAAAACATAAAAACAACCTTCCAAGACTTCCCTCAAGGATAACTTGTGCAATGTATAGGTAGAGTCTCATACCTATACCTAGACTAAGTCAAACCTCTTAGGTCACCCTAGTTAGTGTTCACATTATTACTTCGTTTTACTTTCAGGAACACTTTCCCTAACCGACGTAGACCACATGAGCTAAATGTGGAATTCGGTTTCCTGAAACCCTACACCGAGAGAAGGCAGACCACTTTCCAAGGTAGTACCAAAACATGAACATAACATTCTAGGTGGATCCAGTAACTAGTATTCCTATGAGGGTGACATAGTTCAAGAACTAAGAGATATACTTGGGACACTTTTAATGAACAATTGAACTATGTCACCATATCATGAGAACCATTGTGAACCTACCTTCCCATATTGAGAAGGGACACATCTCATATCCAGTTCACTCGGTGCTAAGCTAGAGTCCCTTTTTGAAATGTCTTCAAGCCTTGATTAATAATCATAACTTAGTATAAGCCATAAGATACTAACCCCTTGTATATTAATATCATTATCTGATTATGAATTTCATGAGAATGTCCTTTCAACACAACCCTTATATGTGAGATCAACACATTATCATCATCATGTCATGATGAAGCATATAGGCAATTCATAACCAACCTTATATCATTTCATCTTAAACATAATATCACAACTTCATATAATCAAAGACATTTAAATAAAATCATCATACCAACACATAATCATTATAATCAAAAGGCATGATTCAATTGAACTTCATCATCAAGTAAAAGCCATCACAATTGAAGTAAAGGTTCAAGATCACAAAGTCTTACTAATTCTCCTTCAACAAGACATCATCATTAGTATTACCCTCAACCAATAAAATTTCATCATCAATAAGTTTAATAAAATAATTCAATAGTAATTTAACACAATAACTAAGTCAATTGCATCAATACTAATCAATTCAACATGAGTTCATAACCTAGGGTTAAGGAATTTGGATCAATTCATGATCTATTCCACAATCTAGGTTAATTCATCAAGAACAAATGTAATTGAACCATAACACAACATAATCTAATCATAATCACCAAAATAAACCATAAACAATACAATTTAGAAGATCAAATTCGTATTAGGAAGAAACCCACATGAAATCATCTTTTTGACAACCAATTTTTGGAGAACCCTTTGGGGAAAGGAATCCCAAAGGTGAAGAGTTCTCATACCTTGTTAATTGTTGAAGATTTATGGATAAAAGCACCCTTCATTATTACCTAATGACCTTGACCTAGCCCTTCAATGGAGTTCCTCTTTGGGAGATAGAAAGTAGAGAGAAGGAAGAGCAATTTGGGTTTGGGAATTCAGAGGTGTTAAGTGAGGTTTTAGGCTTAGGGTAGGTTATATAGTTAATTAACTAATCTAATTAAAAAAAACCTAATAACTAATTAAATCCCTAAGTAACTAACCTAATTAAATTAACCTAACTAATTTTCACAGGGAAGTCACAGGCCTGACCTACGAGACCCCAACCTACAGGCAGTTACACAGTCGACGGCCAGGACCCCCACGTCCTGTGCAATCATAATTTTGGTCAGAGAGTTTCCAAATAGGCCTATTATTGAAAATAAATAAGTGAACATTGACGGAGGAATCTACACCCCATCGATCATTCAACGTCTTGTCGCCTGTAACCGCCGATGGCTACTGCCTACACTGCCTCAATTGGCAGCTTTGGGTCAAAATGAGAGGGTCCTCCTCAAGGACCCTTAGGGTGGTCCTTTGGGAGTCATACCTGGACATTTTGACCCTAAATCTACTCTAATATGTGTTAGACACCATTATACCAAATTTCATCTATTTCCGACTCTTAAAACCCCATAAAATAGGCTAAGGCACACTAGCACCATTTTGACTAGTCTCCGGACGTCATGGACGTTCCTTGACGTTTTGACTCTAAAACATCCTAAAGGACTTCTATGAATTATTATTGACCTTAAAAAATTATTATACACATTACAAACTCATGTGAGGCTCAAGATTAGGCCTTAGACTTTTGGAGTGTAACAACATGAACAAAAGATCAACTATGAACAAGAACATGGGTTATGTACTATGATTTATTAATAGGTTCTACTTTGTATGAACGGGGGGATGAGACTCCAATCATGCATTGCACAAGTGGACTTTGATAGTGATTGCGGTATGTGCTCTTATGACATATTGCTTTGTCAGTTAATGCATGTTTTCTATAAATAATGAACATTAACCTTACTTATGATTTCTTAATGAGCTTTGCTTAGTGTGACTGAGGGCATGGAATTCACTTAGAAATTGCACAAGTAGACATATAGATTTATTATGATGTGGTTTCCTAATGATATGATGATGTATGAATCTATATATGCATGATATGAATTGTTGTTAAGAGTTACTCTCCCTATATTTCATGTTATCAGCATGGATGTCTCCTTGTCTATGCGTGTTGTCTATGGATGAGGTCAAGGTATGTTATGTATGATAATGGTATCTTAAAAGTTGTACTTAGAATGGATAGGATTATCAGATACTGTCTAATACATGACATAGGTATAGCCTAGGGTTGTTTATGATATGGTTTGACCACGTAATTACACTAAGTGGGCATGACGGCTTTTAAACTTGATAAATGCATGATTTCGACCAAATGTCCCTTTTCAGCATGTTTTAAGGATTTTTATGCATAGCTTCCACACTTAGTACTTATGTGCTAATCCATTATCTACATTTTCTATAAATGTAGGTTTTGGTCGTTGAGACTACTTCCCATTTCTAGTAAGGCTTGGGTTGAGTATTCTTCATGCTTGGTGAGTCATCATGCTTATGTGGGTGGATTACTCATTTATATCTTTTATCTTGCTTTCTATTTTTAAGACTTGATAACCCTAAGTTTGTATTCACTTGTTTTAGATGGTGATTGTGACAAGGTCTAGATTCTTGTGTTGGTTCCATGAAAAAGAATTCTATTGTAAAAAGTTATAAATTTTCTGCATCATTTCTACTTGTTATTTCATGATTATGGTAAGGTCTTGAAAGAGACCCCTTGGGGGTCAAGTACTACGTTGTGTTACGTCTAGGGGGTACTACTGAGTCGCGACAGAAGCGATAACAAAATTGAGTTTAGTTAAATATATTTGCATATACTACTTGAGGTTCCAAATATTAATAGTTTTAACAAATTAATCATGTCTTAGAACACCTGACTTCTGAAGGATTTTTTTTATTAGATCTAAGTTTTTAAATTTTCTATGCTAATTAGAGAAGTATTATTACCGGTTAAAGATAAATAAGTAAAAACTAATATAAACAAGTAGACTTATGATTAAAAATGTTAATATAAATACTTTTGCAAAGCGATGTCCAAATAAAATAGGCATAATACATAAATATATCTTTTACTGTTTCTTCGAAACTAAGACCTATTTTTTTAATTTATATAAGTTTAAGAGTCTATTTACACATATTTAAGATTGAAAGGCATAAATATATGATTAAGCTAAATTAAAAACACGTTTATGTATTATGTAATAAAATATTGGTAGCTCGTTTTTATACATTCAAACAACACTAAAAGATATGATTAGGTGTCTTTGAAGTTAACAAAACAAAATCTGCACCACATGTAATAATAAGTCGTTATCTACTTTGTTATTTCTTGAATTTGACACTTCACTTATGTGGTCTTAATTCTAATACCTTAAGTCCCTCAATAAACCTTATTATTTTCATCTTTTCTTTAAGAAGGGTTTCATTTTTGAAATTTAGCAATCAGTGTTTCTCTGTCTCACTATCTTTGTTGAGGTAAGTAATTAGCAACTAATTGATTAACCTGCAATTGTGGCTCTATTTTGGTCCTAATATGCTTTAGGTAAAAAAGAAAAGTTGGGTTCTAAGTTTGTGTATTAGTTTAGTTGCACCTGTTTGATGTTGAATTAGGCGAAATTCATAAACTAATTTTACTTGAGCAAATTTTAAAATGTATGCGCATGAATGGTGTTTCTTAAATCATGTTATGTGTTGTGTGTCCATGATCTAGGAACCATCATTCATGGACACACAACACATAACGTGATATAGGAACCAATATTCGTCGGCATACATTTTTAAAACTTATCTTAAGTAAAATTAGTTTATGAATTTGTCCTAATTCAACATCAAACAAGGGCAACAAAACTAATACACAGACTTAGAACCCAACTTTTCTTTTTCCTTAAAGCATATTAAGTCCAAAATAGAGCCATAAATTACACCTTAATGATTAGTTGCTACTTACGTCAACAGAGATAAGCATGAGACGGAGAAACATTGATTGAAAAAATTCAAAACTGAAACCCTTGTTAAAGAAAAGATAAAAGGAACAAGGCTTATTGAGGGGTTTTAAGGTATTAGAATTTAGCCCACATAAGTGAAGTGTCAAATTTCAGAAACAACAAAGTAGAGCCCTTCTAAAATTGGTATTCAAGATTCTCATTTCCCCCAAAACATAGGGTTTTCAATCTATGTCATGGGCCTTCTTCAAAAATAATTTCAATTGTTTATTTATGATTTATTATTGTTGATTATGATTAATATGATTGGATTGATAAGTATTGTTGGTTTAAGATGGAAATTCCAATGGATCCTTGATTTCCCCATATTGCTAATTATGAATTGATATGTGGGTTGCTTGAGATTATAAGTATGTCAATTGATCATGTTTACATTAAATAAGTTCTTGAATCATTATATCCTCTATATAGTGTAGTGATTCAAGATGTTACGGCTGAATTTAACTCATGGTTTTGAAGGAAAAATTAAGTGGTTTTAAATATGTTTTATGAATATTATGTATAAGCTTGTGATTCACTTAGAGAGTGGAGATTCTATTACTATTGTGTAAATTATGATATTGTTGCAAGATCATTCTCCCCTATGATTACACATGATGATGTGAATTGTCTATAACTATGATAATCTGGTTGTGTTGATTGAAAGACTATACTCATGAAACGCTATGAACATGATGTGAAAGGTTTACTCATATAGAAATGATTCGAAGGTTGATGCAATATCTCGCAACTCAAAAAAGCTAAGAATAAGCTAAGAAGCTAAAAATAATCATTTTTGGAAGATAGTGTTTCTCAAGGTTCTTCTAACGCTAACTTTTTGAAGTTTAACGAAGATAGGGTGTCTAACTCTAAGCCTCAATAGGGAAGTTGGGGTGGATCTTCTTTCACCTTTTGTGTTAGGTATGTAAGGAAGCACAATGGTAAATTCTTAGTCGATATTGATAGTTTCTTTAGTTGTTGTAAGAACACTCATTCTAGATATCTTCCTTCAATTCTCCATAACTCCGAAATATTCTAAATTTTTCTTGACTTGTCTTTACTACATAATTAAGTTGGTAGTGAATTCTTAACAGTATACACCTTGCCAACCCTCTAGTTTCTAGAGAAGGACCCATGGAGACTCATAGTCCATATATAAATCTCAATATCTCAATATCACATCAACTCTCCACCTCAGCATGGCTAGTGATATAAGTAAGGTGTCACATTTTCTTTCTGAAAAGAATAGTATTTCTCCACTTTCTCTGATTTTCATATACCATGATATGCCGCATGAGAATGAATACTTCACAATAAATATAACACAGGGACATAATCAGCTCATCAAGGATTTCAAATAGTATTAAGTTCTCAAACTCAATTGGTCATGAAACATATTCTCAAAGGATAGGGGTAGTGGAGGAAACCATTTAAAGCCAAACTTCCCAACTTACAAAAGCATTTTATTCATTTTCTTTAAGGTGGTTCAAAAATCAACTCAAGCTCCAGTTCGGGCATTTTCACGTCAAATATAAATTTAAGCCACACAACCTTTCACTCGGATAGTTACTCAAATATCACAGACTTCTCACAATAATTAACAATGTCGCAAAAGCCTCCACATAGGATAAACATCACAATAAGGCATTATAATAATTAAATTAGGGATATAAGTACATACTACCACTCATTTCACAGTATTCTTCCTAAGAGCAAGTTAATTACTCACATAGTCTATAAGAGGAATAGCCAAACCTACCTCAAGGCCGAAACTTCACTCGAACAACTCTATCAAAGCAATTCCTCCACCCAGTCACCGAAATGATCCTCAATATCAAGAATGAAAAGAGTTCATCAAAAGTCCAATGATATCCATATTGATAAGATTTACAATATGCAGTAAAATAGTCGAAAAATCACTTCGGAAATAAAAAAGGTAAAACTAGATTTTTAGTTGAAAATCAAGTTCGACAAGTCAAGAAGATTTTGTTGTCGAAAATATTATTAAAAACAAGCAAGAATTGAGTTTTAAATCAAGAATTACTCATTATTCAATTTGGGTAAAAAATTTCCAAAAATCCACATTTGGAATCTTGATTTTAAAGTGCTTTGAAAAGATTAAATTTGAAGAAAACGACATAAAATCGAAAACGGGATTTACCAGCACAAGTTTTTCTGAAGAAACTGCTTCCAAAATCTTCCTCCCAAGCTCCCAAGATGAAAAGAACGGTGAAAGGAAGTGAAATGGGAAGAAAGGGGATTGTTTTAGCCCCAAAAAAAAGGTGACCACCTTTGACAATTGACCGTGCATTTATAATTTTCTTCTATGTTATTGAAGTCTCCGAATAAACTCTCGAAATCATTCGAGACCCGATAAAAATAAACCAAATATGCTACCCCCACTAAATTCGATATTCCAGACTCAATGGAATGGTCGAATTTCTGAAAAAATGTCGTTATAACTGAAATATCCTCTTGAACCTTTCTTTGGGCCTGAAGCTCAACTACTCACCTAAACACCCAACTCTTAATCTTAGGCCTCGAAAACCTTACAAATCACTCTACTAGCTCAAACTCGACGTTGGATGAAACTAATGAAATTCTCATATGACGCTCGGAATTCAACATGTTGACCAAATCAATCCTATCAAGAATTCTCAACTCCTGAGAGGTCAAATCACCAAACACAGACTATTCTGGAAACACAAACTAAGCATGAAAACACTATGAGGAGTGTAAAATGGTCATTTCACAATTAAAAGCAAAATCACAAAAAATGAGACATCACAACGACCACCTCTAAACCAAATGAGTCATTTGTTAATGGTCTTTTGGTGCACGTGAACTTTTTTAGGGCGAAGACTCATATTTTTTTTTCTAAATCGTATTATTTCACTTTTTTTTACTTCATCTGGAAATTCAGATGTTTTTGTGCATCTATATTTTATGTGTGTACACACACACACACACACACACACACACACACACACACACACACACACACACATATATATATATATATATGTACACACATAAAATATAGATGCACAAAAACATCTGAATTTCCAGCTGAAGTAAAGTGATTGATCTGAATAGTTAACATAATCTGAAACTTGAATTTATATTTTGTTGTGGTTCAGATTAAATGTTTCCACAATACTATTAGAATGTGATATCTTTACCATAATTTCATATATATGTCTTTTAACATGGTCTCATTTCACATTTATACCCTCCAACTTTGTATGTGCACAAATAGAGACACTTAAACGTGTATAAAGTTGAATGAGTAGACACATTAGCCCTATGTGACATAATACACATAGGACACCACGAAGGATGCAAATTGTCATGTAGGAGGCCATATAGGCATGTGTATTGTCTATTTGTTCAATTTTATACATGTTTAAGTGTCTATTTGTGCATACTCAAAGTTGAAGGATATAAATATAAAATAATGCAAAGTTAAAGGGCATAATTACGTATTAAGAAATAAGGGAAAATTACAGAAATCACATACTTTTAATACAAAATTACAATCTATCTCTTAAACATTTATGATACAGAAATCCCTCAAACAGATACAATAATATAAGCGCGCTGATACATTAAAGAGAGGGTTGGATACATTAATGACTAAAAAATCAAAGCGTTGATACATTAAAAAGAAGGTCAGATACATTTAAAAAGAGGGTCAAATACATTAATGTAGGATCCGAATACATTAATGGCAAAAATATCAAAGCGCTGATACATTAAAAAGAGGGTTGGATACATTAATGGAGGATTGGATACATTTATGACATTTTTTACTTAAAGAGAAAAATAAATAAGGAATTTTGGAGATTTGTAAAACTTATAAGGGATAATGGTAATAAGTAAACTAAAAGATGAGATTTCTGTAATTATTCCTCAGTAATACTACATAAACAAATTTCTGAGTAGCTATGTTCATGTTTCAGCAATTTATCAGTCCTTTGGACTATAGTTTATTTTATTTTTTTCAAGATTATTTTCATTCATACCCAACACCCCCTTAGATATAATTCTTTTACCAATTATGAAATTAGTATCAAATTCACATTTACCAGTCGAGTTACTGTTAAATTTTATAATTCTTTGGCATAATACATAAATATACTCTTTAACTTGGCTTCGAATCACATTTATGCCCTTCAACTTTGGTTGTGCACAAGTAGACACTTAAACTTGTATAAGGTTGAACAAATAGACACACATGTCTTACATGTCATTCTACATGTCATTTTTTGTCCTACGTGGTGTCCGAAGTGTATTTTGTCATGTAGGACTCATGTGTTTATTTATTTAAAAGCTGGATGGTTAAAGTGTCTGTTTGTGCATTATGAAAGTTGGAGGTCAAAGTCAAAATTTGAAGTCAAGTTTAGGGTCAAATATATGTATCATGCCAAATTTTTTTTAACTTTGAACTAATATAGAGACACGCTTTAACTAAACTAAGGTCCTATTACCCCCCCCCCCTCGAACTTATTTTTATACACCTTTTGTCTTACTGGCACACTCTGTAACTCCACGCAATTGAGGCGCGTGGGAGATATTTGGATGCCACGTAAGCCAAAAAGGTGCACAAAATTACAAAAAATAAGTTCAGGGAGTAATAGTACCTTAGAATAGTTAAGGTGAGTTTCTGGAATTTCGATCATAGTCTAGGGGGTACTTGTGCATTTTCCCAACCAATATATTGTTAATATTTGATACCGACTTGTGAGAAGATTGTATTATAATATCATTGTATATACAATTAAGTGAATATAGTTATATATATAAACTTATTTTTTTTAGTTGGCAACAATATATTCAATATTATTTTTATATTAAAATGGCTCTAATTTGTAAATATAAGAGCGATATGGCAATGAATTTCTCGGCTTCAAAGATGAAAAAAATGATGGAGAACTTTTACCTTTTTCATATTTGATACAACATTCTTAGTTTTCAGTCGATAAATATTCATATTTTTAGGTTCATAAATTGATATTAGCGCAAACAAACATCAGTTTGGTGGTTGATTCATCAATTTCGCAGTTGATTTTGTAATATTTCGTACATGATTCATCTATATCGTTGTTGATTCATCAATTTCATGGGTATATTTTAAGTGATCATTGTTCAGTCATAGCAATAATATACTAACAACTTCTTAGCCTTGAAACTATTCTCATCAATCAATTCTCGTTGTTTTACTTAAAAATATATAAGGTATATATAATAGTAAAAAATGACTAAGTTTCGAAAAATCAATTAATATTATGATTTAAGAGAAATTAGTTTTCCTAATTGACAGAGTCGCCACTTGATTTTTAGTAAAACCAAGAAAACTTAAATTGTTTTTCAAAAGATTTAAACAGATAAAAATCATTTGAAAAAGTGTTCGAAGTTCAATGTGCATTTCGAGAAGGTGTCAGGCCCTCGGAATGCCCGCTAACTCGCAGTTGACCGGCAATTTGACTAAAGGACCTTTTAAAATGAAAATTTAACTAAATAATGAGAGAATTCGCCTATATATGTATATATTTTATTTTATTTTATTTTATTTATATTATTTCTAAGGGGAAGTATCTAGAGGGGATTATCTTGAGGGAATAAACCTAAGTGTTGACAACAATCAGTAAAACAAACTAAATAAAATAATAATAATAATAATAAATTTTAAAAAATATATTTATGGCTATATAAATATAGCAAGAAATGATTGTCCTTAGGAAATTAATAAAATTCAACCGAAAGGTTAGTCAATATAACGATAATAACAAATAGTTAATAATAGGGAGAATAAATATTTGAACTTGGGCCAAGCCCAAGTACTGGATCTGGAGCCTGCCCCATTTCAAAATGACCCAAAGAAAATTGGGCCTCCTGCAGATTTCAGTGGGCTTTGCCCTCATTTTCCCTTAAAAAAACTGTGTATATGTGTAACGTATACCACTGTACATAGGGCTGCATTCAGACGTTTTCATTGTATATCAAGCTGTATATTCGGCGTATATATCCCGATTCACCTTCTCAAGCACCTGTATTTATTTTTGGACCTGTGTATCATGCTTTATAATGTATTATAGTGTATATAGTATGTATACAACTGGTATACAGCCTCCTCAAAACCTGTAAATAAATTTTACAGCCCGTGCTGTGGTTCTTCTGCTCCGTAAACCAGATGTCCGACTGACTTAAAGACGGTAGAGACTCGAGACTTTATGGCTCGAATTTGGGATGCAACGAGAAGAATCCATTATGGACTCGGAGGGGTTCATACAACAAAACGACAAAAAGAGAGACTTAATATCCGTATCTAATAGGATGAATGGGGAATATCTTAAATCATACAAGAACTATTTGAGAAAAAAAAACTTGAAAGAAAGATGCAGCCAACTTCAACTAAAAAATAAACGACGAGTAACTCTTAAGATAGGCAAAACAAGCAAGCTTAACGAATAATACTAGTTAACAATCACTATTTTTCCCTTTCAAAAGTAATATGCATGAATACTTGAACAAACAAATAAGAGCAAATTAACAAGACCGCAAAAGGTAAATCATATCCTAATAAAAGTGATCAACAACCACATGGAAAGCCAAAAGATGATGAAAAAAAAAGGGAAAATACTTCGCTGCAATACATGTAGTGATTGAACTTAATTATATGAATGGCATTTAATGGTGTTGATGTCAAAAGGAAATTTGAAGACTATAGTAAACCTGTTCCTTAAAGCAAAAGGAAGACACTGGGAGGGATCGAGCCTATTTCTCAAGCTAAAAATGCTGCAAATGAACACAAACATGCATGAAAAACTATTGAATACAAAGAGAAGACCATGGTTAGGCAGTGACATCACACAAAATGAGTTATACAATCAATTGTCTCAAGATCTCAAAACAACTCGACATGAAGGGGAATAATAAAAGACTTCTCAACATCTAACTATCCATGAACTTCTCTAATAGTAAGATCAATGTTGGGAAATAATCAACGAAAACTTAACAAAAGCTGGAAATAAGTGTGAAGCCCTTAATCTGCATCATATAAGATTTAAGTTTAATGACATCTGTTATGTTGGGGATTTTAACCCTGCAATAAAATTGTTGCCAAAATATTACAACGACCAGGAAAATATCCGCAAACTGGGAAAGGTGAGTGTTCTTGGGGCGGGAAACTAATCGCAGGGGTTGTTGTCCAACATAACATATAAATTTAACCCCCACAGATAACACATTCTTTTGCAGTGAGGGTTTAGGAAACAATCGTGGTCTTTCTAATCCACAAGGACAGATCCCCCTTCATAATGAACTAACACAGATACTAAACAAAGAAAAACAACTTTAAGATCTTAGGATTCGTTTAAAGCATGTAACTAGTGACTTTGTTGACTGAAATGAATGTCTTCCTAACATAACATTTCTAATAAACCTTTAGAAATGGGATAAAAGTTTTTTAAGAAATTGGATGAAATTCTTTGAATGAGGAATGCAACAAAATGAAGACCATAAAATAGGAATGAAAATTTTGTGGGAATATCTATGTTGCTCGAACTCTTCAAAAAATGATGGAAACCTTTACTTTAGTTAGTACAGGTTTCTACTAGCAATATACTTATACCATAACAATGTGCCCACATAGGTCCTTTACTAGTGGATCCACCTAAAAGAATGACATATTTTGACTTAGAACGGGAAGTTGAGGGGAAAAATTGCGGTTATTTTTAAGCATACTAATTTATTTTTATGTTTCATTTTTAATTTACTAAAATAAATAAACACATAGAGACACTATTTTTTGTCGTACTATGCTTTATTATGTTGATTTGACAAACTTATTCGAGGAACCAGATGATATGCACAGATCTATTAACTTTATAAGATTTCTTTATACGACATCTTTATTGTTGCTTTTATATTGAATTGATTTGAGTATTTCTGAGTTGAGTTAAGTTGAGATGAGGTGAGTATGTCTTCCTTTTTAACAGTACAAACTTATGTCTATGCTTTAGAGTTTCCTTTGCATGCTCGTATATTCAATGTACTGATATCATTTAACCTACATCTTTCATGAGACAAATATGATAATCAAGATAATCAACATGGGTTACGTTGATACCACTTGCAGTTCCATATTTCCTTTGATGAGTCTCCCTTCTTCAGAGGGTTCCACTCATTGACTTTCATTTTTGTTAGGATGTCGTGGGTCTTGTTCCGACTTCCATCATAGTTTGTAGAGGCTTCATAGACAATAGTGTTTTGAAGAGTCTTTTCATTTTTATTGTTTATATTTAAGATTTGAGTTGAACACTTTTGTATTGAGTATTTTAGAATATTTTGAGTTAAACTATCTTATAAATGATACTGTTAAGAGTTCAGTTTGTTTTGAGATTTCTATTTCAACAGGTAAGTCTTCTGCTGAGCATTAAGTCAAGCCCATGGTTCGCTTGGGATCACTAATGGTTGGTTTACGAGTGTCGGTCATGTCAAGGGTGTAGGCTCGGTGCATAACACACACACCCCGCCCCCTCCCTCCCCCCAAAAAAATGCTTCTGAAAAGTATTTAAAATTTACTTTTTTTTTACTTTTTACGCCACTCCCCCCGATACTCCCCCAGACAAGGCTGGCCCCACCACTCCAAAAGTATTTTTAAAAAATCATTTTTTTACATCACACCACCTCTACCCCCCTCCCCCTCCCGCGCATGCCATCCCGAACAAAAAAACTCAAAAAATTGTTTTTGAAAAATATGTTAAATTTTTTTAAAATATCATTTTTATGCCCCCCCCCCCCAGGCCATTCCCCTTAAAAAATTCTTAAGAAAAAACCATTCACCCCTCCAGCCCCCTACCCCCCCCTCCCTCACCAACTCTAATCAATTTTCTTTTTGTGATTCTTATTTCCCTCCAAAACTTAGGGTTTTCAATATATGTCACGGGCCTTCTTCCAAAACAATTTCAATTGTTTATTTATGATTTATTATGGTTGATTATGATTTATCATATTGGATTGATGGAGTATTGTTGATTTAAGATGGAAATTCCCAATTGATCCATGTATGATTTCCCCATATTGCTAATTATATATTGATATGTTGGTTGCTTGAGATTATAAGTATGTCAATTTATCATGTTTACATTAACTAAGTTGTTGAATCATGATATCCCCTATACAATGTAGTGATTCAAGAAGTTACAGCTGAATTTGACTCATGGCCTTGAAGGAAAAATTATGCTGGTTTGAATATGTTGATGAAGATTATGTATAAGCTTGTGATTCACTTATATAGTGGATATTCTATGACTATTGTGTAAATTATGATATTGTTGCAAGATCATTCTACCCTATACTTACACATGATGATGCGTGAATTGTCTATAACTATGATATGTGGTTGTGTATAATTGAAAGACTATTCTCAAAAAATACTATGAACATGATGTGAAAGGTTTACTCCCATAGTAATGATTCGAAGGTTGATGCAACATCAAACAACTCAAAAAACTTAAGAATAAGCTAAGAAACTAAAAATAATCATTTTTGCAAAGAAAAAAGGAAAAATGTGGAAAATTTGTCTAAGTTAAGAAAGTGAGTTTTTGTAATTTTTAAAAGGCCATAACTTCGAGCTCAGGATGTGTTAGAGGTAGTTCTTGATATGGGTGGAAATCCTATGGAAAGGTATTTCCAATGCCGCCGAGTTTGATCGATTTCGATATAGTATGCATGAGTTATGCCCTTCGAAAGTTGGATTGTTGGATTGATGAAAGTCCCAATCCGAATTTAGGG
Source organism: Solanum pennellii (assembly GCF_001406875.1). Lineage (NCBI taxonomy): Eukaryota > Viridiplantae > Streptophyta > Magnoliopsida > Solanales > Solanaceae > Solanum > Solanum pennellii. The sequence continues at coordinate 68,748,557 of NC_028641.1, forward strand.
AAGCGCAAACTAGTTTTTCACCAATTAATTTCCTATTTTATTTTAGGGGTTTATTGGGGTAAAAACATGTCTTAGATAAGTTTGGAAAAGTGAGAATTACGCTTAGGGCTTGGAGAAGTGAGAAAAAGATGAAACAAAGGGAGAGAAGTCAAGAATTCGCCAAGAATGTCGAGCTTTGCGAGTGGAATTCGTTGGGGGTGATCCCTATCAAGGTATTTGAGTCTTCCATAACGTTTGGTTCGTTCAACCATGTGTCGAGCATCTTTTATTCAGCATGATTTCATCCTAGAAAGATTAGAGTTTTGAATTGTTTTTGAATGTTGTTGTTGAATTACTTTCATTCTTGAAAATGAGTTGAGATTTAGGATTTCTTGATGATGTAGGTGTTGTTCTTGAATTCATTGGCTTATATCCTTGTATAGATTAATTTGAGTACATATATCTAAGGTGAATTTTAGAAAATAAATCAAATAAAAACGATTTAAGGTCAGGAAATTGAGACGGAAATTTGTTAGTCGTCACCTGGGCAGATCCAGGCACAAGGCGCCCCATCTGCGCAAGAGGTCCTGGGGCGGGCGCCTCCAGTGCGCTAGAATGAGGCCTCTGAACTTGAGACCTGGTGCGACGCACCCAAAACGCAGCCGAATCAGCATTTTTCACCCATTTTTTATAATTTAGTCTGATGAAGCTTTTCTAAAGTGTTTTATCACTTCCTAATGATTATAACTACTCTAAATCACTTCTAATCATACTTAAATCATCCAGAAACACGAGTAACAACCTTGAATCTATGATTTCAAATTCAAGGGAAGTTTAGAAATCTCCTACAATTCTTTCAAGAAGTCTTTTACAAATACTTTAAACTTGTTTTAAGACTTAAAGATCTGGTTGAGTAATGAGTAAAGATAAGAAAAAGGAGTTCATTTCAAGCTTCATAAGTCTTTCAAAAATGTTTAAAATGTTGATTTATGACTTAAGATTTGGTTCAGTTCAAAGTAAAGTGAAATATTTCTTCAAAGAAGTATATGGGGACCAAGTATTCCCAAAGCATATAAAATATTTTCACATTTAAAAAGAACGAAAACTAGGATTACTAAAGAAACTTCGGGCTAGCCTTTGAGCTATGTTTATGCATTGGAGATACCACAAAAGTTAGCAACAATTCATCCGGTATTTCACATCTATATGTTGAAGAAGTCCATGGGCGATCCTTCATTGATCATTCCAACTGAAAATATTGGGATCAAGGATAGCCTATCTTATGAAGAGATTCCGGTTGAGATCTTAGATCGTCATGTTCACAAGTTGAGAACTTAAGAAGTCGCATCAGTCAAGGTCCTATGGAGGAATGAATTTGTTGAAGAAGCTACTTGGGAAGCTGAAGAGGATATGAAGAAAAGATATCCACATCTGTTTGAATGCGGAGAAGATGCAGATCAATGTACTAATTCTCTTCTTAATACTATAAAGTTATGAGTAAGCATGTTGTTACTAGTTTTAACTTGGTTGAATGTTGAAATTGATCTTGCCACACTTAGCTTAGTGAAAGAAATCTCATCCAAGGATGAATGTTCCCAAGGAGGAGAAATTGTAACATCTCTCTTTTTCAAAATATCTAAGAAAAAGCTAAGAAACTAAAAGTGATCATTATTAGAAAGAAAAAGGAAAAATCTGGAAAATTTGTCTAGGTTAAGAAAGTGAGTGTTGGTGATTTTCAAACGTACATAACTTCTAGATCAAGATTATTTAGAGTATTTGTTGATATGGTTGGAAATCCCATTGAAATATCTTTTCAACGCCGCAGAGTTTGTGCGATTTCGATATCGTATGAGTGAGTTATGTCCTTCAAAAGTTGGGTTGTTGGATTGAGAAAAGCCTCATTCCAGATTTAGGGAAGGGCAAACTAGTATTTTCACCAATTAATTTCCTATTTAATTTTAGCGGTTTATTGTACTAAAAAAATTATTAGATTAGTTTGGAAAAGTCAAAATTACGTTTAAGGCTTGGAGAAGAGAGAAAAGAAGAATGAAAGGGGGAGAAGTCAAGAATTCACCAAGAACGTCAAGCTTTGCTAGGAATTCATCAGGGGTGATCCCTATCCAGGAATGTGAGTCTACCATAACGCTGGGTTCATTCAACACGTTACAAGCATGCTTGGTTCAGCGTGATTTCATCCTAAAAAGATTGGATTTTTGAATGTTCTTAAATGTTGTTCTTGAATTGTTTTCGTTCTTGAACATGAATTGAGATTTAGGAGTTCTTTGACGATCTACGTATTGTTCTTGAATTCATTGGGTTAGATCCTTGTATAGATGAATTGAGTACATATATCTAAGGTGAATTTGAGATAAGAAGTCGAATTAGAACGATGTAAGGTCAAGAAAATTGAAATAGATATTCACTAGGCGTCACCTAGGCAGAGAAAGTTGTGGCACACCCCATCTGCACCAAAGGGCCCGTGGCAACACGCCAGAATGAGGCCTAACGCGGTACGCCCAAATCGGCGCTTTCACCTAATTTTCGTGATTCACTCTAATTAAGTTTTTCTAAAGTGTTTTAACACATCCTAACAATTCTAACTACTCTAAATGAATTATAATCATATATAAATCATCCAGAAATACGAGTTACAACCTTTAATCCATAACTTCAAATTCAAGGAAAGTTTACAGCCAAGTCTAGAAAGTTCTTAAAGTCCTTTACGGAAGTCTTTTACAAATACTTCAAAGTTGTTTTAAGACTTAAAGATCAGGTTGAGTAATGAGTAGAGATAAGATGGAGTTCATTTCAAGTTTCATATGTCTTTCAGAAGATGTTTTAAATCTCGTTTTAACAATTAAGATTTAGTTTAGTTCAGAGTAAAGTGAAGTATTTATTCAAAGCAGTATAATGGGAAACTAAGATTTGTAAAGAGCCTTGGGCTTGCTTTATGAAAAGAGTAATAGCTTTCTAAATGAAGCAAGCAAGGAAACTGAGATTTCAAAGATAGATCTTGAGCTAAGTTTTTGAGCACTAATATCAAAGCACAGAATAAGTATGTTTTTAAAACCTCAGAGCCAGTATGTTCGGTGAGTAGTATTGAGAACGGTATAGGTGAGTGTTGAGACAACTTACACCCCATAAATCAACATCAAGTCCACAAGTGCAATGACCAAGTAAATTCCCATAACCTTACTCAATCAAGTAAACCCAACAAAAGACCATAAGCAATGTCTAATATGATATGATGTAGCATTAAGAGGATTCATCATCATATCTAGCAACATAAACCAATAACATGTTCATAAATGAAACTAACATAGAATAAGGTCATTAAGGTGCAAAGTCAACATATATACATATCATGTACTTTCTAAAACATAAGAACAACCTTCCAAGACTTCCCTCAAGGATAACTAGTGCAATGTATAGGTAGAGTCTCATACCTATACCTAGACTAAGTTAAACCTCTTAGGTCACCCTAGTTAGTGTTCACATTATTACTTCATTTTACTTTCAGGAACACTTTCCTTAACCGACGTAGGCCACATGAGCTAAATGTGGAATTCGGTTTCCTGAAACCCTACACCGAGAGAAGGTAGACCACTTTCCAAGGTAGTACCAAAACATGAACATAACATTCTAGGTGGATCCACTAGCTAGTATTCCTATGAGGGTAACATAGTTCAAGAACTAGGAGATATACTTGGGACGCTTTTAATGCACAATTGCACTATGTCACCATCTCATGAGAACCATTGTGAACCTACCTTCCAAGATTGGGAAGGGACACATCTCACATCTAGTTCACTCGGTGCTAAGCTAGAGTCCCTTTTTGAAATCTCTTCAAGCCTTTATTAATCATCATAACTTAGTATAAGCCATAAGATACTAACCCCTTGTATATTAATATCATTATCCCATTATGAATTGCATGAGAATGTCCTTTCAACACAACCCTTATATGTGAGATCAACACATTATCATCATCATGTCATGATGAGGCATATAGGCAATTCATAACCAACCTTATATCATTTCATCTTAAACATAATATCACAACTCCATATAATCAAAGACATTTCAATAAAATCATCATACCAACACATAATCATTATAATCAAAAGGCATGCTTCAATTGAACTTCATCACCAAGTAAAAGCCATCACAATTGAAGTAAAGGTTCAAGATCACAAAGTCTTACTAATTCTCCTTCAACAAGACATCATCATTAGTATTACCCTCAACCAATAAAATTTCATCATCAATAAGTTTAATAAAATAATTTAATAGTAATTTAACACAATAACTAAGTCAATTGCATCAATTCTAATTAATTCAACATGAGTTCATAACCTAGGGTTAGGGAATTTGGATCAATTCATGATCTATTCCACAATCTAGGTTAATTCATCAAGAACAAATGTAATTGAACCATAACACAACATAATATAATCATAATCACCAAAATAAACCATAAACAATACAATTTATAAGATCACATTCGTATTAGGAAGAAACCCATATGAAATCATCTTTTTGAAAACCAATTTTTGGAGAACCCTTTGGGGAAAGGAATCCCAAAGGTAAAGAGTTCTCATACCTTGTTAATTGTTTAATATTGATGGATAAAAGCACCCTTCATTCTTCCCTAATGACCTTGACCTAGCCCTTCAATGGAGTTCCTCTTTGGGAGATAGAAAATAGAGAGAAGGAAGATTAATTTGGGTTTGGGAATTCAGAGGTGTTAAGTGAGGTTTTAGGCTTAGGGTAGGTTATATAGTTAATTAACTCATCTAATTAAACAACCCCCTAATCACTAATTAAACCCCTAACTAACCAACCTAATTAAATGAACCTATATAATTTTCACAGGGAAGTCACAGGCCTGTCCTACGAGACCCCAACCTACAGGCAGTTACACAGTCGACGGCCAGGACCCCCACCGTCCTGTGCAATCATAATTTTGGTCAGAGAGTTTCCAAATAGGCCTCTTATTGAAAGTAAATATGTGAACATCGACGGAGGCATCGACACCCCATCGATCATTCCATGTCTTGTCGCCTGTAACCGCCGATGGCTACTGCCTGCGCTGCCTCAATTGGAAGCTTTGGGTCAAAATGAGAGGGTCCTCCTCAAGGACCCTTAGCATGGTCCTTGGGGAGTTATACCTGGAAATTTTGACCCTAAATCTACTCTAATATGTGTTAGACACCATTATACCAATTTTCATCCATTTCCGATTCTTAAAACCCCGTAAAATAGGCTACGACACACTAGCACCATTTTGACTAGTCTCGGACGTCATGGACGTTCCTTGACGTTTTGACTCTAAAACTTCCTATATTAGTTTTATGCATTATTATTGACCTTAAAACATTATTATACACATTACAAACTCATGTGAGGCTCTAGATTAGGTCTTAGACTTTTGGAGTGTTACAACAAGAACAAGAAGATCAACTATGAACAAGAACATGGGTTATGTACTATGATTTATTAATAGGTTATAGTTAGTATAAACGGGGGGATGAGACTTCATTCATGAATTGCACAAGTGGACTTTTTGAGTGATTGCGGTATGTGCTCTTATGACATATTGGTTTGTCAGTTAATGCATGTTTTCTACAAATCATGAACATTAACCTTACTTATGATTTCTTAATGAGCTTTGCTTAGTGTGACTGAGGGTATGGAATTCACTTAGACATTGCACAAGTAGACTTATAAATTTATTATGATGTGGTTTCCTTATGATATGATGATGTATGAATCTATATATGCATGATATGAATTGTTGTTAAGAGTTACTCTCTCCATATTTCATGTTATCAGCATGAATGTCTCCTTGTCAATGTGTGTTGTCTATGGATGAGGTCAAGGTATGTTATGTATGATAATGGTATCTTAAAAGTTGTACTTAGCATGGATATGATTATCCCTTTTCTACATGTTTTAAGGATTTTTATGCATAGCTTCCACACTTAGTACTTATGTGCTAATCCATTATCTACATTTTCTATAAATGTAGGTTTTGGTCGATGAGACTACTTCCCATTTCAAGTAAGGCTTGGGTTGACTATTCTTCAAGCTTGGTGAGTCCTCATGCTTATGTGGGTGGATTACTCATTTGTAGCTTTTATCTTGCTTTCTATTTTTAAGACTGGATAACCCTAAGTTTGTATTCACTTGTTTTAGATGGTGATTGTGACAAGGTCTAGACTCTTGTGTTGGTTTCATGAAAAAGAATTCTATTGTAAAAAGTTATAAATTTTCTGCATCATTTCTACTTGTTATTTCATGATTATTGTAAGGTCTTGAAAGAGACCCCTTCGGGGTCAAGTACTACGTTGTGTTACGTCTAGGGGGTACTACTGAGTTGTGACAGAAGCGATAACAAAATTGAGTTTAGTTAAATATATTTGCATATACTACTTGAGGTTCCAAATATTAATAGTTTTAACAAATTAATCATGTCTTAGAACACCTGACGTCTGAAGGATTTTTTTTATTAGATCTAAGTTTTTAAATTTTCTGTGCTAATTAGAGAAGTATTATTACCGATTAAAGAGAAATAAGTAAAAACTAATATAAACAAGTTGACTTATATTAAAAATATTAATATAAATACTTTTGCAAAGCGATGTCCAAATAAAATAGGCATAATATATAAATGTATCTTTTACTTTTTCTTCTAAACTAAGACCTATTTTTTTAATTTATATAAGTTTAAGAGTCTATTTACACATATTATAGATTGAAAGGCATAAATATATGATTAAGCTAAATTAAAAACACGTTTATGTATTATGTAATAAAATATTGGTAGCTCGTTTTTATACATTCAAACAACACTAAATTATATGATTAGGTGTCTATGAAGTTAACAAAACAAAATCTGCACCACATGTCATAATAAGTCGTTCTCTACTTTGTTATTTCAGAAATTTGACACTTCACTTCTGTGGGCTTAATTCTAATACCTTAAGTCCCCTCAATAAACCTTATTATTTTCATCTTTCCTTTAAGAAGGGTTTCATGTTTGAAATTTAGCAATCAGTGTTTCTTTGTCTCACTATCTTTGTTGAGGTAAGTAATTAGAAACTAATTGATTAACCTGCAATTTGTGGCTCTATTTTGGTCCTAATATTCTTTATAAGTAAAAAAGAAAAGTTGGGTTCTAAGTTTGTGTATTATTTTAGTTGCACCTGTTTGATGTTGAATTAGCGAAATTCATAAACTAATTTTACTTGGGCAAATTTTAAAATGTATGCCCATGAATGTTGGTTCTTAAATCATGTTATGTGTTGTGTGTCCATGATTTAGGAACCATCATTCATGGACACACAACACATAACGTGATATAGGAACCAACATTCGTCGGCATACATTTTTAAAACTTATCTTAAGTAAAATTAGTTTATGAATTTGTCCTAATTTAACATCAAACAAGGGCAACAAAACTAATACACAGACTTAGAACCCAACTTTTCTTTTTCCTTAAAGCATATTAAGTCCAAAATAGAGCCATAAATTACACCTTAATGATTAGTTGCTACTTACGTCAACAGAGATACTCATGAGACGGAGAAACACTGATTGAAAAAATTTCAAAACTTAAACCCTTGTTAAAGAAAATAAGAAAAGAACAAAGCTTATTGAGGGGTTTTAAGGTATTAGAATTTAGCCCACATAAGTGAAGTGTCAAATTTAAGAAACAACAAAGTAGAGCCCTTTTAAAATTGGTATTTAAGATTCTCATTTCCCCCAAAACTTAGGGTTTTCAATCTATGTCATCGGCCTTCTTCCAAAATAATTTCAATTGTTTATTTATGATTTATTATGGTTGATTATGATTAATCATGATTGGATTGATAAGTATTGTTGGTTTAAGATGGAAATTCCATGGATACATGATTTCCCCATATTGCTAATTATGAATTGATATGTGGGTTGTTTGTGATTATAAGTATGTCAATTGATCATGTTTACATTAAATAAGTTGTTGAATCATTATATCCTCTATATAATGTAGTGATTCAAGAAGTTACGGCTGAATTTAACTCATGGCCTTGAAGGAAAAATTAAGTGGTTTTAAATATGTTTTATGAAGATTATGTATAAGCTTGTGATTCACTTAGAGAGTGGAGATTCTATTACTATTGTGTAAATTCTGATATAGTTGCAAGATCATTCTCCCCTATGATTACACATGATGATGTGAATTGTCTATAACTATGATAATCTGGTTGGGTTGATTGAAAGACTATACTCATGAAATGCTGTGAACATAATGTGAAAGGTTTACTCATATAGTAATGATTGAAGGTTGATGCAACATCTCGCAACTCAAAAAAGCTAAGAATAAGCTAAGAAGCTAAAAAAATTCATTTTTGGAAGATAGTGTTTCTCAAGGTTCTTCTAATGCTCATATTTTGAAGTTTAACGAAGATAGGGTGTCTAACTCTAAGCCTCAATAGGGAAGTTGGGGTGGATCTTCTTTCACCTTTTGTGCTAGGTATGTAAGGAAGCACAATGGTAAATTCCTAGTCGATATTGATAGTTTCTTTAGTTGTTGTAAGAACACTCATTCTAGAGATCTTCCTTCAATTCTCCATAACTCCGAAATATTCTACATTTTTCTTGACTTGTCTTTACTACATAATTAAGTTGGTAGTGAATTCTAACAGTATACACCTTGCCAACCCTCTAGCTTCTAGAGAAGGACCCATGGAGACTCATAGTCCATATATCAACTCAAGCTCCAGTTCGGGCATTTTCACGTCAAATATAAATTTAAGCCACACAACCTTTCGTTCGGATAGTTACTCAAATATCACAGACTTCTCACTATAACTAACACTGTCGCTAAAGCCTCCACATAGGATAAACATCACAATAAGGCATTATAATAATTAAATTAGGGTGATAAGTACATACTACCACTCATTTCACAGTATTCTTCTTAAGAACACGTTAATTACTCACATAGTCTATAAGAGGAATAGCCAAACCTACCTCAAGGCCGAAACTTCACTCGAACAACTCTATCAAATCAATTCCTCCACCCAGTCACCGAAATGATCCTCAATATCAAGAATGAAAAGAGTTCATCAAAAGTCCAATGATATCCATATTGATAAGATTTAAAATATGCGGTAAAATAGTCGAAAAATCACTTAGGAAATCAAAAAGTTAAAACTAGATTTTTAGTTGAAAATCAAGTTCGACAAGTCAAGAAGATTTTGTTGTCGAAAACATTATTAAAAACAAGCAAGAATTGAGCTTTAAATCAAGAATTACTCATTTTTCAATTTGGGGAAAAAATTTACAAAAATCCAAATTTGGAATCTTGGTTTTAAAGTGCTTTGAAAAGATCAAATTTGAAGAAAACGACATAAAATCGATAGGGATTTACCCGCACAAGTTTTTCTGAAGAAACTGCTTGCAAAATCTTCCTCCCAAGCTCCCAATATGAAAAGAACGGTGAAAGCAAGTGAAATGGGAAGAAAGGGGATTGTTTTAGCCCCCCCCAAAAAAGGTTGTCGACGTTCTGTTGACTACCTTTGACAATTGACCGTGCATTTACAATTTTATTCTATATTATTGAAGTCTCCGAATAAACTCTCGAAATTCATTCGAGACATGATAAAAATAAACCAAATATGCTACGCCCACTAAATTTGATATTCCAGACTCAATGGAATTGTTGAATTTCTGAAAAAATGTCGTTATAACTGAAATATCCTCTTGAACCTGTCTTTAGGCCTGAAGCTCAACTACTCACCTAAACACCCAACTCTTAATCTTAGGCCTCAAAAACCTTACCAATCACTCTACTAGCTCAAACTCGACGTTAGATAAAACTAATGAAATTCTCATATGACGCTTGGAACTCAACATGTTGACCAAATCAATCCTATCAAGAATTCTCAACTCCAGAGCGGTCAAATCACAAAAACACAGACTATTCTGGAAACACAAACTAAGCATGAAAACACTATGAGGAGTGTAAAATGGTCATTTCACAATTAAAAGCAAAATCACAAAAATGAGACAACACAACGACCACCTCTAAACCAAATGATTCATTTGTTAATGGTCTTTTGGTGCATGTGAACTTTTTTAGGGCGAAGACTCATATTTGTTTTCTAAATCGTATTATTTCACTTTTTTTTTAACTTCAGCTGGAAATTCAGATGTTTTTGTACATCTATATTTTATGTTTGTATATATATATATATATNACAAAATCCAAATTTGGAATCTTGATTTTAAAGTGCTTTGAAAAGATTAAATTTTAAGAAAATGACATAACATCGATAGGGATTACCCGCACAAGTTTTTCTGAAGAAACGGCTTCAAAAATCTTCCTCCCAAGCTCCTAATATGAAAAGAACGGTGAAAGGAAGTGAAATGGGAAGAAAGGGGATTGTTTTAGCCCCCCAAAAAAAAGGTTGTCGACATTCTGTTGACCACCTTTGACAATTGACCGTGCATTTACAATTTTATTCTATCTTATTGAAGTCTCCGAATAAACCTCGAAATTCATTCGAGACCCAATAAAAATAAATCAAATATGCTACGCCCACTAAATTTGATATTCCAGACTAAATGAAATTGTCGAATTTTTGAAAAAATGTCGTTATAACTGAAATATCCTCTTGAACCTATCATTAGGCCTGAAGCTCAACTACTCACCTAAACACCCAACTCTTAATCTTAGGCCTCAAAAACCTTACCAATCACTCTACTAGCTCAAACTCGACGTTAGATGAAACTAATGAAATTCTCATATGACGCTCGGAACTCAACATGTTGACCAAATCAATCCTATCAAGAATTCTCAACTCCAGAGCGGTCAAATCACCAAAACACAGACTATTCTGGAAACACAAACTAAGCATGAAAACACTATGAGGAGTGTAAAATGAGACATCAAAACGACCACCTCTAAACCAAATGAGTCATTTGTTAATGGTCTTTTGGTGCACGTGAACTTTTTTAGGGCGAAGACTCATATTTTTTTCTAAATCGTATTATTTCACTTTTTTTTTACTTCAGCTGGAAATTCAGATGTTTTTGTGCATCTATATTTTATGTTTGTGTGTGTGTGTGTGTGTGTGTGTGTGTGTATATATATATATATATATATATATATATACATATATATACAGACAAACATAAAATATAGATGCACAAAAACATCTGAATTTCCAGCTGAAGTAAAGTCATTGATCTGAATAGTTAACATAATCTGAAACTTGAATTTTGTATTTTGTTGTGGTTCATATTAAATTTTTCCACAATACGATTAGAATGTGATATCTTTACCATTTCATATATATGTCTTTTAACATGGTCTCATTTCACATTTATACCCTCCAACTTTGTATGTGCACAAATAGACACTTAAATGTGTGTAAAGTTCAATGAGTAGACACATTAGTCCTATGTGACATAATACACATAGGACACCACGTAGGATGCAAATTGTCATGTAGGAGGCCATATAGGCCATGTGTATTGTCTATTTGTTCAATTTTATACATGTTTAAGTGTCTATTTTTGCATACTCAAAATTGAAGGATATAAATATAAAATAATGCAAAGTTAAAGGGCATAATTACGTATTGAGTAGTAAGGGAAAATTACAGAAATCACATACTTTTAATGCAAAATTACAATCTATCCCTTAAACAATTATAATACAGAAATCCGTCAAAGTGATACGATAATATAAGCGCGCTGATACATTAAAAAGAGGGTTGGATACATTAATGACTAAAAAATCAAAGTGTTGATACATTAAAAAGAGGGTTAGATACATTTAAAAAGAGGGTCAAAGACATTAAAAGAGGGTCGGATACATTAATGTAGGATCCGAATACATTAATGGCCAAAATATCAAAGCGCTGATACATTAAAAAGAGGGTCGGATACGTTAATGGAGGTTTGGACACATTTATGACATTTTTTACTTTAAGAGAAAAATAAATAAGGGATTTTGGAGATTTGTAAAACTTATAAGGGATAATGGTAATAAGTAAACTAAAAGATGAGATTTCTATAATTATTCCTCAGTAATACTACATAAACAAATTTTGAGTAGCTATGTTCATGTTTCAGCAATTTATCAGTCCTTTGGACTATAGTTTATTTTATTTTTTTCAAGATTATTTTCATTCATACCCAACACCCCCTGAGATTTACTTCTTTTACCAAATATGAAATTAGTATCAAATTCACATTTACCAGTCGAGTTACTGTTAAATTTTATAATTCTTTGGCATAATACATAAATATACTTTTTAACTTGACTTCGAATCACATTTACGCCCTTCAACTTTGGGTGTGCACAAGTAGACACTTAAACTTGTATAAAGTTGAACAAATAGACACACATGTCTTACATCTCATTCTACATGTCATTTTTTGTCCTACGTGGTGTCCTAAGTGTATTTGCCATGTAGGACTCATGTGTTTATTTATTTAAAAGCTGGATGGTTAAAGTGTCTGTTTGTGCATTATGAAAGTTGGAGGTCAAAGTCAAAATTTGAAGTCAAGTTTATGGTCAAATATATTGATCATGCCAATTTTTTTTTAACTTTGAACTAATGTAGAGACACGCTTTAACCAAAGTAAAAAATGACTAAGTTTCGAAAAATCAATTAATCTTATGATTTAAGAGAAATTAATTTTCCGAATTGACAGAGTCGCCACATGATTTTTAGTAAAACCGAGAAAACTTAAATTGTTTTACAAAAGATTTAAACAGATAAAAATCAGTTGAAAAAGTGTTCGAAGTTCAATGTGCATTTTGAGAAGGTGTCAGGCCCTCTAAATGCCCGCTAACTCGCGGTTGACCGGCGATTTGACTAAATGACTTTTTAAAATGATTTTTTGAAATTTAACTAAATAATGAGAGAATTCGCCTATATATGTATATATTTTATTTTTTTTATATTATTTCTAAGGGGAAGTATGTAGAGGGGATTATCTTAAGAGAATAAACCTAAGTGTTGACAACAATCAATAAAACAAACTAAATAAAATAATAATAATAATAATAAATTTAAAAAAAAATATTTATGACTATATAAATATAGGAAGAAATGACTGACCTTAGGAAATCAATAAAATTCAACCGAAAAGTTAGTCAATATAATGATAATAACAAATAGTTAATAATAGGGAGAATAAATATTTGAACTTGGGCCAATCCCAAGTATTGGATCTGGAGCCTGCCCCATTTCAAAATGACCCAAAGAAAATTGGGCCTCCTGCAGATTTCTGTGGGCTTTGCCCTCATTTTCCCTTCAAAAAAAAATTGTGTATACGTGCAACGTATACCACTGTACATAGGGCTGCATTCGGCCCTTTTCATTGTATATCAAGCTGTATATTCAGCGTATATATCCCGATTCACCTTCTCAAGCACCTGTATTTATTTTTGGACCTGTGTATCATGCTTTATAATGTATTATAGTGTATATAGTATGTATACAACTGGTATACAGCCTCCTCAAAACCTGTAAATAAATTTTACAGCCCCTGCTGTGGTTCTTCTGCTCCGTAAACCAGCAGTCCGACTGACTTAAAGACGAGAGAGACTCGAGACTTTATCGCTCGAATTTGGGATGCAACGATAAAAATCCATTATGGACTCAGGGGTTCATACAACAAAACGACAAAAGGAGAGAATTAGTATCCGTATCGAATAGGATGAATGGGGAATATCATAACCCATACAAGAACTATTTGAGAAAAAAAACTTGAAAGAAAGATGCAGCCAACTTCAACTATTAAAACCAAACGACGAATAATCCTTAAGATAGGCAAAACCAAGCAAGCTTAACGAATAATACTAGTTAACAATCACTATTTTTCCCTTTCAAAAGTAATATGCATGAATACTTGAACAAACAAATAAGAGCAAATTAACAAGACCGCAAAAGGTAAATCATATCCTAATAAAAATGATCAACAACCACATGGAAAGCCAAAAGATGATGAAGAAAAAAATTAGGGAAAATAATTCACTGCAATACATGCAGTGATTGAACTTAATTATATGAATGGCATTTAATGGTGTTGATGTCAAAAGGAAATTTGAAGGCTATAGTAAACCTGTTCCTTAAAGCAAAAGGAAGACACTGGTAGGGATCGAGCCTATTTCTCAAGCTAAACATGCTGCAAATGAACACAAACATGCATGGAAAACTATAGAACACAAAGAGAAGACCATGGTTAGGCAGTGACATCACACAAAATGAGGCGGGATCGAGAAATAAACAGCCATATTCGAAAGCACTTCACATTCTTTAGGGGGCTGACTACAAATAATGAGCAATTTTCGACTAAACCGTGGGTGAAACAGGAATGAAACAAGACTCCAAACAGGCTCAGCTTGAGGTTGAAGAACAAATCTTGGTCAAACTAAATTTACAAAAACTTACAGTTATGGTTGGAAACCATTTAGCCCTTTAAGCATCAAAATACCGAAAATACGAACATGTAACCACAAACCAACATTGTTCCAACCTCCTTAGCGATTACCGACTAAGCAGAAATAAAGAACAACAAAGGCATAGTCTTTGAGATTTGAATCTAGCGAAGAACGAACTATTAACCAAAGATGTTTTAAGCATAAACAACACAACAAAAAAAACACATCTTTGAGTCCACTATACTCGGCAGTGAGACAGCGGAAACACACAAAAGAAATGGGTGAATGGGGGAGATTAAATCGAATATGCTGTGAATGACTAAAGTTATATCAGCAGCATGCTGACTTAATGAAAACGACACAAGGACATGCATATCGTATAAAATCATATCGAGTCGACAATACATGACATCAGACAGCCACAAAGAAAAGCTTCAACACCTGAGTATCATTTTGAGACAAGGAAACAAGGAGAAAAAGAAACATCACGAAAGAGGTGTAGTTACCTTTCTCTGGGCAGCGAGTTAGGACCAAACGAGCAGGAATGACAGATGAACTTCCACGTCAAGGATCGAATTCGAGCAGCAGCCGAGATGCTTGGTAAAAATTTACCGACCTGAAACGCTATATAGAGAAGAAGGAGAAAAACTCCTTCTCTGTTCCCCTGAATTATACCTTAGTATTTCTACGTGGTCTGTCCCTGTTTTTTTACTACTCGATGCCTTTCTCTTTATAAATTTGCTAAGTGAAAAGCCACAACCCCCCTTTTCATGAATGTATTCTTAGAGTTGCATTACTGTATATATTTCCATTATATCTTTGATAAAAATCACAACTACAGCTCCAAACTTCGAAAAGAAAAATCCCCCCTTCAACAGTGAGATGAAGGGAATATATAAAGGGAGAATTAGGGTTTCACCAGGACGGGAAAACCGGATTGGAATCGGGTTCAAAACCTATCCAGAAAACTAAAAATTTGAATTCCCTCGCCACTTTTGGACAAACACCTTTTCCCTGCACTTTTGGATCCACTCCGCAAGAGGAAAATGGACGGACGTTTGGGATCGATTCCAAACGTCCTTGCGCAACGTGGAGTGATCCCACAACGGCAAGGACAAATATTCAGGTTGTACGAGTAAAGCTGGCAGAGGATGGAGATGAAGGGAGCTTTTTTGCGTGAAGAAGAAGATAGGCGCGTAGGGCTGAGATGGTCACGCGCTACTGTTCACGTATGGGGTCTCTTTGTTGATGGAATAATATTAATTGGGTGCTGGGTTGGATCTGGGGGTTACGAAATTGGGCCTTGGGGTGAGGAAATTTGAATGCTAATTGTTGCCAGTTGATGGAATTTGACTGGGCTTGCTGAAAAGTGGAACAAGGCCTGAAATTCTTGCCAAAAATGAATTAAAATTGGTATAAGATGAGGTGAATTAAATATAAATTAATATAAATCAATTTCATAAATTTCTTAATTTTAACGAAATAAAATAATCGACTTAGTTATGAAGTAATTAGACTAATTAGTAAAAAAAATAAAAATAAGAAAATACATAAAACCTTTTGAGGCAATTTTTGAATAATCACGATATTATAACTATATACATAATTATGTAAACCATATATATTATGAAAAGCGAAGAGATCCATTAAAATTAATTTGAAAACTATTTTAAACTTTATGAAATCTAATTATTTTAAGTCGTTTTGACTTAAGAAACTTGTTAATTAATTTATCGGGGAGGGTCAAAATTGGGTGTCAACAACTGTCACTCATTTTACCTGAATTGATGCAAGAAATTCGAGGACAATGAAATTGACCAAACTGATTTTGACCGACCACATAATTATCTTTAGGAAAAGGGATTTGGTAGGACTTTAGGAATTATGACCGAACCCCGGAAATGGGTTTCCTACATATCTCTGGTTATATGAGAATTCAGGCCATTTGTAGTTCGATACACTTGATTTAACACACGATCTTGAAAGAAATCAAAAGCCACCTCGATATCGAATTATCAAGGTACCGAAATGCTCAAAAATAAAATTCGAGAGCGAATGTTGGAATATAGCTGAGTTTTCAACATTGAACCCGCCTACATATCCTTAAACCTTAGGAATCAGGCTGCTTCTAGTTCGACTCATCGGTTGAAAAAGAAATCCATTATGTTAGATAACCTTGATTTCGGACAAGTGACAAATCAAGTCGAGTATGAAAAAAGAGGCTTGTAACCTCTTAGACATGAATGTGGTGCGCTCATATCCATAGGTAAGAACTTACACGGACATAATTTCCAAACTCTTGGCGTACTGTCACTTAGATTGGAAACTGACGAAACTCAAAGGAAAACTCACATGTCTTTTGATGGGGGTGTGGTTTGATTGTGGTGGAAGTCGCTCCTCTACTCGCGTCCTCAGAGTTTGACATTACTCTTTGGACTGTGTCCCAGTTCGCTGCTATGAAAAAGTTCCACGTTGTGCTGCATCCTTGTTGATGTCGTCCGCACCTGTGGTATGTTTTGGAGAATTCATCCTTTCGGATCCCTCTACAAAGACTGAATAAAACTTGTCCACATAAAAATGCGATTTAAATGGGAGACAGTGTCTTTTACCATGTTGACACCTAATCGTTCTCCTCGATATTTGACGTCAACTGGATTGGTTTGAAGTAAAGCGAATAAAGCTTATGTTTTGTGTTTGCAATATTATCTCCAATGTATTCTACATTTGATGTTAATATAAAGGAAAGTTGATGCAGTGCTAGTAATTTCTCTTGATGTCGTCTTCGATACTCTTCTTGATGTTTACTTTTATCAAAATAAGAGAATGTCGTTGATGCCGATGGATAAATATTTCTATTGGGGTGCATCCTTTCCTTTTTTTAGTAATGCATGCTTTCTAGCGGGGCATGAATACCTTCCCGTGATACGTAAATTTCAACGAGGCATGGAAACTTCTCGTGATGCATAAACTTCTGCGAGGTATGAAATCTTCCCGCGAAGCATAAATTTCGACGAGGCATGGAATCTTCTCGTGATGCATAAATTTTGCGAGGTATGAAATCTTCTCGCGATACATAAATTTTGCGAAGTATGAAATCTTCTCGCAATGCATAAATTTCAATGAGGCATAGAATCTTCTCGTGATGCATAAACTTCTGTGAAGTATAAAATCTTCCCGCGAAGCATAAATTTCGACGAGGCATGGAATCTTCTCGTGATGCATAAATTTAGCGAGGTATGAAATCTTCTCGCGATACATAAATTTTGCAAAGTATGAAATCTTCTCGTGATGCTTGGATATTAACTCGTCGATGCGTGATCTTCCGCGATGCATAATATTAACTCGCGATGCATGGTCTTTTGCAATGCATGAATATTGACTGTGATGCATGATCTTCCGCGATGCATGATTATTGAATAGCGATGCATGGTCTTCCGCGATGCATGAGTATTGACTCGCAATGCATGGTCTTCCGCGATGCATGAATATTGACTCGCGATGCATGGTCTTCCGCGATTCATGAATATTGACTCGCGATTCATGGTCTTCCGCTATGCATGAATGTCATATCGCCTCCAACGATGATAATGGTAAACGACTTCCGACATTATGATGCAAATGACGTCCTCTATGGAAACCATAAACTCTTCCTTGAGACTTCGGCTTGATTCTCCTTCGAACCTAGCCGGACGTCCTTTATAAATTTCATGTTGTTGGAAATTGATTGAAATAAACAATTCATATTCCTAAGTCTTTGACATAAGAGATATAAAATGCTTCTTGCTTCTAGGAAAACTATTGATTTTGGGATAGTTTTCTCCTCTTTGGACTTCTCTATATTCATCCATCGGAAGAATTTGCTGATTTCAGAGCAAAACTATAGACCTGCGTCCACAGAAAAATTGTTATTTATTTTTTAAAAAAAAATGAACTGATCTGTGTCGATTTCTTCTGTCTTTTGCTCCTTGTCTTGCTATCTCCGGTTCATTTCCCGATCCCCCGACTCTTGATAGATAAGACAAAATATTTTATGCCAAAACAATGAAACACAAAGGAAAATCTTTAAGAAAATAAATTTTCAAGAAAAAGCATCTGAGAAAGGTCACTGCCAAGTCATGTCATATCGAGCTTAACATACTTATTTGAGTCCGATGCTTGGAGGTTTATCTGATGATTCGCTGGGGATTTCCAGAGTCACTCCGGACTTGTAGATCTATAATGAAATTTTGAGGCCATCCTCAAAAATTCTGTCCCAGTTGTTGCAAATTTCAAAAAATATTCTATCTTGACTCGCGGAGGAAGAATTTTTTTTTTTGAGAATTTTTGAGTCTCTCTCAAAAATTCTGTCCCAGTTTCTATTGTAAAGAGTAATAGAAATCTTACGGGAGATATAACCGAACCCTTGTGGTGCCTACATATCCCGTTGAGGCAGAGAATCAGGTCAAACGTAGTTCACCCTCTTAAAGGTTGACAAAGTAAGAAATTTACAAAGAAACCGATCGAGGCCGACATAGGCCGCCTACGTATCTCATTCTTGAGAATTCAGGTTGAACGTAGTTCAAATACAAGGAAATATCAAAAGGGGTAACTTGGGTGACCGAAGCCGACATAGGCCGCCTACGTATCTCATTCTTGTGAATTCAGGTCAGAGGTATTTCATTACAAAGGGATAAAAATTTAGGCAAAATGAATACAAGAAAACGGAATGATTACAAGTAAATAACAGAAATGCAAACCGCAGCTTCACACGTAGTATCTCTTGACAGCGTCTGAGTTGATAGGTTTAGGCCATACGGTGCCATACATCTCCGGCAGGACCAAAGCACCTCCAGATAATGCTTTGCGAACCATGTAAGGCCCTTGCTAGTTTTGTGCGAACTTTCCTTTGTACTCGTCTTGATGAGGAAAAATACGCTTAAGAACCAGCTAACCAACTTCAAAATTTCTGGCTCTTACTCTCTTGTGAAAGGCACGAGTCATTCTCTGTCTATACAACTGGCCATGGCAGACGGCAACCATTCTCTTCTCAACAATCAAAGTTAGTTGATCAATCCGCTTGCTGACCCATTCAGCATTACCTAACTCAGCTTCTTGGATGATTCTCAAAGACGGTATTTCGACTTCAGCAGGTATGACTGCTTCCGTCGCATACACCAGCAAATATGGAGTGGCTCCAATTTGATGTTCTGACAGTCGTGCGGTACCCCAATAAAGCATATGGTAACATCTCATGCCAACCTCGATGCTTGTCAATCATTTTCCTCAAAATCTTTTTGATATTCTTATTGGCGTCCTCTACGGCTCCATTCATTTGGGGACGATAAGCAGTTGAATTCCAATGAGTGATCTTAAATTGTTCATAAGTATCTCTCATCAGGTGACTATTGAGATTTGCACCATTATCAGTAATGATGGATTCTGGCAGTCCAAATCTGCATATCAGATTGTTGCAAACAAAATCAGCCACCACTTTCTTGGTTACCGACTTGTAAGAAGCTGCTTCCACCCACTTGGTGAAATAATCAATGACAACCAAAATGAATCTGTGCCCGTTAGGAGCGGCTGGCTCTATCGGACCAATGACATCCATACCCCAAGCTACAAATGGCCAAGGTTAACTCATAGCATTAAGTTTGTGAGGTGGCACTCGGATCAAATCACCGTGCACTTGACATTTGTGACATTTTAGCACGAACTTGCAACAATCATTCTCCATAGTCATCCAGAAATACCCGGCTCGTAGGATCTTTCTTGCCAAAGCGAGCCCATTCATATGCTTGCCACAAACTCCAGCATGTATCTGTTCAATCAGTTTCGCAGCTTCAACGGCATCAACACATCTGAGAAGACCTAAGTCTGGAGTCCTCCTATATAGGACTTCTCCACTTAGAAAGAAATTGAGATCCATGTGGCGTATCGACTTCTTCTGATTGGACGTAGCATCTTCGGAATAAGTTCTAGACTCCAAATACTTCTTTATATCAAAATACCAAGGCAAACCGTCTGGTTCTGCTTCAACATGGGAACAATGGACTGGATGTTCTTTCAACTCTATATCCAGAGAAACAATGTAATTTGTATCCGAATGTTTAATCATCGAAGTGATGGTGGCCAGAGCATCGGCTAATTCATTCTGTATTCTGGGAGTATGTCTGAACTCGATCTTACGAAATCTATTGCACAACTTCTGCACATGATGTACGTAAGGTATAATCTTAGGGTTCTTCACAGCCCATTCTCCTTGAACTTGATGAATTAAAAGGTCTGAATCTCCAATAACCAACAACTCAAAGACATTCATGTCGATGGCCATTTTCAAACCAAGAATACAAGCTTCGTATTCAGCCATGTTGTTTGTGCAATTTAATCGAATCTTAGCTGCCATGGGATAGTGCTGAACAGATTCTGACACTAAGACTGCTCCAATACCTTTACCTTGATGATTCGCCGCTCCATCAAAGAATAATCTCCAACCTGGATACGCTTCAGAAATATCCCACCCCACAAATGACACTTCTTCATCGTGAAAATAAGTCTTAAGTTGCTCATACTCTTCATCAACAGGATTTTCTGCAAGATGATCATCCAAAGCCTGTGCCTTTATCGCTTTCTAAGTCACATACACAATGTCAAACTCACTCAACAACATTTGCCATTTAGCTAACTTTCCGGTCGGCATCGCTTTCTAGAAAATATACTTCAATGGATCCATTCTGTAAATGAGATATGTAGTATATGAAGACAAATAATGTCTCAACTTCTGGGCAAGCCATGTCAGTGCACAACACGTTCTCTCCAACAAAGTGTACGAGACGCGTATGGAGTAAACTTCTTGCTTATATAATAGATAACCCTTTTCTTCTTTCCTTTCTCGTCGTGTTGTTCAAGTACGCATCAGAATGCGCTATTTGAGACAGACAAGTACAGCAATAAAGGACTCCCTTCTCGCGGAGGAACCAATATCGGTGGATTGGACAAATAGTTCTTGAGTTTAGCATCCAAAGCAGTCTGACACTCTTCAGTCCACTTTGTCGGGGCGTCTTTCTTTAATAACTTGAAAATAGGCTCACACACCAGGTTGATTGAGTTAAGAATCGGCCGATGTTATTTAACCTCCCTAAGAAACTCATCACCTCTTTTCTCATCTTCGGCGGAGGTAACTCTTGAATTGCTTTAGTCTTAGAAGGTTCGAGATCAATACCCCTTCTGCTAACTATAAATCCCAACAACTTCCCGGCTGGAACTCCAAAAGCACATTTGGCGGGATTCAACTTCAAGTTGTAACGACGCAGACGATCAAAGAATTTCCTTAGATGTGTCAAGTGGTCCGAACTCTCGCGGTACTTGATTATGACATCATCCACATACACTTCGATCTCCTTATGAATCATGTCGTGAAAAATGGTCGTCATAGCTCTCATATAGGTGGCACCGGCATTCTTGAGGCCGAACGGCATCACCCTGTAGTGATATACACCCCAAGGTGTAATGAAAGCCATCTTTTCTGCATCTTCCTCATCCATCAGAATTTGGTAATAGCCTGCATAACAGTCCACAAACGACTGCATCTCGTGCCTAGCACAGTTTTCAATCAAAATATGAATATTCGGCAACGGAAAATTATCCTTCGGGCTAGCTTTGTTGAGATCTCTATAGTCAACACAAATCCTGATTTTCTCGTCTTTCTTGGCAACCGGAACAACATTGGCCAGCCAAGTTGGATATTGTGTCACTTCTACCAAACGGTACTCTATCTGCTTGGTGATCTCTTCCTTAATCTTTAAACTCAGTTCAGGCTTGAATTTCCGAGTTTTCTGTTTCACCAGACTGAACCCCGGGTTAATCGGTAGCTTATGAGATACGACATCGGTACTCAACCCTTGCATATCACCGACTTCCTAGATGAACACATCAGTATATTCAGCAAGAAAATGAATTAGGCCCTTTTTCTGAGCTTCATTTAGGTGGATGCTGATCTTAACTTCTTTGACACATTCTGGATCTCCCAAATTCACCGTTTCCTTTTCCTATAGATTTGGTTTATGCTGATTCTCGAACTGCCAAAATTCCTCAGCAACATAATATGCTTTCCCACTTTCTTCTTCATAATCGTAAACCTCATCGTCACCTACCTCATTTTGTTCATTTAGCTCGTGACATGACATGACATTGGCAGGCCTATAACTTATGTTACTGAAATCATAAACAGACACATTTAGAAGTGTAAAGTATAACAAACGACTGAATAAATAAATTTAAAGACAAAGAGGCTTTCATTTAAAAACAATGTAAACTATGGTTATGGCACAGGGCCATGTTGCCTTCTTTGAACATCACAATGAAAATTTTCAAAATTCGAATAGTTAAAAGGTGCATCTCGGGCATCTTCCGGACTGCCACCGATTTTAATGTCTATGAAATGACGCCTTTCTACCGAAGAGTTCGGGGGATCAGGATCGGCCTGGAGGTCCAGTTCCGCAGCACCTCCCCTGGATCTGCGTCGTGAATACCAGTTAACTCGACCTCTTTCTCAACAACAGCATTGATCTCCTCGAAGAGGTCACAGATTCCTTCCCTAAGGTCTTCATGCTCGGCATACTCCCGGATTGGAAAGGATTGATACAGATGTGGGATCGGCCTAGTCAAGGCTTTCTCATTTTTCTTCTTCATCTTCAGGTCATTATCTGTGGGGATGTACCGCAAACCATATATGGATCCGTTAATGAGGACCGGAATAGGCTCAATAATTCCCTGGAAATCTCTTCCCAATCC
Organism: Solanum pennellii; assembly: GCF_001406875.1. Lineage (NCBI taxonomy): Eukaryota > Viridiplantae > Streptophyta > Magnoliopsida > Solanales > Solanaceae > Solanum > Solanum pennellii. The sequence goes on from NC_028641.1 coordinate 68,771,757, forward strand.
GAATCCTGGCTCAAAACTGTTCTGCAGCATCACAGTGCCTATCATCTTGTACACGGCAGGCATTGGAGTCTGTGGGCCAAGTCTTTACCAGTGGCATTCACCAGCTCCACGTGTAAAAGTCTATACCTCGCGGTATCTCATCAATGATCGGCACCTGTCTGCCGAAATGACTCCCTTCGCCATGAATGACCAACTCTTCATTCCTCCACACGAGCTTCATCATCTGATGGAGAGTAGAGGGGACGGCCCCAGCCATATGGATGAACGGCCTTCCCAGAAGAAGGTTGTAACTGGTATCTATATCCAATACTTGAAATTGTGCGCTGAACTCTGCGGGGCCCATTTGAATGGTCAAATTCACTGCTCCCAGTGTGTCTCTTTCAACCCCATCAAAGGCTCTCACATTGACCTGGTTTTGCTCCAGTTTCCCAAGGTCAAATCTTAGCTGCCTCAATGTCGACAACGGGTAGATATTCAAACCAGATCCGTCATCTACTAAGACGCGGTTGACAACCTTTTCACGGCATATCACAGTGATGTGCAGCACCTTGTTATTTGATCTCCCTTCGACAAGCAGCTAATTGTCACAAAAGCTGATTCGATGCCCTTGAATAACCTGATGAATCATGGCGGCCACGTTATCACTGCTTGTACCTACGGGTACGTGCGTATCATCGAGAGCTTTCATTAAGGCCTGCCTGTGGGATTGAGAGCTCATCAGCAGGGCCCATACGGAGATTTGAGCTGGAGTCTTCTCCAAATGTTTGACGATGGAATAATCCTTTGGTTGCATCCTTCTCCAGAATTCCTCTGCTTCTCCTTCACTTATCGGCCTCTTAGCCTGGTCCTTCTTCTATCCTCCGAGAGCAAGCTCGTCAGGAGTGTAACACCTTCCAGGCGTGGTCATGCCTTGAGCAACAACAGTTTCAATAACAAACTTAGATTTGACAAGAGTTTCTGACGGCACCAAGGCAACAGCCTTTGTAGGTGTCAAAATAACATATTCTCTCTTTTCTTTGACGATTAAAGAAGCGACAACCCTTTCCAAATCATCGTGAACGATGGGAGTAATCATCTTCGTTCCACGCCAGTCTTCATCTGTCTCGATCATATTGACATTACCGCCTCTATGATTCGGCAATGGGTTTGTGTTAACATTTGGTGCCGCCGGTTGGAGAGAGACTATCTCCTGATCAATCAGATCCTAAATTTTTTGCTTGAGGTTGATACAATCTTCAGTATCATGTCCAACATTGTTGGAATGATAAGCATATCTCTGATCGGGTTTATAGAACTTTGAATTGACATCCACGGGTTTGGGCCCCACAGGGACAGTTTGGTCCGGCTTTCAGTGAGTGCAGTAAAGTTCCTTGAAGGCCTCTTATCGAATCTGAGTCGAGGAGGGTCATAACTGCCTTGTTGAGGAGGAGGCACCTGTTGATAATTTCTGGTATTTGGACGGAGAGCTTGGCTTGTGGGATATGGATTTGTTTGGTAATTTGGCGATGGAGCTTGCTAATTTGGAGGAGGATTTTTGTACAGCGGAGCTTGCACTTGATAAACAGGAGGGGGTGCTCGGTAGATCGACTGTACATTAGCACAGTTGGTAGCAATACCTTGATAGGGAGATGGAATTTGGTAAGGTTGAGGGTAATTTGGGTACAGGGGAGAAAGATTTTTGAAATTTGGCGGTGGACTTTGGTATACGGGAGCTTGGACGCTTGGATAAATGGAGGTAGCATTCTGATTGTTGGGATGACTAGATGGCGTGTAACAAGATTGGTAGGAGTTTGAGGAATGCCGGGAACGACTTTGGGAATATGATGAGCTTCTGGGGGTTTCCCTTCCCCCATATGAAATAGCAGCAACTTCTTCTCTTTTCTTTCTCAACAAACCTGAAGACCCAGGTGATGCGGCTACACGGGCTATCTTTCCTGATTTCAAACCGTCTTTGATAGTCTCACCAATCTTGACTATCTCGGCAAACTTTGCTCCAACAAGCAACATGATTCTATCATAATATTCCGGCTCTTGCACGCGCACGAACAATTTAACGATTTCTTTCTCGGTCATGGGTGGCCTCACCCTTGCCGCGTTTTTCCTCCACCTATAGGTGAACTCCCATAGCTTTCGGTTGACTTTTGCTTCATCTTCTCCAAAGAGTATCGATTGGGAACAATTTCTACGTTGTAGGCAAACCGATCAATGAAATCTTTGGCCAATGTATTCCAACTGGGCCATTGTCTGGTTTCGTGCGAGGTAAACCATTTGAGAGCTTCTCCACATAGGCTCCGACTGAAGAGCCACATCAATAAAGCTTCGTCTCTTACGACTCCCACGAGTTGGTCACAATAGGCTCTCAAATGAACCATAGGGTTACCCACTCCACCGAAGGTGTCAAACTTCGGAATCTTGAACCCTTTTGTAAGGTCCAAATTTGGGTGGATACACAAGTCCTCGTAACTAAGTCCAGCTATGTCAAGGATGCATTGTAGCTCCTTCATGGCCTTCTTGATTTCCTCTTTTATATCGACTCTTACATCTTCCTTTGTCCTCCATTCCTTTTCTTGCTCCTCATAATGGTCCAACTACAGAGGGACTTTGAGCGTTTTGGACGGTTTGGAATTCTGTGGGTAGGACTGAGGATTGGTGTTATGATTTAAGTGGTGGTAGGGTGTTTGGGGATTGAAAGCATTTTGATTTTGATTTTGGTTTTGGTTTTGGTTTTGTGGGGGTGGAGCGGTCTGATGGTGAGTATTTTGAGGATGGGGTGGCATTTGGGGATGGTTGTTTTGAAGGGGAGATGGAGTTTGGTAAGATGCTGAAGCATATTGGGGATTTTGGGTAGTCAGATCTATAACCGGCGGATTATGAACAGGTTTATATGGCTGATACTGAGTTGGATCCATATTTGAGAAAGGGAAATAGATTGGAGGTCTTTCATCAGCAGTATTAGCAGCAAATCCTGGTGCAGGCAGATCCTGTCTCCGTTGCATTTCCACCCTCATCTCTGCGATCTGCTGCATCAGCTGCATAATTAACTCATTCTGTTTTGTTACGGTGGGTTGAGCCACCACAACATCAGTAAGACTCACTTCTTCAATATTATCCCCCATAACTGCCTTTCCTCTGTCGGATCTTTGTCTAGGTAAGGAATATGCAGGACCTTTTGATCTGGTGAAATAAGGATGATCTGCCAGCTTTTGATCGACACAGATCAGTTTCAAAGTACATGAGAAGGAAAACAACTTAAAGGCAGATTTGTCAGTGTAGATTCAGAGTACAAAATGCATAATATCACACAGAGAGCAGATAAACACACAAGTTTCTTTGTTTGAGGATATCTTCAACCCATGAGTGAGAACAGAAACACATTTTTTAACAAGCAGGAGTTTGCTTGTTTCAGTTTTGGACGCTGTTTCAGAAAGGTTAAATCATGTTGAGCTACGGTCTTCTTGCAGCTGCTTTTTAACGTCTGTCGATCTGATCTTCGTATCTTCTCGTAACATGAAGGGGAGAATGAAAAATTTTAACCGGGAAGGTTGCCTACGTATCTCACAAGGAGAATTCAGGCCCAACGTAGTTCGAGTACAAGATAAAACACTTCATTCATTCGTTCATTACGATTACAAGGAAATTGAAAGGCAACAATAGAGCTTTTAAAAGATGAAGTGATGACGACACGTTAGTCATTTCCTTTCCTGTTGCAGCATTAGTCTCCTCCTTTCAAACGACCTAGGAATGGAGGCTTGTAGACGATTTCCTTGTCGTCGTCCTCCTTAGTTATTTCAGGGTGAGCGTTGTCGGGATCACTATTGGCTGCTCCTTGCTCATATGCCGGGTATTTTCCGCCCATCAGGTTGCTTTGGACTGTTAATTCCTTGTCAAGTAACACACCTTTAGGTAATAGAGCGGTGGTCTCTGAATCTATCATCGCCTCTCTCGTTTCTATTTCTTGCACTTTCAATCGAAGCGTGTCCAACTTCTCTATCAAGCCCTCTGTCTCCATCTCAACATCTTTATTTCTTTTGATCTGTGATGCCAGATCCTCATGCAATGTCACGGTTGCAGCTTTGTAAATTGTGGTGGCCATGTCAACTCTAAGACCTTCTTTCTTGGCTTCTTGAATTTCCCGAGTAATCCGTTCGATCTTTCTCTGTAGTTCTTCTTCAGTGAGTTCCATCTGGATGTTCTTACCCTTGTCCATAGCAATAATTTTTCCTTTCCTGAGACGGTAGAACAGTGTTTTAGGATTTGTGGTATAGGAGGAGATCTTTTGAGTGAGAAACTTGAGACTCAAAAATCTTGGTCGGACATTTTGTAATAGTGGCTTCTGTATATTATTTTCGAAATTTTGGACTGGAGTGGTTTTACGATATCCTCATTCAAAGCAATGCAACACATAAGCAGTTAAACACACATATCACGTCCTAAACATGCTTGTGACCCTTTTATGCCAAGGGTGGGCCTAACAAATTGGAGGATGTATATGCTTTTTTAAACCCGATTTATTATCCCCAAAATACTTCATTAATAGCATCCAGAATGTCTGATAAACATAAAATAAAGAAAAGGTTCTGAAAATAAATTACAAAACAAAGTATAAATAAAGCAGTCCCACGCAGGGGATGGTAAATAAAACTCAAGCCTCCTCTGATCCTTCATCAAGTCTGGTCCTCTTGGCGATGTTGACCTCCTCCCACATAACATATCTGTTCGCCTAGAGATGATCTCTCGCCAATAGAGCTCCTTCTTGATGTCTAAACCCCTCTATCGACTGAATCTGTTGTTCCATGCTATCATTTAACTCTGCCATGCACTGTCTGGCTCTTCATAGTTCTTGTTTCAATCGGTTATGACTTTGGCATCTTCTGAATGACAACGTTGATGCTCTAATTCATTGCTATCAAACTTCTCTTGAAGGCGGTGAAGTCGGACTTGATGTTTGGCTCCAACCTCTCCAATAATGTGGGGAACGTTTGGACCAGGCTCAATAGTTCCAGCGAGACTCTTTTTCAACCATTCTTTGTACTCCCTCGAACATTCTGGGCGAAACCTGTTTGGTACAGGTTCACCCAACACTCTTTGAGATCTTCACATCCTACGCATGCCTTCAGCAAATGTAACTCGTCCATTCTCGTGGTCAGTTGCAAATTCCACATATCTGCGATCTGGGCCAACTCTTGTTTCCCTCCTAGTTGTCTCAAACCTCGACCGGGAGCATATGGTCTAGTACCTCTTAACCCAGCAAATACCAAATAAGGGACCTTTTCTGTTTGAACCACCATATTCTTAGTTACCACCAAACTATCTATTGACCATTGTATGTCTTCTTCTCTCAGCCCTCGAAGCTTACCAAAAACTCTCTCCTCCAGTCTTATTGCAACGATTGTGATACAACCACCAATCATGACCATGTAGCTCATCTGACCGCCTTAGGGGATCTGGTTCTCTTTGATTGTGAGTTTTGATCAAATGTCGCATCATCCACCACTGTAGTATCAGATTACATCCTTGAAAAAACGTTCTCCACCCTGGCACTTGTCTAAAGTCCTGTAGACGTCGGCCAGAATCATAGGCGCTAAAGTGTAGTATTTTTTTTATGTTTTGTAATCCACTCCATAGAAGATGGCATGAGTGACCATAAATACACTAGGATGAGTAGTGTATTTTGTCCCTTGAGGGAAAATCATCGTTCCGAGTAAACATATTACAAATGCGAGGGGACGCGTTTCTTTCCATTTTTCTTTTGAAATGAACTTGTCTTTGTATTTCTCATAAGCCCTCGCACGCCAGAATCTATAATATAGTTTTCTGAAGGGTATATTTGGGCCAGAGAGCTTGTTCTCCACTCGGCTTTAACCAACGATAGCTTTTCTTTAATTTCAGCAAAATCCCATATTATGGAATTTAGGAGATCTGTATCTGGATATCGTTTCCTTTTGTTGCACATTGGGATACTTTCATAGCTGATAAGAACTTCTTCTATAGTTGGCGTCAACTCCACTTCCCCAAACCGAAAGACCATGTTCTCACTATCCCAGAATTTTACCATTGTACCAATTAAACAAGGCCAAGCATTCATCTCTAACAGCGACGGGAGGTAACCTATGTGTTTCTGAATGATCATTTTATCATTGTTGATCATTAACCTCCATCATACTTTAAGGAAAGGATCGGGGATAGTAACCATTCTTGTTTTCAAAGTCTTGTATGTCGGATTCATCTTACAAAAATAGCAAACAAAAATTAGTCGACCCTGATATACCGTGGTTTCACGGTATTATTAATACTTTTTCCTTAAGTTTAGTGTGTCCAAAAGCCTTTTTGTGCTAAGTTTTATATAAGTTTCTCTTTGTTTTGCAGGAAATCTGTCCAAAGATGAATTCAGAGATTTTGAGCGAAGAAAGGCAGAAGAGACCACCTACGGAGCTTATGACGGTCTGTCGTGCCTGTGACGGTCCGTAGGTGGCAGCGTAGTGCAGCTGCTGAAGAAGATGGGGAAGTCTGACCAAGTGTGGGGTTACGCAGCTTGTGACGGTCCGTCGTGTCTATGACGGTCCGTCCTGCAGTTCGTCATGGAGTCCAGAGAAGTAATCCCAGTACCCAGATTCCAAGAGTTGAAGTGTTTTGAAACGAAGACCCTCGACGGACCGTTGTGCCTATGACGGTCCATCATACTTGCCGTCGAGGGTGGTGAAGAGAGCAGCAGAAGAAATTGCACAACTATGGGACGACGGAGTCCATGACGGTTCGTCGTGACCATGACGATCCGCCGCGTGGTCCGTCGACCCAGCCACGTTTTGACAGATTTCAAGCAAATAGAGTCCTTGTATAATTAGGTTTTTATTTTCTATAAATAGTTCGAAAAACATCGTTTTAGATGTCGGAGTCTGGACCTTTGATTATTAGGTTAGCCTCTGTACCATGGTTATGCTCTGTATTATTAGGTTACCTTTAGACTTTTATCAGTGATTGTTGGTGATTTTTGTTGATTAATCAAGCGAACTTTTGGATTTTACTCTTTCTCATTGAGGTAAGTACATGAATTCTTATATCATATATTGGAATATTGTAATTATGGCTATGAGTAACTAAACTCCATAACTAGGGTTGTGGGAACCATAGGCAAATAATGAGGTAAACCCTAACTAAAATAACAATTCTAGAATAGTGTCTTGCATGTATTAATAATTCTTTCGCTTAGAAGTCTTTTTAACGGATGGCGAACGTTAGAACTCGCCTTAATGCTACTTGCCGGACCAAGGAGGTAGATAATAGGAAAAGAATTATTAACATAGATTTAGTGTATACTATCTAATAGGCTAGTATTGATTGGTACGAGGTAATAACTGAGCCAAATATCGAATGTGATGCTTAATATGAGGTAAAGATAAGGGTTAGGAAAGCAACACACGTAGCCGGACCAAGGTGCGGAGTGAAATTTTCTAGATGCCGGACCAAGGATTTAGAAATACATAACTTATCACTTTGCATGCAAGATACTAGGAAAGAATTGTTATAGTTAGAATTATCAAGTTATGAACCTGTGGGGAACACGTAAACCCTAGTTACTTTGATTAATTGATTAAAATCCAACTTTCAACGCTGTTAAGTTCTCTTTCAATTTCGTTATTTATTTTCATTTAGAAATAGAAACCCCCCGTTTATTATATTTACTTTTCAAGGAAGTCATTGACCAAACAATAGTAATAACATGTTGAAGTTAAGTCTAGACTATTTTCCTCGTGGGAACGATCCCAACCTCACTAGTTGGGTTATTTACTTGACACGACCACTTTACTTCTTATTTGAGAAGTAAGTTTGAGCGTATCAGACCCCCCACCCCGTAGACAATAAATCGTTTTAAAACACATATACATCCTTCAATCAACACGTAGGCATGATTGTCTGTTTTTGGCAATTCGGGCCAAGTAGACATAAGGTGGGCTTCTAATGGGCCCAACACGCCTTGGGCGTCGGGTCATCCTAGTTCAAATGTTCCTAAATTCGGGATTTGGCTCAGCTCTACGCTAGTTGACTAGGAGTGGCTTTTGAAAGGATCGGGAACCCAAACGGACAATTTGGGCTGAAACTCGCGACAACCATTGGACGCCTAACGAACTAATAAATTGTCGCTAATTTCGAAAGAAGGTGAGTATAAAAAAGTCCAGCTGCGCTTTCTCAAACCGTGCTTTAATATACTATACATATATATCGGAAATATGCCATGATATGCAATGCCAGTTTTTTTTATGAAAATTTAAAAATATTCGTCAAAAACATCATTTTAACAACTAAAAACAATTAGTCAAACAGTCAAATCTCATGCTTGGAACTTAATAAATCCCCAGCGGAGTCGCCATTTCTGTTTTACTTAAAAATATATAAGGTATATATAATAGCAAAAAATGACTAAGTTTCGAAAAATCGATTAATCTAATGATTTAAGAAAATTAATTTTCCGAATCGACAGAGTCGCCACTTGATTTTTAGTAAAACCAAGAAAACTTAAAATTGTTTTCAAAAGATTTAAACATATAAAAGTCAGTTGAAAAAGAGTTCGAAGTTCAATGTGCATTCCGAGAAGGTGTCAGGCCCTCGTAATGCCCGCAAACTCGCGATTGACCGACGATTTTACTAAATGACCTTTTAAAATGATTTTTCCAAATTTAACTAAATAATGAGAGAATTCACCTATATATTTATATATTTTATTTTATTTTATTTATATTATTTCTAAGGGGAAGTATCTAGAGGGGATTATCTTAAGGGAATAAACCTAAGTGTTGACAACAATCAATAAAACAAACTAAATAAAATTATAATAATAATAATAATAATAATAAATTTTTAAAAAAATATTTATGACTATATAAACATAGCATGAAATGACTGTCCTTAGAAAATTAATAAAATTCAACTTAAAGGCTAGTCAATATAACGATAATAACAAATAGTTAATAATAGGGAGAATAAATATTTGAACTTGGGGCAAGCCCAAATACTGGATCTGGAGCCTGCCCCATTTCAAAATGACCCAAAGAAAATTGGGCCTCCTGCAGATTTCTGTGGGCTTTGCCTTCATTTCCCTTCAGAAAAAAAAACTGTGTATACGTGTAACGTATACCACTGTATATAGGGTTGCATTCGGCCCTTTTCATTGTATATCAAGCTGTATATTCGGCGTATATATCCCGATTCACCTTGTCAAGCATCTGTATTTATTTTTGGACCTGTGTATTATGCTTTATAATGTATTATAGTGTATATAGTATGTATACAACTGGTATACAGCCTCCTCAAAACCTATAAATAAATTTTACAGCCCCTGCTGTGGTTCTTCTGCTCCGTAAACCAGCAGTCCGACTGACTTTTTGACTGGAGAGACTCGAGACTTTATGGCTCGAATTAGGGATGCAACGAGAAGAATCCATTATGGACTCGGAGGGGTTCATACAACAAAACGACAAAAGGAGAGAATTAGTGTCCGTATCGAATAGGATGCATGGGGAATATCTTAATTCATACAAGAACTATTTGAGAATAAAAAACTTGAAAGAAAGATGCAGCCAACTTCAACTATTAAAACTAAAAGACGAATAACTCTTAAGATAGGCAAAAACAAGCAAGCTTGACGAATAATACTAGTTAACAATCACTATTTTTCCCACCCAAAAGTAATATGCATGAATACTTGAACAAACAAATAAGATAAAATTAAGAAGACCGCAAAAGGTAAATCATATCCTAATAAAAATGATCAACAACCACATGGAAAGCCAAAAGATGATGAAGAAAAACGAAGGGAAAATACTTCACTGCAATACATGCAGTGAGTGAACTTAATTATATGAATGGCATTTAATGGTGTTGATGTCAAAAGGAAATTTAAAGGCTATAGTAAACCTGTTCCTTAAAGCAAAAGGAAGACACTGGCAGGGATCGAGCCTATTTCTCAAGCTAAACATGATGCAAATGAACACAAACATGCATGGAAAACTATAGAACACAAAGAGAAGACCATGGTTAGGCAGTGACATCACACAAAATGAGGCGGAATCGAGAAATAAACAGCCATATTCGAAAGCACTTCACATTCTTCAGGGGACTGACTACAAATAATGAGCAATTTTCGACTAAACCGTAGGTGAAACAGGAATGAAACAAGACTCCAAACAGGCTCAGCTTGAGGTTGAAGAACAAATCTTGGTCAAACTAAATTTACAAAAACTTACAGTTATGGTTGGAAACCATTTAGCCCTTTAAGCATCAAAATACCGAAAATACGAACATGTAATCACAAACCAACATTGTTCCAACCTCCTTAGCGATTACCGACTAAGCAGAAATAAAGAACAACAAAGGCACAGTCTTTGAAATTTGAATCTAGCGAAGAACGAACTATTAACCAAAGATGTTTTAAGCATAAACAACACAACAAAAAAAACACATCTTTGAGTCCACTATACTCGGCAGTGAGACAGCGGAAACACACAAAAGAAATGGGTGAATGGGGGAGATTAAATCGAATATGCTGTGAATGACTAAAGTTATATCAGCAGCATGCTGACTTAATGAAAACGACACAGGGACATGCATTTCGTATAAAATCATATCGAGTCGACAATACATGACATCCGACAGCCACAAAGAAAAGCTTCAACACCTGAGTATCATTTTGAGACAAGGAAACAAGGAGAAAAAGAAACATCACGAAAGAGGTGTAGTTACCTTTCTCTGGGCAGCGAGTTAGGACCAAACGAGCAGGAATGACAGATGAACTTCCACGTCAAGGATCGAATTCGAGCAGCAGCCGAGATGCTTGGTAAAAATTTACCGACCTGAAACGCTATATAGAGAAGAAGGAGAAAAACTCCTTCTTTGTTCCCCTGAATTATACCTTAGTATTTCTACGTGGTCTGTCCCTGTTTTTTTACTACTCGATGCCTTTCTCTTTATAAATTTGCTAAGTGAAAAGCCACAACCCCCCTTTTCCTGAATGTATTCTTAGAGTTGCATTACTGTATATATTTCCATTATATCTTTGATAAAAATCACAACTACAGCTCCAAACTTCGAAAAGAAAAATCCCCCCTTCAACAGTGAGATGAAGGGAATATATAAAGGGAGAATTAGGGTTTCACCAGGACGGGAAAACCGGATTGGAATCGGGTTCAAAACCTATCCAGAAAACTAAAAATTTGAATTCCCTCGCCACTTTTGGACAAACACCTTTTCCCTGCACTTTTGGATCCACTCCGCAAGAGGAAAATGGACGGACGTTTGGGATCGATTCCAAACGTCCTTGCGCAACGTGGAGTGATCCCACAACGGCAAGGACAAATATTCAGGTTGTACGAGTAAAGCTGGCAGAGGATGGAGATGAAGGGAGCTTTTTTGCGTGAAGAAGAAGATAGGCGCGTAGGGCTGAGATGGTCACGCGCTACTGTTCACGTATGGGGTCTCTTTGTTGATGGAATAATATTAATTGGGTGCTGGGTTGGATCTGGGGGTTACGAAATTGGGCCTTGGGGTGAGGAAATTTGAATGCTAATTGTTGCCAGTTGATGGAATTTGACTGGGCTTGCTGAAAAGTGGAACAAGGCCTGAAATTCTTGCCAAAAATGAATTAAAATTGGTATAAGATGAGGTGAATTAAATATAAATTAATATAAATCAATTTCATAAATTTTTTAATTTTAACGAAATAAAATAATCGACTTAGTTATGAAATAATTAAACTCATTAGTAAAAAAATAAAAATAAAATACATAAAAACCTTTTGAGAGAACTTTTTGAATAATCACGATATTATAACTATATACATAATTATGTAAACCATATATATTATGAAAAGCAAAGAGATCCATTAAAAGTAATTTGAAAATTATTTTGAACTTTATGAAATCTAATTATTTTAAGTCGTTTTGAATTAAGAAACTTGTAAATTAATTTATCGGGGAGGGTTAAAATTGGGTGTCAACACCCGATATAAAGTTATGCATCCTTTTCTTCCACCACCATTAGTGTTGTCCATTAAATATATATAGGTGGTCTAGTTATTGAGTATTGGACCTTTCAAAAGATCCTTTCTAGGTGTTAACCTCAAATTTGATACCAATTAAAAATGTTGTATGAGTCCACGATAATAACAGGGACCGGGTACTTTATTTGTTTCTACAACCATGAAAAAAATGTATTGAAGATTGGTATAAGTTACCGCAATAGTGGAAACATGGCCCCTCACTAGATTCTATATATTACTAAGAATATAAAGTGAAGAACAAACATAGAGACCTAAAAAATAACGAAGATGATATACTTTGTGTGAAAATCTCTATGCTCAAGGGAGTAAAATCACGGCCTTGTTGGAAAATATGCACAGCGGAAGCATATATATCATGATCTTTCCTGCTTACTTGATACCTTCAAGTGAATCCCCAAGTTAGACAGACCTTCAAGTGAATCCACAATATAGTTATGGTCTTCTACAGTGATCTGAAGTTCACATCTGCACTCTCTCAATACTTGGATGGGAAAGTATGAAAAGAAAACTCATCAATCTTTTTCTAGGTTAGGAGAATCCCTACTTATAGAAATTTCTTCAAATCAGGAGAAGAAAAATATAGCATCCCTTACAAAGGTGATATTATAACTATTTTACTACTGCAGCTATTATCGTAATATGATGTTCTGAATTCACTTTATTGTGCAGTTTGATGAGTTACATGGGCATGAAATTCTTCTTTTATTTCTAGACACCCACCTATTTTCTTCCTGTGTGAACCGCATTCATGATGGTGATAAACCTATAAAGAAGGTTTAGCCTACCTTCATTTTCATCTTAATTCTATGACAGTGAAATTCCGATATAATCATTCGTGTTATGTGCGTGCAGGCTGCAACACTCGTACTTATGTAGATCTTGATGCAAGAGGAAGGGCTAAGATATTGTTGTTTTCGCCACAATGATTTTCTGTCAGTGATACGAATATTGTGTCGACTGGTACAATCATTTAATTATCAAATCCCTTGTTCACAGCACCTAAAATATGTTGTTCAATGCTTATTAAGTCTTTCGCGGGTAGCTTGGGAACACAGGTAAAAAAAATTGTGAATTATTCCAGAAATGTTGCATGAGTTAGTGTGGAATCTTAATCATTGACCACCTCAATAAGTGGTCGGAAGAGATAACAGAAGTGTTGAGAAGGAATTCAACAAACTTGCTTTACAGAATCCAATCCCTATAATAGTAGAAAGAGCTTAAATTAGGAGTCATATATAGGTTTTGAGTATTTGAACCTATAATGACTAGACTTACTGCTTGCTGAATGAACATTCTCATTTTACTATTTTCGTTGTAACAAGTTACTTTCTAACATCACTCTCATTTAATTTTACTGATAAATGCTTTTTTTTTCACCAAGGACAAATATGTAAGACATTCATCTAATAGAAAAATGTAAAAAGAGAAGGATAATGTATTCATTCATTGTCTTCTCCTTTTTCTTTTAGAGCACTCGAAACATTCAGTATTTGGAAACTTACTTCCACTGGTTTGGAGTTTACTGGGCGAGACTTTTAAGTCTTTCACCAGTATCTTGCGTAGCTTTTCATTTTCGTACACGAGCTCATGAATGGCTTGGTGGTGTTTCAACACCATATGTTGATAGATCCCATTTGTTGTACTGTCTTCGCCTCTAGTGGCAGTCATAACTATTTAGCGATTAAAGTATTCCACCTTCAAAGTAAATTACATGAATTTTCTATTCTCATTCTCTATTAACTAACTATCACGCCATTGCTATTACTGTTGCTGCTACTGCGGATTTTATGTATAAAAGCTCAGTCTTCAGTCTTGATCAACAAATAATCGCATGTTTGGAGGTTCAATTACTATTTTATACTACAAATACCAATTGAAGGGAGTGAGTTATGTTTGGATACAAACTTTATTTAGAACATCAGCCACTTCAATTGTCTTTATGTTGAATCTCCATATTTTTATTGCGATCACAATAAATCTCCACATGCTCTTTACCAATTGACGAGTCCATTCCCTTACTTGTTGTTGTTAAGAATTTATCACCAACTTAATTATTACTTAAGATTATAAGTCAAGAAAAATCTAGAATATTCCGGAATTATAGAGAATTGAAGGAAGATCTCTAGAATAAGTATTCTAGATAGAATAGTCTAGAAATGTTCTAGAAAAAAATTCTTAGGAATATTCTAGAAGAGAGTAATATGTATCTATCTAGATTCTTCCATCACCACCTATAAATATAGGTGGTCCACTTGAGTAGTAACCAACTAAGAAAGCAAGAAAGAAAGCAACCAAAAAAGTAAGCAAGAGAGCAAACAACAAGTGAGTAAGAAATAAGAGAGACTTGCATGTAAAAATTGTAAGACCGAAGCGGGTCTTTACTTTGATGTAATAAAATTCAAGTTATGAGAAATCAATAGTGTATCCATGGTCTCCAAACCCAAAAATATTCAACAGTTGCTACAACGTAACTATAAACAGAAGAATGTATAAAACACGACTCCTTCATCAAGAGAGTAAAATCACCATCTATTTCACTAGGATTTTTTAAATTTCCACTAAAAAATTACCCAATTCTCAAATACATATAAACACATTTTACGTTAAAATAATTTAAACACTTATAGAGTTGTTAACACTAAAAATAAGTTTGTTGGTCGATATTTTTCAATAAATAGAATCAAACTAACTCAATCAAAATATTATCTAATTCACTTTAGCATATACAGTGATTAGATAAATTGATCATGTAATTATTAATAAATTGGTCATGACTAAAATAATTTTGATTTTTTTTATATAATGACTTATCTCAAGGTATAAGCAAAACCATAAATATATTTTATTTAGAATACATCAAACATTGACAAAAGAAATTGAAAATTGTACTTTTTCAGAACAATCATCAACCTATTCAAGTTATATATATTATGATTTCAAGCTTGTTTCAAAATTATAGATATTATTTTGTCATCATAATTATATTTTAAAATGAAAATTAAAAAGGGACAAAACAGGCAAAACACGATAAATTTAATTAAGTATTTTTTAAAAATATAACTAACAGAAACTGATAATCGTTGTTTTAAAATGACTACATATACATGAATTGAAAGAGATTGCATTCAAATGACTGGAAAGTTTTTAGGTAACTTGATAATTATAATTGTTGAATAATAAAATTATTATTGATATTCACTCCTCAGAACTTTTTGTGTTTTGACAAAATAGATATTTATTACTCCCTCCATTCCATAATAATTGAATTTTTTTAGGTATTTTTCATTTTTCAAATTAAATTAATTGTTCAATTTTTAAGACTATTTTTCAAATATTATTCCAATTTTACCCTTCATTTAGAATTTCAATGTGATGACTTCAATAAATTTGACAATAATTAATAAGGATAAAAATGGAAAACTTATGTTCAAATTATGTCTTAATTTACTTTTCTTAAAAGATGTGAAACACCTTAAAAGTTCAACTATTATGGAATTGAGGGAGTAATAATTTTCCCATACACAACTTTTTGAATGATAACACTGTGATGTTGTTGTGTTGTTGATATAAGAATAGAAATCTTCAATTTATAGAGTTTCAAAATTTTCTTTTAAGAAAGATAATTAAATATGAAAGAGAATTATATTTTCCTTACCGAAAAAGTTCAAGTATTTATGGTAGTACTTTGAATTTCTTGTAAGAAAAAATAAAACTTAAAATATGACAAGAAAATAAGGGCATAACCCTAACAATATACCCTTCAATTTTGTCATTTAGAGGTGACATGTCACTCGTTACAAAAGTGGTTCACTTATGCTCCACTGTTACAAAATTGACTTACATATACCCCTTACCTTTACAATGACTCACGTATAGCCCTAAATGACAAAATTGATTTTAAATATTTAAAAAATCATGCATTTGATCTTTTTCACACAAAACTCATTTTTTTACTTCTTTTATTATTATTATTTGAGTTTATTATTCTTAATTCATTTTTCTTTCATTCTTTAGTGTAAAATAATTGATGTTGAAATATGCATTGCATGTGATTTAGTTGAGTTAGTTAGCTTATTGATGTATTAGTTTAAAAAGTAGTTAGTTAGTTAGTTTATTAATGATGTATAAATAGCACCTTATGACTAATGAGAAGTTAAGTCGGCTATATCAGTTTCACTGTTCTATCCATTCTCTTCTTCCTCTCGAATGCATCTGCTCTATCTTAGCTACGACAATAACTTTCAACAAAATAAAAAGGAAAACTGGGACTAAAAAAAAATAAAATTAGAACTATTTATTTTTTTGTAGCTATATCGTAATTTAATTTTTATATGTGTAAACTATTTTTAGGACATTCATAATAAATTTTATATGAAAATAAGTGAAAAAAATAAATTTACTAATTAGCGGTTGAATTTAAAAAAAATAAAAATAAATTGTGAGAAGCATACAATCCAAGATTTTGCATGAAATGGAAACTTTCCCCGTGTATATATATATAAGTATCTGCTCTCTGTTTCCTTCATTAATTCATAACACACACAATGCAGAAAAATAGAAACAAGAAGATAAAGATTTTTCTGGAAATGAATAATAATCTGCGGCTGTTAACATCTTTAGAGTGTCGTAACAGGGCGGAGGAATTGATAAAGAATCTTCATTAGAGTGATAATGGCGAAGAGGTTCTTATTCAACTCAATAATTTCATCATGCAACAGGCCATTAGTGAAGTAATATGCATGGATCTTGGATTTCAGTTGTGGAACTCCCCTGTTACAGTCACCATACTTTTACAGGCATATGATAAATGTTAATTATGATTGAATTGCTTCGATTTATTGTAAGTTAAACTTGGTTTGATCCAATTTCTAACTCTTGTGTTAATTGACTTTAGGAAGTAATAGCAGTGTACCCCAACTTCTTAAACTCAACATTAACCATGAAGGAATCTGCTCGAATTTCTAATGCTCTTATTGTATTTCAGGTGAATATAATAAACTCTACTTCTCTTGTGTGTATCGTTAGATGACGTAACCAGATTACTCTTTTTATAAGTGCAGTGTATGGCGTATCACCCAGAGGCAAGAATGTGGCTCCTCAAAGGTAACGTTATTCTTTTATCGTTTGTATTATAGTCCAATAATGATACGGAACAAGTAATCTAATACTGGTTTTTTGTTTAATGCAGCAAACATACCATATTATCTTTACCCCTTTTTCCAAATTTCAACAAATGTGATGAAGCCTCTGCAATTTAGCATCTTGTCTCTTATTGCTGCCCTAGCAGAGGTGTTACTTTTACCTTTAATACAGCACAACCATGAGTCCTTCAACTAAATATGATGTATGCTAATTATACGATGTTCTGAATTCACTTTCTAGTGCAATTTGATGAGCAATATGGGCAAGACACTCTTCTTTCATTGCTAGATACACAAGTATTTCCTTTATGCCTGCACTGTATCCGTTATGGTGATCAACCGATACGTAAGGTTAGGCCTGCCTACAATGTGATATTCCTATATGACATGAGATTTTGAATTCTAGAGTAACTTACGAGAATGAAAGACTACAACATTAAGGACAAAACAGAGGAGGGGTTTTGCCCTTCTTTTTTGCTTTAAAAGAAAGTTTGAAGAAATGACCTGGTGATATCGTTTACTGTTGATATCATAGTGACCTTCGTTTCCATGACTCTGGTCCTCTCTCTTCTTCTTATTTGCTGTATAAGAGAGTGTATTTGAGTCGAAAATGGTCAAATACTCCGAGAGTTTTTACATCCAGCAGCTTGAGTCGATGTGTATTTTCTCATTTCTTTTGAACCTTATTCATTTGAAAATGAGCCCATGATAAGCAAACTTTTCGATTGTCTTTTTTTTCTGAATTACTATGTGTGTGCAGGTTGCAACACTCATCCTTATGAAAATCTTGATGCAAGAAAATGGGATAAAATATTGTTGTGCTCTTCCCTCTCGTTGTTTGTCCGTGATACAAGTCCTGCATCAACTGGTAGACACATTTGCTTCTGAAATCCCTTGCTCACAGCAGCTAAAATATGTTGTTCAATGCTACCTAAGTCTTTCACGAGTAGCATGGGCAGGCGGGTAATTTTTTTTGCCCCTGCTGTTCTTATGGTTTTGTAAGTGTCTAATTATTATTTGATTTGATATCCCAATATGATACAGGGTATATGAAAGAGTGAGAGAAATGGTTCCTCTACAGCTAATTGAAAACACTTTTCACAATATTATTGATCAAGTAATTCCATCGTCTTCTTTCTTCTGACAGATACAACATCCCTCTAGCTAATGTTTAAAACCAAAAATGAATCTTTACATTTACTTTATGATATTACTAATTTGCAGAAAGATGCAGAGATTCCAAAAATGCTGAATCAGTTAGTGCGGAATCTGAATCATCGACCACCTCAATAATTGCTCGGAAGATGATTGACTATAGCGGATAGTGCTGTGAAGGAATTCAACAAACAGAATCGAATCCCTATATACAGATTTAGTTTTGAGTATTTGAACCTATAAATAGCCTTAGGAACATTCTCAATTTTGCAGCTTTGCTATGTAAAGACTTTGAATATGAACCTCTTGACTAATCTTACTGCCTGAAAACTAGCAGTTTAGTGGTTTTTTGTGTATGAGATAACATACCATCGAGTCGTTCATTATCATAAGGACTGTGTTTTTATCTATATCAGATGTGTGCAAGGAATTGGAGAGAATGACCTGTCTCTTATTCAATAGGTAAACATGTGTAAATACAATAATATGAGAAGCTAATTAAGGAAAGAAATAAAGAGGAAATCCTAAAGATATCTATCTATATCTTTGTACAATATCAAGAAAATGATCTATATACATTCTGTAACACTCCCCCTCAAGCTGGAGCATATATATTGATCATGCCCAACTAGTTACAGAGGTAACGCGAGCTCTATGCAATGCCTTCGTGAACAAATCAGCTACTTGTTCTCCTGTCTTCACTTAGCCCGTAGATATCAAGTTTTTCTGAATCTTCTCATGAATAAAATGACAATCAACCTCAATATGTTTTGTTCTTTCATGATATACCAGATTTGAAGCAATATGAAGCGCAACTTGATTATCACACCAAAGTTTTGATGAAGTAGAATGCTCCAATCCAATTTCTGTTAAAAGATGATGTATCCACATTATTTCACACGTAGAATGTGCCATTTCTCTATATTGGATTCTGCACTGGACCGAGATACACCGTTTTGTATCTTACTTTTCGAAGACACCAAGTTTCCACCAACAAAAATACAATAACCAATAGTAGATCTTTGATCAATCTTGTATCCAGCCCAATCTACAGCTGCAAAACATCCCCACCTACTTCTCTCATCTTTATTCTTGTTTTGGAGGACCGATACTCTATTAAACTAAACATAAAATCCCCCTTGTTTATTTATACTTGAAGAAAGTTTTAATCTTAATTATTATATCTGAGTCATTAAGTTTGTTCAATTTCAAAGTCTGAATATCATTAAGTTGTCAATTTAAAATCTTCTACAAAGATGACAGTTCACCCTAGTCAATGTACTTTCACCAACCACTCATAATCATAATTTCAGTGTCAACCATCACCACCTACTTTCACCAACCACTCAAAATCATAATTTCAGTGTCAATCATCACCACCTACTTTCACCCACCACTCATAACTATAATTTCTATGATTTCAGTCACAACCATCATCACCGATCACATTTCGCAGCTACTCAATTTTCTTTCACCGACCACTTATAATTTGAGTCACAACCATCACCATCGATCACATTTCACCGCTACTCAATTTTTTCAGCGACCACTTATAATTTGAGTCACAATCATCACTGCCTACTTTCATCCACCACTGATAACTATAATTTTAGTCACAACCATCATCGCCGATCACAAACCACAACTACTCAATTTACTTTCACTGACCACTTACAATTTCAGTCACAACCATCACCACCATTAATCCGCAACCACCATCCTCAGCACAACTACACCTATCGTTATTGCTAATCACCAAAATCAATCGTCATCATCATTTGCAATCATCTCTACTGTCAATTATTACATCCACTAATTACTATCAATAATTATCACCATTAATCAACAATATACAACACTAATCATCATCATCGACCCCCATCAGCTATCACTTTTATTATACTACTAATTATCTAGCATCACTATAATTAGTCATTATTATGAATCATTTATCATAAGATACTACTCATAACCATCATCATTAATCAAATATTATCCCAAATTGCCACTATTATATTCTAGGTGTTTTGATGATCCTCACAAATGCAGAGTCTAACAAGGGACCAGATCCAGGAAAGGGTCGTCGGTGTTGAGACTGATGAAAGGGGTAATGAATTAATAAACTCACCATAAGGATTATTTATTTGTCTTCATTAAAAAGGGAAAAAAATTTATATTATGGTGGTGTTTTGATGATCCTCACAAATGCAGGGACCTGGTCCTTGACAAAGTTCTCTCCATTAGATGCATAATAGGGTACAACTGTAAAGTTGTCTCATTAGTTAGTGGTTGGTGAGGCCCCAACATACCGAACCAATCAAAATGGACTAGGATGTTTTTCCAACGGGTAGTAATCTTTATGGTTGATATTTTCAACATGACTAACACCATGTTAAAGTCATTCATTCAAAGGAGGAGTCAGGTAGCAAACCTTTTAGGAACTCTCAAAGAACCAGCAAGGGACCTGGTCCAGGAAAGTATGCGAATGAAAAATGGACGAAAAGACAGGTGTCAATAGGCTGCCAACTGATGTGGTTGGTTCACAACCTTTCATGACGCAGACTTTCAGCCAATGGCCTCGTTCCAAGGGTTTGTGTCCATTTTAATATAGTCTCTTCTCCATTACAAAAACACGAGATTTTGGCAAACAAAAATACACAAACTTTAAAAGGAAAACTCATCTTTAAGTTAGAACAATACTCATACTCAATAAAAGGATCTGATATAGTGGTGAAACATCTTTACCGAGTTTGATTTTTGTGTCTATCATTTTATAAGTTTTTGAAACCTGAAAATTCTCAAGAACTCTTGCAAAGGCTAACAAAAGGTGAAGAATCATCCTTAAGAGCAACAAGGACCTGATAGAGCTGAAGTTGTCTAGTTATTTTAGGAATATATTGTCACGATCCAAATCGTCGTGATCGGCACCCACACTAACACTTCGGTGAGAGAACCACTACTACCATCCAACTAAAGCAAATAATCTAAAACTAAGGTATTTAAGTTACAAAAGTAAGTTAAATAAACTAAAATAATGTGTAAAATACGCCTAGAACCTAAAAGTCAATGTACCAAAACTCTAACAGTGACAAGTCTATGAACAAAGGGTACAACCCCAAAAACTAAACAACACCTTAACAATAGTCTGAGTCCGAAAAGAGTGGACTTAAACAAAAGAGAACTCAAGGCAGCCCAGAAGAACAAGCTCACCCTTGAATTCAAAACGATTACCGATCTCCTAAGTGAGGTCTGTCAACAGTCGCGTGAAGATGCTTTGTACTCAACAAAAATAAGAGCAAGTGCAGAATTAGTACAAAACCACTGTGTACTGGTAGGATCACGCGGCTATCCCACTAGTATAATATAAACAAGTCAATACATCATTATAAGACATGCATAAATATATCAAGATATTCAATACTATCATAAGAATCAACATCACAATTCACATGTTTCATCACATAGTTGGTCCTCTCACGGAACCCAAAGTCAAACTGTTAGCATGCCGTAACATGGAAATTCGATCCAATTTTTATGTCGAGACGTGGTAACCGATCCCAGTTAGCATGTCGTAACGTGCCAATCTAATCCAATTTTTATGCCGGAACGTGGAAACTGATCCCAGTTAGCATGCCAAAATGTGGTAATTCGATCCCAATTACACATCACAATAACACATCAAGATCACACATTTAAGTCATGGTTTTAATTTGAACATCTATGATCAATATTCAACATGCATATATATAAAAATATCACAATGAAGAGAGAATAAGTATATATCACACAATTATCATAGAATCACATTCATCACCTACCTCGAATCCAAGCTTGAATCTATCAAGGCACTTGAATCTTTCCTTTCCAGATTCTTTCCGCTTCTTCTAGGTCTACAACAAGTTGCTATATGCAAGGATTAACAATCAAAGGTCTAATTATTCGGATTACAATAAACCAAATAATCCTAGACCAAACCCAAGATCATAATACCCAAAAAAAGTTTCCGCCATAATTCTTAGATCAAAACCCTTCGTCATCGATAATAACCCAAGGAAATAGTTTCGACGGATCAAAAAATAGATTCGGGGAGTTAAAACCTTACCTTTAGTCTAAAAATGGTGAAAACTGTTAAGAAGTCGTCTAGGGTTGCCTCCTTAGTCCTAAAAGTCAAAAATACCAAATAGGGTCGTCTTAGGGTTTATAAGCGACTTTAAAACGTGTCTATCCTGCTTTAACAAACCCACCTCGCTGCAGCGCCGCTCTAGAGGCCAAAATCCCGCTGAGCAGCCCTGACGGAGGCAGAATGTAGCCCTTCACGAAAACATCATTTTAGGTAACTTTGTGTGCTCACACTTAGCATGAAGGCCTTTTCACAATTATGTGTTGTTGCAAGCATGTCTAATTAAAATTTAGAGGCCAAATTGAAACCTACCATGCTAAAATGACCGTCTTGTTTGTCTTGTTTGTTTGACTTGGTGTCTAGGACGGCCTTATATTCTATTTTGCCTAAACCCACCCTTTAAGAGTCCAATGTCTCTTGGACAATCAAGTTGGGTCGATTAGGCACCTTTTAGGTACGAAATGCATGTGGTGGTAGGGTAGGGGTAGTTGGCCCTATGGAGATGATGACATCGACTCAGGCTTGAAAGACAAACCTTGGTTTTTTTGTCCCTATACGGCAGCCTATCGAAAAATAAAAAGAAAAGTCGAGTGTTGATCCAAAAAGTCTCTTAGAGTCTCCCTTCCCTTTATCCCTTTATTTGTTTTGTTTAATTATATTTATTTTTTGGGGTTGAAATAAATTTGTTTGCTTATTTATTTGCCTCTTTTCTATCCCCTCGCTTATCTATAAATGAGACGATTCGCCGCGTTTAAAGCCGATTCGGCGCTATTTTTATATTACTTACGCAATTTTTTTCTATCTGTTCTCGTTTTTTTATTTAATGTTCATTTATTGTTATCACTTAGTTTTGCATGCTTAAATAATTAATTAGAAAATAAATTTATTTCTCAATTGTTTAATATTTTATCACATAGACTCGCATATTTAAATATTAATTATAATAATAATATAAGCTATTTGTTCGATTTGTTTATCACATAGTCTCGTATGTTAAAATAAATAAAAATAAACTTGATTGTTTATTTATTGCTATCACCTAGTATTGCATGTTTAAATTAATTAAAATAATAAAATGGTCTTATTTGTTTCATATTTCTTATCACCTAGCAAGCATGCTACTTAAATAAACTAATAAATGAAGTGACCATAATTGCTACTTGTAATCCCACATAGAGTGCATGAGATACGGCCGGGACCCATATTTGTGGACCTTGAGGGATGCTTAATACCTTCCCCTCGAGGTAATTTGAACCCTTACCCTGATCTTTGACTCGTTGACCTTAGCTAGACTTAGTTAGGTTAGACAGGTGACCTAACGCGCCTTAATTCGTTAGATGACGACTCCAAACTCAAAATCCCAAAAGAGTTGTTAGGTCGTGCACAAAACCCGTTTTTGCGAAAAATGGGGCGCGACAACCATATTTGTGATCTTATTAAGAAATTAAAATTAATTTGTTAAAATGGTTTGATTATCTCTAGGTAATTTATTAATCACGGATCAATATGCTTTTAATAAAAGATTACAATAAAAATATTTTATAAACGAAAAGAAAAAAAGGTCCTACGATAAAAAAAAAATAGGAAGAAAACTTTTTTTTTCTATATTTATTGACAAGATAATATGTTGCTAAGATTGTGAGATGATAATAATTTTAATACTTGATATGTAATGTATTTATTAACTAAATCATGGTTAGAAGTTTACTTTGAAAAATTAAATCTTAACCATTTATTTTAACCTATAATACGTGTCATTAATCTAAATAAGAACTTGGAGAAAATGGAGAGAAGAGAAATGGAGAAGAGCCGAATTCCTGCATTTTCCCCATGCTTTGTGTAGGATGAATTTTACTTTTTTATGCATTTATCATTTGTTTTCTCTTAAGGTTTGTTTTCTCTTTAAGGTTAAACAACTCAAACTGTTATAATTAGTTATTATTGATGGATAACGCTAAATGATCGAAAAAGTTGATCAAAAATTTAAAAAATGTATAATATTTTTTTATTTTAAAAACTAGTCTTTTTTTCATTTTTAAATTAAAAAATATTAAAATTAAAAATATAAAAATATTCAAAAAGATAAAATAACATAAATAAAATACTTGTCAAACAATTTTTCCTTTTGACAAAAGTATCCCACCTAAGGAGATCTTTTGCCTAATATTTTTAGGTACCATCACAAAGTCATAATACACACATATCAGTTGTCACAATAATATGCAATTGTCTTTGAGGGATTTGATTTCGTAGGCTATCATAAATGTTATTTTAGTTATATGACAAACGGAAAAAGGTCAAAAATACCCTTGAACTATTCGAAATAGCTCACATATACCCTTGAACTATATTTCGGCTCAAATATACCCTTCCCCTCAAACTATAGGGTCAAAAATATCCTTCTCATTAACAGGATCTGTTAAACGTCACTTAGATGCCATGTGGATACCACATGGCATCTAAGTGGCGTTTAACCGATTCTGTTAATGNCCCTCAATTTTCTCTATTTCCCTTAGAATTTAGAAACGATTTCATTGAAGAACATAAAACCTCTTTCCCTTAGAACTTATGTTTTTTGTGAAATCGTTCTAAGGAAATGGAGAAATGAGGAAAAGGGGTTCTATCTTCTTTAGTGAAATCGTTTCTAAATTCTACGGAAAATGGAGAAAATTGAGAGAAATTAGGGGTAAGTTTATTAGTCTGCGTGACATGAGTGGAACTCTATTGGCTTATGTGGCATGCCATGTGACATCCACATGGCATCTAAGTGGCGTTTAACCGATTCTGTTAATGAGAAGGGTATTTTTGACCCTATAGTTCGAGGGTAAGGGTATATTTGAGCCGAAATATACTTCAAGAGTATATTTAAGCTATTTCTGATAGTTCAAGGATCTTTTGGACCCTTTTCCATATGACATATATATATATATATATATATATANTTTCAACGAAAACAACAAAAAAAACCAATGAAAAACAATTTCTTTAAAAATGTGGAATATAACTTGCCCTAGGGAAAACAAATTCCTTAAGTGTCTCTCCTCCTCACCCACACAACACCCCTAACCCATCTCTTGACCATTCCCAACCCCACCCCTGCAACCTCATGAACCCCCTTCCACCCTATAGTGTTTTGCTAGGTTACATATGAATGTTCTTAAAAAAGTATTTCTGTATTTAGTTACCAAGCATTAGAAAATAAGTAAGAAATCTTACTATTTTCCAAGACAACATTTTCCTTCGTGCCAAACACACCCGTAACAAAGTTCAGAGCCACATCCTACAAGCCCTGTTATTTTTTCATTTCAGTGGAATTTACCAATAGATGTGATGCTTGTTCCTTTAAGCTAGCCAAGCTCAGCCTGTGAGTTCATGAATATGGCAACAAGCTAAATGAAGGCACATGAAAAATGACTCCACAACCACAAGTGAGAAGCAAGGTAAATTTATCAATTTTATTCACCTTTGTAGTAACTAATAAATGGAAGAAGAAGAGGAAATTAAAGCTCAAGGCTATGCACATCCAACTTTCAGTCATCAGTTCTCTTTGATAATTTACATTAGTTATACTTACAAAGAAGTATCTTCCAGTGGAAGCAAGTGTTAGTTGTCCTCAAAATTGATAAATTGGTCTGCGGTGTCTGGGCGAGGATGATGAAGCAGTGGCGGAGATAGGGTACTCACCATATTTTGTTGCTGTTTCCGATGCACTCTCAAAATCTACACATTTTCCATTATTTTCAACTGTTGGGAACCCAAGCTTGGATTTCAAATTAGACCATTCATTTGACACGTCAATTTTCTGGACCTCGTGGCTTATTGACTGCAACTGGTTCCGAAGTGTTTGATTGTAATCAAACAAACGATCATATTTAAGACGGAATTCTTCAAAGTTGTTCTTTAATTCCAACACGATAGCTCCTTCAGCTTGAGCCTTATTAGCCTTCATCTGATAATCCATTTTCAGTTTCTTCATGTTAGCTGTCAATTCTGCAACCTTACCCTGTAAAACTCTACGATGATCCTCCATATGCAATTTCCTTTCCTGAAGCATTTTTCTTTCAGCCTTGATAATCTTCCTAACAGATATGTTCTCCATTATTACAGGGTGCAATTTGTCCAACACCATCCATGCAAATAGTGAAAATCCTGCAAATCACAGGTTTAGCATTAAAAGCAAAGGGATTTGCAGAACGTGTTCGAGTATATTCATATGCACAACCTAGCTAAATGTTACTTCAATTGGCTATTGGAAAACTCCAGCTTCAGTTTTAGGTACTACATCCGTTAGTCAGTTTCAATTTCAATTTGTTTGCCTGGTTTTGACTCGGCACAAAGTTTAAGGAAGTAAAGAAACTTTTGAATCTTATAGTCTTAAGCAAAAGATATGTAGAATGAATCAAAATGTCCTTTAATCTGGTAGTCTGAAACATGGCATGAAGTAATTTGAAATTAAAGAGTTGCTGAAATGGGAAAGGGGCATTCTTTTTTAAAAGAACTAAAAAGAAAAGTAAGACAAACAAATTGAAACAAACTAGAGTAATACTTTTTGGAGGGACGGAGCACTTACCCTACTTGCTTGGTTAATCAAGAGATCTTCAGCAATTAGTGAGTCAATGTTATTAGACTGAACAATGAGAATCACATTCATTACTGGTGGATACGCGGGAAGCCATGTATAAGCTTCAAAGTCAATTAAGTTTCGCATCCCAATACAAAAGGATTCAACATGCTTTCATAAAAAATAACCTTTCTTGGACTTGTTAAAGATATCTGGGGGTCAGGTGAATTAACAAAGAACATATAAATGGCATCAGTTGTGGTTAGCAGTGGAGGCCAAATGCAGAAGAGTTACAATCAGCAGTTAAAGTAGATATATGCTAACCTAATGTAACTCTAAATTTATCCAGGTTTGCGACTAACTTTGCTATGGTGAAGCTCAGATAGACAAAGTTGACAGTTAGTATTGACTGAACTATATATGTTAAAGTTGTTTCTAATAAAAAGCAAATCTAAATTCCTCTTTGAAGCATTTCGTATCTGAATCAACTTGGTAGGGGCAAGGTCTACATACACTTTACCCTCCCCCTCCCCAGACCGCACTTTGTGAAATTACACAGGGTATGTTGTTGTTGTAGTATATCCTGAATCTTTCCAAAGCAATTCATCATCATGGCGTTGCCTTCTGAAAGTAATATTCTAGGTATTGTTTTGTCTAAGCTGCTTCTCTATGGATTTTGTATCAAAATTCAACAGCAAAACTGAACAAAGCAGGAAAATCTTCTTTTAGAGAACTGCTGTTACTCCATTTGTCTAGCCAGAAGAGTGTGTTTTCCCTGTTGCCAACTTGAATAGACACCTTACTAGTAAACTCTTGCCATAATTTGCTAATATGATTCCATGGACCAACACCATGTGATGATCTGTCGACCTTGTTATGCCAATTTATGTTCCCTCCATGCTTAGTTCTCACCACCTTCTTGAGAAAGCCTCGTCCTTTCTCCTTGGGCACTTTAGCCCATTTCACCAAATGAAACTTCGGTTGTGTGCTATTCCCTAATAACCTTCTTATTTTGTTTAATTGCTTGAGAACCTTACCTAGGATTGGAAACAAGGTCGTGAAATAGGTTGGAATGCTATCAAACAAACTATTCATCAAAATTAGAAAGGAATTCTGACTGTCACGTGACCAACCTTTTTTCAAACTTCTCAATCATTCATTGACATACTTGATTGCTTTTATATTTAGCTCCTAAGGTAGTCGGAAGAGTGCCTATGTCGCATCCAAGTACCTCTCTGCCAACTCCTGCATGACGTGCACTGTATTAACTGGAAATTGACTAATTCTCTTCAAGTTAAAGAGCAGGCCCGAGAGTATTTCAAACACAATAAGCAACATCTTCAGATGTCTCAGTTGGCCAGTTTTTGAGTTTCACAAAAGAACTGTGTATCATCAGCAAACAAGTGATGAGAAACTGAAATTTCTTCTCCTATTTTGGACCCTACTGTGAATCCCTTACCCATTGGTTCTGGACTGCTTTTTGTGTCATGCTATGAAAAGCTTCTGTGACAGAAATGGAAAGAAAAGAAGCACATGGTTACCTTGTGACAACTCTCTTTGAGATGGAAAGGATCCCACAGCTTCAACATTTACCAAAATGGAATATGACACAAAACTTAATCCATTTAAGCCAATTTTCTTTACAACCCATTTGCTGCAAGACGTTGAATAGAAATCACCAACAATCATTATCCCTTCTCCACATCAAGTTCACATAGAATTTCTGGTTCCCCTTATTTCATTCTCTAGTTCAGTACCTCATTTGCAATACGAGAAGCATCTATAATCTTCCTTCCTCTTAAGAAAGCATCTTGTTTATCAGAAACAAAATTTCTAAACTTTCTGCCAGCAGCTTAGATATAATGGGCCTAAAACTTTTAGATCGTCCGCACCCTTCTTATTAGGCACTACAATAAAGGAGGCACTGCAAGCTCTTGCAAAGCTGCAGGTCTACTGGAAGCATTCTGCTGGGCCTAGCATCCTTGGCTAAGCTGACTGTAATCAGCATTCTGATTCAGGTCTCGATTTTTGCTAACATCTCCCATTTCTCTTATCTAACCTTCCAAAATTCTCCTTATTCCATTCCTTATTTCTCCGCCTAACCTTTTTACCGTCTCCATAAGTACCTGATAAGGACGGCAAGTAACATCATAGTTCTCCCACTATTCTTTTAATTTCTCCATGAAGCCTTCAACCTAAAACCACATGTTCTCAAATTTGAAGTAACCCATTCTTTATATTCTAGCATCACTGGTTTAATCTGAGAGCATTATGATGTAATAGATTATTTGATATCTTTTAAAGGTCTCATTCCATTCAACTGATATCGAGAACCTATCATTCCTTGATGTTTCTGATCATATTTCTTCATTTGTATTCATTTCAGGCCAATATAATCCGGTAAAAATAAAACAGGATAATAAGTTTCCTATATATCTTACTAGCATAAAAAAATTTTGAGGGCTAAACGAATCATAGAAAGCATAGGACCTAAAGTAAATGTACTAACATGAATAAATTAGTTTTTTCAACTAATTAGTATTTCTTCTAAATATTTTCTTTTCTTTTTCGCCTCAAAGCAAGGTTTGCATGAATTCCAAGAAATTGAAGGTCTTTTGAGATAACTTCCTTTCATGTGATCTTAGGTCAGTCTCCATCTTTTTAACACTTACACAAACCATTTTTTCACACCCACAGACCGGGAAATCTAAAGGTCCACACAAGGACATGTTTAAACTATCTCATATGATCTACTTCTTATTTTTTACTCCATATATGCTTCTTGCACCTTCAGGAAGTGTGGTCATTTTTTGTCTTACCTAACAAGTATGACTGCATATCCATCTTAGCATCTAAATTTCTGTGAAACTCATTTTGCGGATGTGTTGGACTTTAGTATCCCAACATTTATTCTCATATCACATTGTTGGTCTTATAATTTTTCTATAGAACTTACTTTTCCTTCTAACAGATAATACCCCACTAACACTTCTCTATTTCAACCATCCTTTTAACTATTCCATTCAAGCTACTCCTACCAGAATTTAAAATCAAGGTTCCTCAAGCCATAGCCATGCCAATCAGTCAAATATATCTTTTTTTTCGGTTTCAACCCGCACTGTGGCCCAAGTAAATCTGAATTCACAGCAAAAACTCCCATATTGAGGGACACAGTGCTCCCTAACAAAGGCGACCCCATAGCGAATGGGACTAGAACCCAATACCTCTGATTAAGGATGAACGAGTACTTGTCATATCTCATTCCCAAACAAGTTGGAGTTGGCTACATAAATTCTCTATACTAGTTCCTCTCTATTATTTCATTCTAATACTAAAAAAACACGGTACTTTAGAAAGAGAAAAGAACACATCTAGGGGCTATGTAAAACTAAAGCAATTCTCTAAAATTACACTATTCAGTTACAGGTACTCCACATATAGATTCCAAAAGTTGTAAATCAAAATTCACTATAAAGCAATACATTCAACAAGGATTCTGTTTTCAGTATATAGAAAAAAAGAAAAAACAAGAAAAGGAGCATTACCCATGAGAGAAGATTGTAGAATTAGTAAATTGAGAGCAACCCCATCACTCCAATTGATGGGTCCATGAAACATCCTCAAGCTACATAAAATGGAGATACTTGTGTATACCCAATACACGAAAATGGCGAACATCAATATCCGTATCCATACAAACAAAGTGCTGTTTCTGCGAGACAAAGCCAGAAGAATTGGTTCTTGAAATTGGGTGTTGAAACAAATCCCCAAGTATACAAGTATTTCGCCCAATACAAGGGAGATAAGTATGCATAGTATAAGGTACGTGGCCAACATCGTTTGTTCAACTAAGCTAAGCTCCCATGGCGTTTATTTATTCAAATAGACAATTTGTCATCTAAAGCCCCTTTCCTCTCTTCTTTTTTGTTCTTTCACCTATTGCAAGGTGTTTGTTTAAGAAAAAACACATCTAAAGTTGGACATAATTTTTTTATTTAGATTTTTCAACTAAAATAAGTTTTACATATATTAGATTCTAAACTTGACTTTAAATATTAACTTTTGAACTCTAACTTTCATAATGCATAAACAGACACTTTAACTATCCAACTTTTAAATAAATAAGCACATGAGTCCTACATGACAAAATACACGTAGACATCACGTAGCACAAAAAATGATATGTAGGATGACATGTAAGACATGTGTGTTTATTTGTTCAACTTTACACAAGTTTAAGTGTCTACTTGTGCATACCCAAAGTTGAAGGGCATAAATGTAATTCGAAACCAAGTTAAATGACATATTTATGTATTATGCCAAAATTTAATGTGTTTGAAAAAATTGTCATATTATATTTACTACTATTTTGGCAATCAAGGAAAGAATTAAAAAATAAAAAGAGTGTAGTGTACTCTGTATTGTTGTTGCAACATAATAAATTAACGGATTATATGTTGTATTCTGAGTTAAAAAGACAAGAAAAAGTTATTTTAAAATCTAGGCATAATACATAAATATTCCTTTTAACTTGGATTCAAATCACATTTATGCCCTTCAACTTTGGGTGTGCACAAGTAAACATTTAAACTTGTATAAAATTGAATAAATAGACACACATGTCTTACATGTCATCTCACATGTCATTTTTTGTCATATGTGGTGTCCTACGTGTATTTTGTCATGTAGGACTCATGTGTTTATTTATTTAAAAGTTGGATAGTTAAAATATCTGTTCGTGCATTATGAAAATTAGAGCAAAGTTAAAATTTGAAGTCAAGTTTAAAGTCCAATATATGTAATATGCCTAAAATCTAATATGTGATATCCGATGTATTTTTCATATTCTCAATAACTTGAAGTATGAAATTTTAAAAAAAAAAGTGTATTCTTAATACTTTAACTCATTAATTATTTATATTTAGCATGGAAAGAACTTGTAAGAATTTTACAATTTTCATGTCATATATTCAAAAGAGGAGTGATGGGCAAGGCAAAACAGATTGTAAACAACAAATTATGTTATATTGGTTAAAGTCTTCGAATTATGCAGCTCACTCCACAACCCACTCGTCATCCTTGAGCTTGGACCAAGATAAAATATTTTGGACTCGTTTGGTTTGTATATAAGTTATGGTATGATTAGTTAAGATAGGATAAGTTACATTGAGATTATTTCTAATTGAGTTTTTTACTTTTTGTATTCAAGATAATATGTTTTGAATGAATTTTGAGAACAAGCGATTTATTTACAAACATACCATTCATGAATGTAAAATATGAGTATTTCAGAATAATTTATCCTGAAATTACTATACTATCCAATGAGAGGAATAATTTATCGTAATACTAATTATTAATTCCAAGATAAATTATTTCAGAATTGCCAATCTAACAAATGAATGGCACTATAACTTAATCTCAAAACTATTTGATGTTATCCTTCCCCAAAACGACCCAAGAATAAGAGTTTAAGGTAAGTAGGAGAAAGTGGGCATATATGCATTCTATGTTTACTCAACAAAAAAAAAAGAAAAAGAATGGAAGTAATGTAACATTATGTGAGATTGTTTTGCCTATACGTAAATAGTTCAATTATATAAGCTCCATCCATAATTGGAATATTATGTGATACATGGAGATGTAAAACAAAAGATCAAAACAAGACAATTGAAATAAAAAATGATACTGAACTACTATGTAATAACAAGTAGTATATGATAGTTATAAGACTAACAATATTATATTTATTTATATATAAAGTAAATGTTGGAACAATATTTGAAAATTCCAACATATGATGATAAAGTTAAGGTTAGTAAAACCAACAGAAGAGGATTGACTTTGCTACTTTGCAAAAACAACACTAGGGATAAGATTCAAGCAAGAAACTAAACAAAGATCAAATGATCTTTCTTGCTAAACCATGTTACAGAACATGATCTAATTTAGGTTACAAACAAGAACTTCAAATCTGCCTCTGTTAGTTTCCCCAAGGCCTCAGAAGAGCCACCGACCGTCCTGAACAAAACATCAATATTGGACAATCAACACATCATAGAGAGAACATAGTAGTAAAATCGGAAGCCAAGTGTAAAACGGTATAGGCCAATAATCTGTCCAAACGAGATTTGAAGGAAGAAGCATTTATCATTTCGACTTATATGAACGAGAAAGAGCTCTCTCCATGTTCCAAGTTTTAAGAAGATAAAAAAGAGTGTATGGCCCTACTCCAATCCTTAGCTCAACTGTCTTAATGATTATTTGTCAACTTCTGACAACAATATCTAAGTCTCTGACCATAACGCTCCATTTAAAACTCATCTCAGCCCAATGTTATATCTTATTGAGAGCACAAAATTATCTCGATTCTCTTAATTTATCTTGAAATAATTTCTGAAGAAAACGCATCAAAATTACTCAAAAGTTTCAAGTCATCAAATTAATTTCTTTGATTACCCATGCTACTAGAACAATGAAGTTAGAGAAACTTACCCTTCAAAAACTAGCTCCTTCTTCTCTTGCAACTTTAAGATCCTCTCTTCGATTGTATTCTCAATCACAAATCTCACAATCCTAGAAATGAGAAAACAACAATTAGCTCCCTTCATTGGTATAGCTGGTTAAAGAAATACAAACACACACCTGATTGGTTTATACTGCCCTATTCGATGGATTCTATCTTGGGCTTGCCGCTCCACAGCAGGATTCCACCAAGGATCCATCAAGAAAACCTAGTAAAGTGCAAGAGGAGAGCAACACGTCAAATAAAAGTAATCCTGGTCATTCAACGAAAACTTGCACGTCCCAAAAAAACATTTGTTCTTTAGGTGCACAGCAAAGGAAGTTAAAATATCCCAAACAAAAATAAATATTTGGAGCCTGAAGAGAAGGAGGAATCCAACAATAGATTCAAACCACAAAGTATTTGACAAGATGTGAAGAATATGCATTGACAGAGAACGAAAAGAAAAACTTTACTTGTGATGCCACTGTAAGATTGAGGGCAACACCTCCAGCTTTCAAGCTCATAAGGAATATCCTGCAATCTGGATCCTCGGTGAATCTTGTAATTGCAGAATCTCTGGCAGTCATAGACATGGATCCATCTAATTGAACACAACTGACGCCCGACTGCCAAATGCACACAAGACATGTTTTTGGTTGTCACTACTGATGGCAACAAGAGGGACATGTGTGGAAGGGGATAAAGAAAACATATCTTACCTTCTGTAGAGAATAGTGTATCAGATCCAAAAATGATGTGAATTGACTGAAGACTATTGCTTTCGCAGAACCATCTATTTCAATCATGAACCTTATTTCTTCTCTCTAGAACCAATAAAACAAGCAGCAATGAGAACAAAGCATAGTGGTTATTCTTACCATAACAGAGATACCATAGATATTCACAAGAAAGGCATTAGAAGAGTTTAAGCAATAATGTCAAAGGATATAAATAAGATTGAGACCACAACAAGAACTTATTAATCATCAAATAATTTCCCCTAAAAGTGGGGGTGTTATTGATGCAACATTTCCAATGGTAAGCAAACTCAATTAGTTTCTACTCAAAGTGGGGGTGGTATTTGATGCAACATTTCCAATGGTAAGCAAGACTTCAATTAGATCATGTATTACCCATTTTGCTCACAACCAAACTTGACAATGATCAATTATCCTAGGTGCATATCAAGCAAATTCACCAAGGTACAACATCCAGAAACACTGAATGCGTAACATCTTGATCCTATTGCTAAGTTAGATGGCATGGGAGCCTTAGGAAACATATTTAATTCCTGCAAATGATGCAATTTTGCGGCCTCTTGAACTCTTAGTGAGAGGAAAATAATAAAATAAAGAAACATATAAAGACGGGATAAGATATATTTATTGATTGAGAAGTAATTGAATACCAAAGCCTCTATTTTTGTGCTTGTCTGGAAATTGTCAAGATGAATTCTGTTCAGTATACTCGAGGACCTAAACCCTTTGATAGTAGCTTTAGATTTCTGATCCCCCTTATCATTTGCCGTGAAATCCACTGTAAGTGGTTTAGAACATGAAGGGCATGAAACTTGTCCCACACTTGCAGAAAAATCTATTAGACATGACTTGCAAAAGACATGTGTGCAAGAAGTAACCTGCAACAATCAAATGAGGTGCACATTTTATAAGAGAGTTGGTTCAAACTTCAAACAACAGAACAATGTAAAAGAATTCATAGCATCTTTTCTTAGATTGTCAAAAAATAAGGTACATGAATTAAATCATGAAATCCACAAGTTTTATGGAAGTCCTTTTAGGTGTTTAAAGGCATTCCTAAAAGCATTTCTAGTTAAATATTAAGGTCTTCCATATGGTGCTGGAGAAGAACTTGTAGAAGTTCAGGCACTTAAAGAAGGCTTAAGAAGCTATTGTGTAGCTTTTGAAAAGACATCGTAGATGTAAAAGCAGAGAAATATGGCCACATTAAGATTTGAAATATCCATCATATAATACATGAAATATTAATGTAGTACAAGTAGGAACTCCGTCGAATTCAACTTTAAAGAATTATCAAGTTTCCTAGTGACCCTTGCTTCTTTCTTTTTTTTCTTTCTTTACTACTTTTTATTTCTTTTCTCAGGGAAGGGAGAAAGGGTGCAACTCACAACGGGATCTTCTACTGGATCATGACATAAACCACATAGTTGTTCAACAGAGCCGGCATCATTCGTGCTTCCTCTTCTAGCCAAAGCAGTACTTGAGTATACCACAAGGTAAGGATGATCAACTGCCTGCGGTCAGATAAAAAAATAAAATAAAATCCATCAAATATAAGCAATTTTTTCTAAGTTATCACTTTTGAGATAAAATCATGCACAGATAATAGAAAGTCAAATTGTGAGCTTAAGTACAAGAATTTAACTGTTTATTTCTTTAAGGACCTAAAATTATTAAGGAAGTTCAGATTCAGAAGATGCAAACAGAGAAGGCAAGGTTTGTATACAAGGTCATATACTAGAGAATAACATCCCAAATATGGAAAAACGTAGCCAAGACACGCTAAAAACAGTGAACTATCAGAGTAACCACTTGCAATCACAAAGGAGACTAGTGAAGTCAAAGTTCGCTGTTTCTCTTGTGTGGCAATTTTTTATTCAAGGAATTAAAGATAAGAAATATAAAATAGATACTTTAATATGCAGAGTTTCAGAAAAAAAACATATTTTTAGATATACTTATTCAACGCAATTTCTTAAGGACCATTCAACTAAACTGGATAATTCGGGATTGTATCCCAAAAGGTTAAATTAT
Source organism: Solanum pennellii (assembly GCF_001406875.1). Classification (NCBI taxonomy): domain Eukaryota; kingdom Viridiplantae; phylum Streptophyta; class Magnoliopsida; order Solanales; family Solanaceae; genus Solanum; species Solanum pennellii. The sequence continues at coordinate 68,808,083 of NC_028641.1, forward strand.
TAGTAAGGGGATTGTAGGAAAAATTGGAATCCTTGTCTAACATTTCACCATACTGGACCACAGATCAGGTTGGGTTTCTATAATCCAAACCAACACCGTCCACAATGTCAAATGAGGACAAGGAGTTCAGGATGACACTGGGTTTGCCAGTAGTGGTGATGGTGAACTGGCGCAAATAACACTGGTGCAAAGATTCTGTCAATTATTTAACTTCAGCTTATGTTAGGGACATGGTTATGCCCATTGTCAACAAGGGTAAGCCAGATCTTACGAAGAAGGTTATGCCTGCTGTCATTGTTCGCAAGCCATGGCATAGAAAAGGCTTTGTTAACATGTACCTTGAAGATAATGCTGTGATGATTGTGAGTCCAAAGAGTGAAACGGAAGGGTCTGCAATTACTTCCCAATTGGGAAAGAGTGTGCTGATCTTTGAACCTAGGAACGCTAGTGTGCTGCCAATGCATTTGTGTAGAAGTATATTTTTCCAAGTAATTTGTAATTCAGTTTTTGATGGTTTATCTAAGTTTTTGGACATCTAAGGGTTTTGTCTTGGTAAGAATTATTTGCTCTGAGTTTTGCAGTACTAAAAGGTTTTCACCCATTAACAACATCAAATATTTCATTTCCATGGTCGTTCTTTTACCACAATTTGTGTAGAAATATTGATATATTTCTTTATAAGGAAAAACAATACATCAGATCCATTTTTGAAGGTTAACAATGAACCTATAGCAGCAAGACAGATTGTCATTCACAACTAAAACCAAATACAAGCAGGTACCATTACATTATTCAGAACAGTTCAAATTGAAAGCACGATCCAATACCTGTCGCAGGCGTGTGAGTAGATCAAAAATGTGAGCATAGTTATTCATCAAAGTACCAGCTTGAATGTATCTGCAACAAAGTACATCAGAAAGAAACAGTATAGTGATAAGAAGAAGGTGAAATAGCTAGTATTGAGCACTTTCGACGAAAATATTTCCACGAAGAAGCCAAGGAGTGTCAATACACACACACACACACACACACACACACACCATGAGCCGTCCCATTAAAACAAATTAAATAAGAACATTACCTCTAGCAGATAGAGAGCAACAAAAAAACAAAGATGACATTCAAACAAGAAAGTGTCTAGTTGCATAGACATACGTATTAAATTGTGCCTGGCTTTCATTGTACAGTGATGTGTAGTAGTCTTCTTCTTTAACATCCAAAGAATCTTTCCGCAAAGTAACCTGAACGCAAAAGTAACTAACAGACTGAGTGGAGAGAAAATGATTATCAACTCGAGCACTGGGTTGATGTGAACCAAAACTTACAATCCTTGGAGGAAGTGCAAGATCAGCAGCCCTTCCCTTTTTAGTACGTCTCAGCAATATGCTTTTCAAAATTTTGTGTTTCAACAAAACCATCGCATCTCTACCAGTCCCACGATTCCCTTGATTCTGTATGGGTGAGGCAATATACTAGAGACAGAAAACATATCAAACGTCTCGATGTTAGCAACATTTTTTATTGGAAATAACAGGAAGCACCAAAATAAGTAAATCAATTTGATAACTTACTCTGTTCCACCAGCAGAAGTGCCGAATAGATTTGTGGGGGCAATGTGGGCACTCGGATGAGCTAAAATAAATACAAGCATAAGATGGAACAAACGAGATTTCAAAATGGTGACAATGAAAAGAGATTCAAGTAAGAAAGATTTCAACCGTCATTGAAAATTCATGATTCAAAGACAAATTCTGTGGTAAAAATGAACAAATATAACAGAGTAAAATCTTGAGAAATATGTTAGTTCTCCAACCAACTTAGATGCAAAGATCAGAAAGAAACTTTTAAGTCTACCTATAGTCCAGAACTCTGCAATCACAATCTTTGCAGAAGTAGTACGAGTAAGGAACGATTTGCAGGAAACGCACCTGTCCAAAAGTGAGGATGTATTAATTTCAGAGAATGAAGATGCCAATTATGTTAGCCACAAAAGAACATTAATCCCAAGAAACTTACAAGTGAGTATAGCTCTCCTACACGGTTCTGGAGGGGAGTACCACTTAAGGCCCACTTATAAGAAGATTCTAGCGCAAGAATAGCTCTTGTAGTGTTGGAGCGTCTATCTTTTACATAATGGGCCTATGCCACAAAAGTGCAATCAGTTAAAAAAATGCAGATGAAGAGTGCACATAAAAGTTTCATGTCATGAGAAATTGAGTATTCAATGTGCTTTAGGACAAAGAGAAACTTTTACCTCATCCAAAATGATACGATTCCATTTCACAGAGTGCAAAATTGACTTCCTCATGGACATATCTTGACCAGCACAGGCTGAATCATCAACAGAACCAGCATCAGTCTCACTTTTGCGCTTTATTCCCTTGCCACTGCCTCTTTTACCCGTATCAACCTTTGAATCACCTTCAATATGATCCTTTTTCAGCTTTGACGGTTTTCCTCCAGGCTTGCTCTGCTGCTTTGATTGTTTAGCCGTTTTAACAGCATCTGGTCCACAAAAGTACTTCTGGTGAACAGAAAGCTTTTGTTCATAAAAAGACTTTCCACACCACTGACATTTTTCTTTTGGTGGCATCACATTTTTCCGGTACTCAGCCTCCACTGTGGAATATGTAGTGATGACAAAATCATATTCTGCAAATTTGTCAATATTCTTCACCCTGTTAGTGCCATGATAAACTAAAATTTTGTTGCTTCCTTTAGTGGTGAAACGGTCAATCTCACTGACCCACTGAATCACAGCAACAACGGGACATATGACTAGGGTTCCTTTCACGACAGGGAGCTGCTGGGAAGTACAAGGGGCAGGTGAGAGCAAACTGGAACCAGAAATTGCTTGCCCTAGTTCGCGTTTAGCAAGCACAAGAGCTATGGCTTGAACAGTTTTCCCCATCCCCATTTCATCAGCAAGAATACCGCCTCTAGCAGTAGATTCTTCTTGCTTCAACGCCCAAGTCAACCACTCTTTCTGGTACCTCAGCAAGGGCATGATCAAATCAGATGGTGGCTGAGCAGTTTCAGTTACCAACTCATCCTGACTATTGAAGTCAGGATCATTTGGATAGTTTTCAGCCATCCAACTATCGTTTTCTTCTTCCCAGATCTCCCACAGCAAAGTGGGTCTCTTCTTTTGATTCTTTACACGAATCTTCTTCCTATCCTCTATCCTCCCTATCAATTGAAGGTAGCCAGCATCTACTTCACCACCCCCTCCTACTTCATTCATTACCCAATCTACATTTTCCTCTTCTTCTCCATGATCTTCTTCTGTTTCAATCTTCTTTTTGCCCCGATTTCTTTTTTTTCTATTGGAATATACCACTTCCTCAGTTAAATTAACCACTTCATCAGCTACATCTGCATATATGATTAAGAAAATTAGTACAATCACATAATTAACCTCTTGCATTCACTATTTAACACACATTCACATTTGTCTGCATGAGGTTTTGCCTAAGGTTATCCAATAGGTATCACACATCAGTGATAAGAAAGTCCCAGCACACTATTAAAATTTCACTATAGTTGCAACAGTTAAAAAAAGAAGACCAAATTGAAGGCATATTAGTTATGTCTCATAAGCAAATTATATTTGCATGAATAATAAAATTTATATGGGTTACCTTCATCACTGCTTCCAATGTAATCAGAATCCGAGGACATAGAAAGAAGGTAATCCTCATCAGAGCTGTCCTGATATTGGCGGCGCTGTTTTCCTAATTCACAATTCACATCAAGTAAAACCACATCATTTACCTTTACATACAACACATACTTGATATAGATATGTATAACATATACCATCTGAGAGAAATGCTTTATCACACACAAAAAAAATTAAAATTAAAACTTTTAAACAAATTAGGCCTTTATCAAAAAAAAAAAAGTTCTTTTAGGAAAAATGACGTAGAAGATAACCGTTAAAGACTCCGACATCGAAAATGGAATGGGCAATTGATAAAAGAAAATGTAAATTCCTCCATACCAAACACAACCTAAAAAAATCTCATTTCACTTTAGCAATCAGTAAAATTCTAGCAAAAAAGCAGCAAATTCGCATTTTACTCGAGAAATCCATAAAATTCAATCAAAAAAACGCAAAATTCACATAAAAAGAACAAAAAGAAAAGTATGATCGCACATGTATGGAGCAGCAGAAAACATAAAAGGAAAGATTTTTCGATGAACCTTTGGCGGAAGACGAAGAAGGACGAGAACGGAGCTTCATTGATTAGGGTTTTGCAGAGAAAAGGGGGGAGAAAACACTCAACAGTAGTAGTAGTGTGAACAGTGTATCTCTTCACCTGAAGAGAGAGAATGTTGTTGTGTGTTGAGTAAGACATTTGTGCGGCGGGAAAGGCATATATATAGCCACAATTGTTATGCTAAAAAGGATTGACCACTTAAGTATTAGCAATCTATAAACTTGACCAACTTTTAAATCTAAATTTGACTAAATTTTAATTTTTGGACTTAAGCTATTTATTAAATTGATTAACTTTTAAATGTATATTTATGGATTTTAGCAATTTAAATTTGAACAACTTTAAAATCTTAATTTTAGGATTTTAGCAATTAATGAATTTGACTAAATTTTAGGATTTTATCCATTAATAAATTTGACTAACTTCTTTTTTAATAACCAAAAATTCGTTTGTGATCCGCCACCCTGTGGACCAATCACAACCTTCTAAACTTGGTATATAATAGTCCCACCTCTCTACTCTTCTCCACTTAAATATCGAGTTTCACTTTGCATGGTGTGGGGCTTGAATGTGCGACCTAAGTTGCAAATCCTCCACCTTTAACAATTTGTAAATTTGACTTACTTTTAAATTTAAATTTCCTGATTTTAGCAATCTATAAATTTGATCAATTTTGTTAGTAAAAAATTTTCAGAATTTCATAATTTAAATTTGATCAATTTTTAGATCAAAGATTTTATAATTTTAGATATTATACAATTACAGACGAAAATAGCTCATTGATTCAAATAATAATTTCACTAAAAATAGTTATCAATCATTTGTGCATATACAAATTCTAATTCCACAAAAAAATAGAATTATGTAAATTATACATGTATAAAATATATACGAATATAAATGAGTTGTCACTTCTCATTTTATACAATTACAATTGTATATAACCAATTTATAGAGACACTAATTCCACATAAATTACAGTCATGATCAATTATACACATGCAAAAATTGATTCCATCAAAAATAAAATCGAATTATACATATAAAATATACCAATATAAATCACCTTTAAAGAATATGTTTATACAATTATGGATGAATAGTTAATCTATACAAACATCAATCCATGCAAACTACTATAATAAATGAATTGAATCATCAATAATAATTTGTACGATTCAATTGAAACAAATAAATTTATATATCTACGGATGGAAATAACGTTATATTTGGTATGAAAGTCTAAAGAGATACTAATCCATGAATGAAGGGTTCACTTACCTTTCCAACTGATTGAAATTAATGTTATTATCTTTTCAAAAAGTTCAATTTCATTTGGTATAAAATACCACATAATCACGAATTATACAAATACATTGGCCCATAACCATTTAAGATATAACTATAGCATGTAATATGCAAATTATAGCAAGGAACCTAATCAAATTGATTCATGTGGCTATATGTGAACTTTTCCTATTTAAATTCGATCAATTTTCAAATCTAAATTGGAGTTTATCAATTTAAATTTGATCAACTTTCAAATTTTAGCAATCTAAATTTGACTAAATAACTTTTATATATCTTAATATGTTTAGTTATTAATACTGTTATTTATAGTAGTAAATTTTTATATAGTTTTCAAGTCATATATGTTAGTTTCATTATCTCAATTTATGCGGCACTCATAGAATTTCGAGGGTCATTTCAATTTTTTAATTATTTTAAATTGTTAATAATTGTGATATATAGAATTGTTTATGTAATTTTTTCAAATAATACAACCTACTCATTGTATATTAATTTACGTGGCAACCACATCAACAAAGAGGTGCTTGGTTATGATCGGGCCTATACAATACTAATTCAATTATATAACAGATTAAAAAATGGTAAGACAAATAAATTAAAATAGATAAAATACAAAAAAAATCATAAATACCCTTGATTAGAAGCAGATACCTCGATTAAGAAAAGCTGCATTATGACCACTTTTATATAGTACTCCCTTCATCACATTTTATATTTCACATTTTTACTTTGCACTTGCATTAAGAAATGATGTAATTTTACTCTTCTAACCTTGTTAATTTTTTTTGGAACTCAAGTTTTTAATCAATGAATATGAATTAATTTATTTTGATTAATTAATTTAAGCAATGAACACGAATCATTTACTTAGCTTTTCTAAGTTGGTCAAATGTATATTTTCAAGGCTAATAACTCACAAGGATAAAAAAGGAAGAATATGATATTTATGCATTGATTTTATGAAATGGCAAGTTTTATGGACCAATTATTTATAGAAAGAGATGACATAATATAAAATGGGATGGAGAGAGTAGTAATTATTTTGTGTGACTGCATAAAATTTTAAAAGCATATATTAATTGTGATTAAAATATGATCACATTAATATACTTAATTATATTTGATGTTTTGTGATCTTGGGCATTAAATATGCCCCACTTACTACAAGTCACCCATCTTTTACGGAAGTTTAGAACATTCACTCATCTAACTAGCATATTTTGACTTAAGATTGCGATGATTGCATATTAATATACATGATGTTTGGAAGGACAAGGAGTTGAAGGCGACGAGACGCAACAGGAAAAGATGTTGGCACAACGCCCCAGTAACCTTGGCGCAGCAAGGGCGCGACGCGCCAGGACAAGCTTGACTGAGTCCCAATTCTGGGGCACTGGTAGCACGGTGCACCGTCTTGTCAGGCACGATACCCCAATTTTATGCGGAGCTTTGGGCGAAAGATTAATTAAAAAGGATTCCTAATTGTAATAGACTTCAACTCCATTATCCCTAACTTTCATAAATAGACCCTTAGGACTCTATTTTTAGGGTTCAACTTTTTGATTAGTGTGCAAGAGCAAGAATTCACTTTTGTAATAGGTTTCGATCTTCTAACTCTTCTATTTTTCGAAAATCACATGGAAAATTGTATTATGTGATTTTCTAATAGTATGAGTGGCTAAACGTCCTAGTTCTGGGGCTGTAGTTACGAATCGTTTGTTGAATATCATTGGATTATGAATTGATTTTTGGTTGTCAATACAAGTTACTTCTATATTCTTGTTTTACTATTTTATGCTTGACCACCATAAGATAAATATCGTGTCTAATCTTAAATCGGGACAGCAGGGGTTGGATATACTATAAAATATAGAGAGTTTGATCGACCCATTAAGTTGAGGTGATTTGTATTCAAGAGTGAAGCCCGGACTAATAACTTGCTTGGTTACGAAACAAGATGAAATTCAATGCTTGTTAGTTAGGTTATTTATTCCCACTCAACGATGTAGTTAGATAACTAACTGGGGCAGGCGACTAGAGGTGTAAACCCGACTCATACAATTAACATTGTAAAGCAGTAACATGACAACTGAAATTAGTTCTAAGCCAATAATACGATACATGAGATTCAATGCATGCTGCAGCCCTGGAATTGTCTTTTACTTGCTTGAAATATCATCTTAAAGTCGTTCACATTTAGTTGCTTTATTTATTTTATCATTAGTCATAGTTAACAATCAATCATCAACTCTTGAAATAGTTACTTTTATTTTTAGTTGTAGAATGGAGTGCTAAATATAAATTGATCATAAGTCCCATGGGAATGATAACTTGCTTCTTAAAGAAACTATATTACTTGTGCGACCACGTACACTTGCGTGAGCAATTAGGAGCAACACATTATTGGCGCTGCTGCCGGGGACTTAAAAATTGATTTACATTCAATCTTCTTAAATCTACAATTAGAATATTTAGGTATTAATTACTTGATCATAGCTTGTTTTTTGCAGGCACTTGTTCTTAGGTCTGACTCAGAAAGAAAATCTTGTCGAACCTTACAACAAATCTGAACGAGTGTTACGCCAGCACAGGGAAATAGCTAACTTGGCACGACTTGGAGAATTACAGTTAGTCTTACGGGAAACATTGATGGGGATAATCAAGGCAAATTGAATAACCCATAAAATATGGACAACCAAAGGACCCCAAATGATGGAGGAAACTTGAATAACCAAGGAGCACCCCCGATTGTCCCTATCATCCAAGCAACGCCTATATGTGATGTGGCAGTCCCACTCAGTGCTAATTTGACATCTAGTATTATAAACCTCCACCGGGGGTAGATTTGAACTAAAACAAATCATGGTACAAATCCTTGATTCTAATAGGCAATTCACTGCTCTCCCTAATGAGGATCCTCAAATCCATCTTAAGACTTTCATAGACATTACCAATAAATACATCCCAATTTGAGTCTCATCAAACTATGTGAGGCTTACTTTGTTCCGATACTCATTGTTAGGAGATGCTAGGCGTTGGTTAGATTTGGAACCACCAAACTCCATTAATACTTGCGATGATCTAGTCAAGAAATTAATGAGTCAATTTTTCCCATCCAAGAAAACCGCTAAGCTAAGGGGTGAGATAATAGATTTGCTCAAAAGCAATGGGAAGACATGTACCAAGCATGTCACATTTCAAACAAATGTTGAATGCTTACCCACAACATATGCGAACCAGTAAGATACTTGCTCACGCTTTCTTTGAGAGTTTAGAATATAATGTTCGTGTTCTTCTTAATAGTGCAGCAGGTGGACAAAACCTATTCATAAAAAGTGAAGAGTTCTTCAACTTATTGATAAACTTTATGAAGGGAACCAAGGGTATGAGAGGAAAATGTCTAGAACCACAACCCAAAAAGCTGCACAGATCGTAGATGTAGACCAAGATACTTCCATAAATGCCAAATTACATGCAATGAAACATAACATGGCCTTACATTTTAAACAAATGACTCTAAAATAGGCACCATTATACGTGGTACAATAGGCAATAAATTGGTGTGAGGTATCTGGTAGTGGCACCCATGAAACTGAGCAATGCGAGGCAAACCTGGATTCCGTAAACTGTGTGGGTAATATAATGTGCAAAGGGTGGAGTTTAACAAAATTATGTCAATAGTTACAAGCCTAGTTGGAGGAACCATTCTAAATTCTCATGGGGTGGTAACCAAAACAAAAATGAGGTGCAAGAGGTTAATTAATACCGTTCTCAAAGGGCTGAGCAACAATACTACAATCCTAACCAAGGGTCAAATCCTAGTGCATCAAAAAGGGGGATGACCAATGAAGAGCTACTACAAAAGATCATGACTGAATTTGGGACCAAATTAAATGCTAGAATAGATAAGTAGGATGAGAACATCAAAAACATCTAGATGTCCCAAATGAGTTTAGAGAAACAAGTTGTGCAAGTGTCTAATTCTTTGAACTTGCGTCCCCAAGGTGGGATGCCCGGTGATATTGAGCCAAACCCAAAGCAATTGCATACAGTGAGTACTAGAAGTGGGTACAATTAGAGGAATTAGCTCTAAAGAAGAGAGATATTGAGGTAAGCAACAAAGAAAAGAAAGGGGAAGAGGTAGTAAAAAGCTCCATTGTTAAGGTACATGTTCCTCAAAAGAAATTACCACCTCCATCCCCATAAAGGTTTAAAAAGCAGAATGAAGATGAATGCTACGGTAAGTTTCTTTCTCTCCTTAAACAGGTTCATATTAATCTACCTTGAGCTGATATTTTGCAAGGCATCCGAAGTATGATAAATATGTGAAGGCCATTGTGGCTAGAATGAGGAGGATCACGGAGTATGAAACTGTAGCACTTACAAAGTAGTGAAGATCAAGGATCCAAAATAGACTGCCCAAAATTTTAAAATATCGGGGTTAAGTTTATTGTACAAATTCAATTGTGCAAAGTGTTCATGCCCGGGGGTTGTGTGATTTGGGGGCAAGTATAAATTTGATGCCCTTATCTTTGTATCTAAAGCTTGAGTTGGGATGTCCTAAACAAATCACTGATATTATCCAACTCGCTGATAGATACATTGCTAGGCCTTAGGGGGTGGTAGAAGATGTGTTAGTTCAAGTATGGTCATTGATTTTTCCGGTAAATTTTATAGTCTTAGACTCTGAACCTGATCCTAAAGTTCCATTCTTTTAGGGACGTCCTTTCTTGGACACGGGTAGGGCATTGATTGATGTAGTAGCTGGGTAATTGACCATAATGGCACATGATAAGGTAGAGGTATTTGCTGTTCACAGCACTCTAAAATTGCCTTCTATTTATTAAGAGTTGTTTGTTATTACACTGATTGATCACATTGTAGAGTCACAATTATTTGTGCCCAAATACCCCTTAGAAAGAGTGTTAGTAGGTCATAAGAGAGATGAAGACACTGAGGCCCAAGAAATAGAAACATGTCTAAATTTGGCACTTGTGGAGCCTCACAAGCGGAGAGTGGAACTATTAGAGCGTGAGTTAGGGCCACTACCCAAACCCTTCATTGAGGAAGCCCCAAAGCTAGAACTGAAAGCACTCGTCTCACCTAAAGTATGCATTTTTGGGTACTAATGAAACTTTGCCTGTTATACTTTCTGCAGAGTTGTCTGAAATACAGGTTAAAGCGGCATTGAGGATCCTTAAGTGGAGAAAGAAGGTGATTGGATGACAGATGGCTGAAATTCATGGGATTAGTCCAGCGTTATGTATGCACAAAATGTACATGGACGAAGATCACAAACCAAGTTCACAACATCAACGTCGACTAAATATTTTAATGAAAGAAGTGGTGAGAAAAAAGGTGATAAAGTGGCTAGATGCCGAAATTGTGTACCCAATCTCTGATAGTAGGTGGGTGAGTCCGGTGCAATGTGTCCCTAAAAAGGGAGGTATAACAACGGTAAGGAACGAAAAGAATTAGTTTATTTCGACAAGAACAATGACCGGGTGGAAAATCTTTATGGGTTACCGAAAACTAAATAATGCTACCCGGAAGGATCACTACCATGTCCCCTTCATTGATCATATTCTTGACCGACTAGCAAGGCAGAAGTTCTATTGCTTCTTAGATGGATGTTATGGTTACAACCAGATCTTGATTGCACCCGAGGATCAGTAAAAGACCACTTTCACTTAACATTATGACACATATGCTTTCAAACGCATGTATCGGACTTTACAATGCGCCGACGACTTTTCAAAAATGTATGATGGCTATTTTTCATGATATGGTGGAAGACTTTGTTGACGTTTTCATGGATGATTTCTCAGTCTTTGGGAAGTCTTTTGAGGTATGTATCTGGAATCTTGATAAATGTACTTGCTAGATGTGAAGACACTAATTTAGTTCTTAATTGGTAAAAATGTAATATTTTTAAGAGAATGGATAGTGTTGGGATAAGAAGTGTCTAAATATGGTTTTGAGGTTGATAAGGCGAAGGTAGAAGTTACTGAGAAATTTCCTCCTCTCATTTTTATAAAAGGCGTGCGTAGTTTTCTTGGTCACGCAAGTTTTTACCGGCGACAATCTTTTGGATAAGGAGGTGAAGTTTGACTTTGATGCAATGTGTTGAAGAGGAATTTAATTGAGGCTACTATTCTAACTTCTCCTAATTGAGAATTACCATTTGAACTCGTGTATGATGCAAGCGATGTAACAGTGAGTGCAGTATTGGGACAAAGAAAGAATAAAGTGTTCCATTTGATCTATCATGCAAGCAAGACCCTTGACTTTACACAAGCTAATTACACAATTACTGAGAAAGAGATGCTAGCTTCAGTGTTTGCCTTTGACAAGTTCATATCATATTTGGTAGGTACTAAAGTGATTGTTTTTACTGAACATGCAGCTATTAGGTACCTATTCAACAAGAAAGATACGAAACCAAGGCTGATTCGTTGGATATTGCTTCTTCAAGAATTTGGCCTTGAGATCAAAGGTAAGAAAGGTACTAAATATTAGATAGCATATCACTTGTCTAGGTTTGAGGATGTTTCCCATGTGAATGAAGGTGAGAAAATCTGGGAAGAGTTTCCGAATGAACAATTGATGATGTTAGATATCTCTCAAGTGCCATGGTACAAAGACATTGTAAATTTGGTAGTGAGTAGAGAGTATCCTCTGGGTTCAACCACCCAAAAAAATAAAAAACTCATTCATGATGCCAAGTTTTATATCTGTAATGAACCACTCTTGTTCAAGCAAGGTGCAGATCGGGCAGTGAGAAGGTGCATTCCGGAATCCGAATGTAATACTCCAAAAATGAGATAAGGTGTCTAGAGCCTAACATGTTTTTATTAAATTTCTAATGTCCTAAATATGCTTAAAATATAGTATATAGGCAGTAGCTAAAATATTAGAGGTATTTAAAGTCGAACGTTAAGGGACGACTAAGACGTTCGATGACTAAGTCTTCTAGATGCCTAATATGTGGTTCTATGTGTTTATGTGTTTCATGATGTTCTAAGGTCCTAAAATGTCTAATTATATGGTTTAGAGGCAGTGTACAAAGTTTGAAGTGATTTGGAAGTCGAACGTCAAGGGACGACCAAGACGTTCGATGACTAGTCGCTTATGTACCTCATGTGTCTTTGATGACTAAATCTATATTAAATAAGACTAATAAGTCTTAAAATGGTTTAAAATGATTTTTAATGTTGTTATACGAAGTTTCGTGAAGTTTGGAGGTCAAACGCCCAAGAACGTCCAAGGCGTTAGAAAGATAGCCCCTAAGACGTTCATCGTATGTCATGTTGGGGCCAAGGCTGTTTGGACGTCTTATAGGTGTTTTTTTTGGATGAAATTTATGTGTAAGGTATATAACATGTTAAGGGTTATAATCACGTTGTAAACGTCCGGGTACGACTTCTAAAGGGCCCCACAAGATCCCCCAAAAGAAGGATCTAAAGCTGCCTAAGACACTGCCTTGGCAGTGTCCATTAACGGACCCAACGACGGATCGTTGGTCCACCAACGGACCGTCGAGCAGGTATAGTCTATGGGGACTTGACTTGGGCAGGTATAAATCCAATATTTGGCTAAGTACCCAACGACGGAGGCAGGCACGGCCCGTCAAGGCCTCGACGCCCCGTCACTTCCATCGTCGCAGGTGGCCTGCAACTGGCAGCCGGCGTCTGTTTCATTAAGGGGGTGAATGGAAAATTCAACCCCCGTCCTAAACTGACTATAATAGGTTTATTTAGCTATTTTTAGGTGTATATAATCATCAAAAACGTGATTACCCCATTCTAGAATCCTCTCACAAGATTGAAACCTTTCCCTCCAAAAATACTCTCTCTAGAAACCACATTGTTGGTGAAGCTCAACAACAGATTCAAGCTGGGTTTTCCATGGATTAATCATCAAGTTTAAGAGGTTTTCAAATAGACAAAGGTATGGTGATCTTCATCTCTAGCTATCTTTTCATCTAGATAGACATTCTCAAAAATTTCAAAAGAGAAAAATATGATCAAACACTTTCTTCTTCAATCTTCCATGGGTTCTTTCCTAAACTGATTTCAAAGTCATAATATGAATGTATTGATGATTATCTACTGATTTGGAAGTGTTTTTCAATCCAATTGCATGCTGAACCCATGCTCTATCACCAAAATGATTTAGCCTTGCATGGGCCTTATGATCTTGATTTGTTATCGATTGAATTATGATTCTATTACGTTGAAGTGATTGTATATGCTGTTATTTACATGAATTTATGTTGAATTTATAATAATCAGTCCATGATGATAAATGTATGAAGATTTGAACATGAATAGCCTATGTTTCTACATGTTGCCTTGAAGTCGATTGTGAGATCGGTTGTGTAGAGTTTTCATTAGGCATGAACTGCTGTAGCTACTGTTTTAGGGTGATATAATGGATGAATTTTGTAGGTATAAATCCTTAATGAAAAGTCTAAGAAAGGCTTGCATGAATTGATCTAGATTCCTTTAGGCTATGAAGTCAAAAAGCTAAGTGTGTGATGGATTCTAAGTTTTTGTTATATCAAGCATGGTTTCTTCTTGATTTCCTACCGAATTAGCTGATTCCTAATGAGTGTATTGTTTATAAAATATGAATGATGATCAAATCCTTAGAGAGTTCATAGTATTGGTAAATTCTTCTATACTCTAGCAAATCGATAAGCTTAAATTCCTATGATGTAACCTTAATCTTGAGGGTATTTAATTATGATTTCAATATGATTAAATGTAGGTTTAGCTACTGCCTTAGAATCATAATATGTATGAAATATGATCTAAATTAATGCAAGGGAAATTAGCTAATGATCTATGTTATTCTACTTTCCTAGTATGTTGATGTGTTGTATTATGTTATAGTATAATCTTGTAGCGACTTGTACATGGTTTCTTATGTGTTTAAAGTAACCGAGGTTGAATGAATCATTCCACCTGGCAACAGAAAAGGTTTAGCTACTGCCATATATGTGAATTATTGATGAATAAGGAGTGTTGATCAATGATGATCAAAAGGTGAGAAATTGGTAAGAATGCTTATTCCCTCTACTCTTCTACTTCTCTATTTCTTTGTAGTAATATTGATGAAGCCTTGTATGGCATTGTGTGGTATGGTCCACTTATGGTGTCGGTGTTTACTTTATTGTCATTATATATGTGTTGACCATAGCCTTGAAGGCAAATTGATGAATATATGATTTAGAGATTTAGATGATCACCTTATGATGTAATTGTGCTTATCTTCGTATCTACTTGTGATCTAGGTTGTGTGGCTATTGTATGAGAATGCATATATTCATGTTAGGGTATTGTATAGGTGCTGACATTGATGTGTTAAAATGGTTAATAGCCTCTACCCATGTACCCCTTATATGAAAGTGTAAATAGCTAAAGTTAGGAGCCTTGGTTATAATGTTTATATTGTCTTGCCTCCTATGCTATTATGTGGTGTGTCGTATGTTCTTGGAAGTATAATGTGGTCTAAGAGGGTGTCTGCCTCCAGTAGTAATTGATAGCTATTATGTGATCATGTTGACCAATGTACACACACTCTCACTTACATGCATGTTACGAGTAGTATAGGTTATGGTGTCTAAATGAAAGGTTGTTCTCTTATTCACTAATGTCTACTACTATGCATGTAAAGTATAAGTATGTGAAGTATGTTATGTATTAACTTACTAGAATGACTTGTTAGGTGTACTTGTATGGGCAAGGGTATGGGACTTTGCCTATGAATTGCACATGTGTACCTTGATAGCATAGTTCTAGTTTTGGTTTCTACATGTATGTATATGTATGTATGAACTTTTGTGACTTAATGTGTTATGTGAAAGGTTTTCTCACATACATGTATACACACACACACACACACACATGTATGAAGATCTAGTCAAGAGAGGGGCCTTGAATGGTGTATTCATGTGTACCCTAAACTAGATGATGTTTTACATATGCTATGTTCATGTGAATAGATTCTTTCCATGATCTAGGTTGATGAACTTCCATCTATGACCTATGAGTTACGCATATGAGGGGATGACTCTCCTAAACCTATGATTTATAAAGTAAAAATATAATAAAGGTTTTCAATAAAGGGAACTTAGCTTAGCACCGGGTGAACTTGTATATGAGTGTGTGTCCCTTTCCAATGTGGAAAGATAGGTCTACCATAAATCTCATGAGGTGGAAAGCCTCACATCCCAAGGGCATAGAGGGATGTTTCCAAGATATCCTCCAAGTTCCATAACTATGTTTCCACCATAGGATACTAGCTAATGGATCCACCTAGAAAGCTATGTCACATTTGGTTCTACTTTGGCCGGTAGACCACCCTTTATCGGTGTGAGGTTCTATGACACCGGATTCCATGTTTAGCATCACATGGTCTATGCCGGTTAAGTCTATAGTTTCCCTAAAGTAAAATGGATAATGGAAGTTAATGACTAGGACCCTAAATAGAATGACTTAAGGGAGGTTACTTAGGATAAGTGGAAGTAATGAACCCATCTAGACATTGCACAGTAGCTCCTTAGGAAGTTCTAAGAAAATGTTCTAATGCATATCACTATGTATATGTTCCTTATGCATGACATTGTAGTATTTGTCTACTTGTTATGAAGATGTGCATGATATGAGCCTTTATGCATGATGTTGATCTTGTTGACTATATGATGAAGGTCTTGACTTAACTATGTCTATGTGATATTATACTTCTATGATGGTATGTGCTTTTCTATGATGTTTGGACTTTGATTGTGTTTCTATGAAGTATAAAAATGATATATATGCTATGATAAAGGTTTTATGATGATTTACTCAAAATGACATGAAATATGATTTCAAAGAAAATATCCCTTTTAAATGCATGTTTTTGCATGGTTGCCATACTTAGTACTTTCTTGTGCTAATCCCATTCTTCTCTACTTTTTACACGAAGTGTAGGTAATGAAATGCTTAAAGGAGGTCTATGATAGAGGAGCTTGATAGGTGATTTCCCAAGCTCAAGGAAAGGAATCCTTAAGTCCAAGGATGTCTTCATGTGTACTTATTGTAAAGTCTATTTAGTAATGTATAATTTTGTATTATGTCATAAGGGCCTTGTCCTTAATGTACTCTAAAGTTATTGAGTCTAATATGGCAAAGAGACTTAGAGTCTATATATGTATTATATTTTATATGTATATGAAGTAAAGTTTCTAGCATATGAGGTGCTATGAAAAGTTTTAAATTTTCCGCTAAATTTACTATGTCGATGCGATGAATGATAACTATGGTCTTGTATAAGACCTCCGAGAGGTCAAGTACGCCATGTTACTTCTAGGGGGTGCTCCCCGGTCGTGACACCGAGGTTCACAAAGTGCTCAGAAGTTGTCATGCTTGTTAACCTGGTGTATTTTGAATAATGACATGAAAACAAGGAAGTCTCTTAGACGCAAAGAAACTGAGTAAATCAAGGAGAAATCATAGCGCAAGAAATCCGGGAGTATGCAATTACTATGGATACTGAATCAATCAAATATTCTTTCACGAAATATCAAAAAGGAGAATCAACAGTGATCAACTCACTGATCACGGAAATTCAATCTCATTATTGGAAGGAAAATCGCACCAACAAAGGAAGTAAATTCATGCACTAGAAAAGAAATAAACAAAGATCACGAAAGATCAGCAAACGACAACTGGTCATTGGACAACTTCTGATTCAAGGCAGAAATCAACTTGGCATGGAATAACAGATCAAAGATGAAATCCTTCTCAATCAAGGTATCATTATAAAAACCCTGATTGAAGGAAACTCCTTTGGATTTTCCAAACAAAGCTAAAATATGCCTCAACACTCAACCTATAAATGAAGACTTCAGAAGATGAAGAAGATTAAACAACTCCACTTGAGTTTAGCAAGCAACTTTCTTTTATCTTTCATAAAGTTTTGTTAACACATGAGTGATACAATTGAAAAGAAAAGAAAAAGAAAGAATCTGAGTGTAAAGATACAAATCGGGGTTGTGTCAAGATAAAAATCTGATTTGCATATCAGACAGGATCAATTTTTGAGTTGTTGTAACACAAATATCTCCCAGAAGCTCTTAAGGAATAACCCTTGAAACCCAAGGAGACTGCACTATGCACCACATCGGTGATCTGAACCAGTATAAAACCTTCTGTGTCTTTTATTTTCTGCAAATTATCATTATTGTTTATCTATCTACTAACTTGCAGGAAAGGCCACTAACAACCATAGGTAGTTGACTAAGAGAATATTAATTCACCCCCTCTTAAATATCAATGTATATTAGAGCTGGTCTCACAGTTTCAATGTTTAACTACACGTGAGTAAAGATCAAATGGCATACTACCAAATCCCTCCTGCATTACGTCAAGACGGACATTCTTCAAATCAACCACCTTACTTCAATGGGCATTAATATTCTCACAGGAAAGATAGATTCAGAATCTTTGTCACCTCAAATGACCATCAAGCTTTGATAGTCATAAATAAAGGACCAAAGACAATTCCTAGGCTAACTAAAATGGATGGAACTGAAAAACTTTTTGATCCTGAATTATTTGATATTTACCAAGGAACAACAAGAGGTAATTCAGACTGACGCTAGAGCTATAAGTTTGTTATATTGTGCAGTAAGCGGAGCGGAATATTATAAAATATCAACCTGTGAAACTGCGAAAGAGATGTGGGACAAACTTGATGTAACCTATGAAGGAACGACTAAACTCAAAGAAGCTCGAATCAGCTCTCTTGTAAATGAATACGAATTGTTCAAAATGGTCGATGACGAATATGTTGAATCCATGTTCTGAAGATTTAACAAAATTGTTTATGAACTAAAATCTCTTGGAATGGTGTATTCAAACTCGCTAAAAGTCAACAAACTCGTAAGAAGTCTTCCCAAGGCTTGGGAAACAAAAGTTGTTATTCTTGAAGACGGAGATTTGCAGAACATGACATATGATGAGCTTCAAGGTACGTATTTTAATGATCTATGATCAAAATCATATTAAGAGGTATTACAAGGATGAAAAAAAAATATAGCTTTTACGGCTAAGACATCTGAAATTCCATAGGATGGAGATGAAAATCAAGACGAAGGAATGACTCTCATCAATCATGGAGTAAGACAAATGCTTAGAAAAAGAATATAACGACCTCAACATGATTTTAAGAAAAATGAGTTTAAAGGAAATGACAATCGGTGCTACTACTATGGAGAACCTGGACAGATTAAACAAAACTGTCCAAAACAAAGGAGAAGAAACAATCGTAGAAATGAAGATCCAAAAAGTCTCGAATCTTGGGAGCAAGGAGAAACAACTGACGATGATTATGAAGAAATGACTAACTTATGTTTCATGGCGCTAGGCGAAACCAGTGAGGTAAGATCTTATAACTGCCCTAACAGTAATGAGTTACAAAATTCCTTGGATATGGTCAATGATGAATTACAGAAGGTTATTGATGAATATAATAAAATTGCTCGATAAAAGAAAGACTGCCATATTTTTCTCGAAGCAAGTCAGATTGATGTCGACTTACTAATAGAAGAGTTGGAAGAAGTGAAAATGCAATTAAACAATGTCAGAAAATCTCCGAGTCACAGTTCTTTCAAATCTAACAGAACTACTCACTATAGAAGAAACTCTCCAAATCATATCTTTTACATATCGAATACATCTATTTCAAACTCTCACTCTTTTGAAACTCCTATTACGGGTTACTTGATATACTTGTGGTGACATTGGTCACAAATCATTTAACCGTAGAAAATACTCTTCTGGAAAAGGGATCTGGCGACCAAAAGTTTCTAAGCATCAAGGACCCAAAAATACTTGGGTACCTAAAAGAAACTAATTTCATTGTTTTGTTGGAGCATTCTAAGAAAACCTACATGAAAGCAATGTGGGTACTTGACAATGGATACTCCAAACATATGTGCAAAAACAAAGAAATTTTCAAAACTATAAAAAGAATTGATAGATGATGTGTTAGATTCAGAGACAAAGCTAAAGGAGAAGTAACTGGAGTTGGGACCATCACTCTCAGTTCATCATGTGATCTAGTCGAAGTGTATCTGGTTGAAGGACTCAAACACAATCTTCTAAGCATTAGCCCATTATGTGATGCCAGATTTCAAGTTACTTCCAATACAACTAGTTGCATCATCAAACATCCTGAGAAAAGGCCCACCTTTGTTAGAGAGCGAGTAAATAACATATATTTGTTAAATAATGTTGATTTTCCCTCTCTTACATGTCTTACTGTAGTTACTAGTGATCCTTGGCTATGACATCTGAAGCTTGGACAGGCAAGTATGCATGCCCTTGAAAAACTATCTAGAGTTAGTAATTGGCTTACCAAAACTGAAGTTTGAGAAATATGATGGATGTGATGCATGTCAACTTAGTAAGCAAACTCGCTCATCATTCAACGGAAAGGATATTGTAAGTACCTATAAACCTCTTCAACTTCTTCAAATGGACCTTTTTGGCCCTATTAGAACTGCCAGCATTGGAGGTAAAAGGTATGCATTTGTAATCGTTAGTTACTTCTCAAGGTTCACATGGGTAATATTAGTAACTCACAAAGGTGAAGCTTTTTTTATTTTTGAAGCATTTTGTAAAAGGGTTCAAAGAGAAGCAGGTTACTATATAACGACCATTCACAGTGATCATGGCAGCGGATTTGAGAACAAAGCTTTTGAAGAATTCTGTGCTCAAAATAGTTTCACTCAAAAATTTTCTTCACCCATATCACCGCAACAAAATGGAGTAATAAAAAGAAAGAATCGTTCTCTACAAGATACACCAAGAACCATGCTGCTCGACCGTAGTCTACCAAATCATTTCTGGGCAGAAGCAGTAAGCACTTCCTGTCACATTCTGTGTGATAAGACCTAAACTAAAAACACTCCATATAAACTCTGGAGAGGAAAGAAACCGAACATCAGCTACTTTCATCCATTCGGATGCAAGTGCTTCATTCACAACAACGGTAAGAATAATCTCGGTAAGTTCGACCCAAGGACAGACGAAGGTATCTTCTTAAGCTATGCCCCTTTTAGTAAAGCCTTTAGTGTTTTTAATAAAAGAACTTTAAGTGTCGCAGAATTTATTCATGTGGTATTTAATGACGCTAATCTAAGAATGCAGGAATGTGAGGCTGGTGACGATGAAACTAGTAAAATTAAAATAACGAAAAACGTATCAAAAATGCCCCTGGAAATGATGACTGTTGAATTAGCTACTGCAGAGTCAGAGTCGACTACTCCACCAGACAAAGGAAACATTCATAGGAAATGGAGGCACAAAACTAGCTATCCTGAAATTTTCATATTGGAAATATTGATGATAAAATTCAAATAAGATCATCTCTTCGAAAACAAGCTTCTCTAGATCTTATATCACAAATGTAACCTAAACGAATAAATGAAGCTTTGGAAGATGAATCTTGGATACAGGCCATGAAAGAAGAACTTGACCAGTTTGAACGAAATGAAGTCTTGACTCTTATTGAAAGACCTAAAAACTGGTTAGTCATTGGAACCAAATGGGTGTTTTGCAACAAAGTCAACGAAGATGGAAAATTTATTCGAGATAAAGCAAGGCTATAGCTCAAGGTTACTCCCAACAGAAAGGGATTAACTACGATGAAACTTTTGGTCCCGTAGCAAGGTTAGAATCCATTCGATTTTTTTAGCATATGCTTCTATCAAAAATTCAAACTTTTTCAAATGGATGTTAAAAGCGCTTTTTTAAATGGATTTATAAAAGAGGAAGTTTTGTTAAACAACCTCCTGGGTTTGAAAATCCTTCTTGTCCCGATTATGTTTTTAAACTCTCTAAAGCTCAATATGGTCTTAAGCAAGCTCCCAAATCTTGGTATGAACGTTTGAGCACTTTTCTTCTTAAAAATGTTTTTCAGCGAGGTAAGATTGACAAAACTCTTTTTACAAAGAAATCTAATTCCAGTATTCTTATTGTTCAAATTTTATGTTGATGATATTATTTTTGGTAGCTCTGACCCTCGTTTTTTGTTGGCCTTCAAACTAAGTAATCAGAAAAGGGTATTTTCATCAATCAAGGAAAATATGCAAAGGAACTCATTAAGAAAATTGGTCTTGAAAAAGGCAACTCCTATGAGTCCCTCCACATGCTTAGACAATGACATACTAGGAAAAGAAGTTGATGAAAATTATACAGAGGAATGATAGGCTCACTGCTTTACCTTACCGCCAGCCAACCAAACATTATGTTCAGCGTTTGTAGATGTGTTAGATTCCAATAAGCTCCTAAAGAATACCATCTTACTGCTGTGAAACGTATCATAAGATATCTGATTGGAACCTCCAATATGCGGTTATGGTATCCTTTTTATGAAAATTATGATCTTATTGGATACTGAGATGCTGATTTTGCAAGCGATAAAAAGGATAGGAAGAGCACTAGTGGAACATGTCAATTTTTAGGAAATTCTCTTATATCCTGGCATAGTAAGAAACAAACATCCATGGCACTATCTACTACCGAATCTGAATAACTGGTTGTAGGAAGCTGTGGCACTCAGCTTTATGGATGATGCATCAGTGACTTGATTACGATTTATTCTTTGAAGGGGTACCTATTTTTTGCCATAATACTAGTGCTATTAGTCTGTCTAAATATAGTGTGCATCATTATAGAGCTAAACATATTGACATTAAACATCATTTTATTCGCGATGATGTTGAAATGGTGATTTCGTTCTTGAATTTGTTGATTCAGAAAATCAATTAGATAACATTTCTACAAAACCCCTTCTTGAAGAAAGAATTTTTTTTCTTAGAAATTTTCTTGGCATCACCGTGTTCAGTATCTACTTGCACCATATTTAATGCCTATTGTTATTTACTGTCCTTAAATGTTATTTTCCGTATATTTGACTTAATTGGTATATATTATTTTTCCATTTAATTATGGTTTTCTTATTTTTTTTCCTTTTTAATTATCCCTTCCTTTCCTTTTCCCCATGATCCTCCTGACTTTTCCCTTTAATCACGTCTTTCTTTCTATAAGTTAGACGACCTTTCCCATCTCCCCTCCTCCTTTATTTACCTCTTCTTCTCGCCTCCTCTTTATTTCTCTCCTCCTTCCTTCTTCTTTAATTCTCTCTTTTTCTCCCTTCCTCCTCTTCAAATGAATCGTATTAGATCCATGTCCGCCCTAAAGAGTGTTCCTTTCTCCCCTTCTAGTTCCTTTGAAATTGACTACATCTCCTCTGACTCTTAGAGGCAGAGTTGATTGACCCTTCTCCCTCTACAACAATGAAGTAGGAATCCAAGAAATCTCTCCAACGCTTCCTCATACTTTCTTTGATGAAAATTCTCTGAAGTTCTGGGGTTTGGAACAAAAAATAAGGTATATGTATTTCTACAAGCATCCGATTGTACCTGGACGAGTAATCAACTTGGAACAACTTGAAGCTTCTCACTGCGCTATGTCTTTGGATATGATTTTTCTGGGGATATCCTCTTCATGTATGGAAATTTATGGACCGAAAATTTTGAAACTTCTTTGGATAATGCTAAATTGTTTGTTTCTAAATCTGGTGCTAATCTTACCAACTTTGGTCGTCTTTCTCTTGGCTTTGAGAATCGCATCCTCGCTCACATAGTGGCCACAACTCGAATTCCTCGAAAGGGTTCACTTAGTAATATCTCAAATAGAGATGAGGTTCGCATCAACTGGGAAATGTGGTTCCATGAGTACATGGTGGAAAGCTCTGTGAATAGTAACTTCTCTTCTAGTCTACTCTATGGTCTTTAATTTCTCGAATCATACTCCCTTGTGGACCTCTCTCCGTACAGACCAGCTCTTATTGATGCCACATATGACACTCGGACCTTCTCCAACATTGGTTATGTTCTAATCGATGCCAAATGTTATAAGAAGGAGTCTGTGAAACAAAAACCTGATACTTCAAAAGCAACTCGTATCACAGCTGACTCTGCTGGTCCGCTTCTCCTAGAAGCTGACAAAATCAAGGTAAGATTGGATAGGTTGGAAACTCACATGTAGGTATTGCAGTACAATCTAGGGAAAATTCTCCAACTACACAAGGATTCCAGCACTGATGTCGGATACTACGTTTGGAAGTTGAAGGACTTGAAAAGGAGGCACTTCGCTTAGTTAGCACCATTGTCAAAGAAGTTAACTTTTATCAAATCTAGAGCTGACTCATCTCACAATGAGTTGGTTGAAACTGTGCACGCATCTTACTCAAACTTCTCCAAAAACTTGGAGCTCTCCTATAACAATTTCTGTAGGAATGTGCTCAATACTCTTAAGTATTTCTTCGGTAAACGTTAATTCTGGGTTCTGTTCTTATTAATCTTTTGTTTAAGACTACTATTGGAGCTTTGTATCCTATTTTATTTTTAGATTGTAATATTGAGGCGCGGTCCTCAACACTAAATCTCTGTCGATTTGTTCTTGGTTTTGTCTATTTGTTGTGCTTCTTTTACGTTCTATTTTTCCATTTTGATCATGCCACAAGGGGAGACACGTTACATATCAATTATCAATCATCGCATAGAGCAAGGGGGAGCGCGCGCGCAGGGGGAGTTACGCAAGGGGAGTTACAAATTAATAGGGAAGTAAAATTAAATCTCCTGAATTAAAAGTTGTCATTACCAAAAAGTGGGAGATTGTTAACTTGGTGTATTTTGAATGATGATAGGAAAACGAGGACGTCTCTGAGACATAGACAAATCGAGCAAATCAAGGAGAAATCATAGCGCAAGAAATTTGGGAGTATGTAGTCACGATGGATACTGAATCAATCAAATATTCTTTCACAGAAAATAAAACAGGAAATTCAAAGTATCAAAGGAAAGGAAAATCAATTTCCAGATTTTTTTGAAGAATTTTCTTGCATTTCAAGTTGAATTTTTGGGTTTATTCTTATTTCTTCATTCAAAACTATGAATTGTCATCTTGCTTACATGGGTAACTAAATCCACAACTAGTGTTGTGAGAACCATGGGTAATTAACAAAGTATATCTAGCAATTAGGCAATTCTCAAATAGTATTTTTGCATGCATTGATAATTCTTTCAATTAGAAGTCTTTTAACGAGTGCACGCGTTAGGATCACCTTGTTACTACCTACCGGACCAGGGAGGTAGTAATAGGAAAAAAATTATCAACATAGATTTAGTGTGATACTATCAAATAGGCTAGTGTAGATAGGTGCGAAGTAATCACTAAGTCATACATTGATAATGATGTCTAATATGTGGTAAAGGTAAGGGTTAGTAACTTATAAACACATAGCCAGACCAAGGTACGGAGCGAAATTCTCTAGATGTCGGACCAAGGAATTAGAGATATCTAACTTACCACTTTGCATATAAAACAGTAGGAAAGAATTGTTATTGCTAAGAATACAACGTTATGAACCTACGGGAAATACATATACCCTAGTTATTCTCACAACTTGATAAAAACTCAAAATCTACTTGACAACAATCGCTTATGCTTATTTAGGGAGGTATAATTTGAGAGTATCAATGATGCATTGTGGGCATATAGGACTGCGTATAAGACACCCATGGGGACTTCTTCCTATCACATAATATTTGGAAAAACATGTAATCTTCCGACTAAATTAGAACACCAAGCTTATTAGGTTATTAACAAGTTAAACTTGGACCCCACCTGGTTGGTAGAAAGAGAGTAAATCAATTGCATGAACTTGAGAAGTTTAGGCTCCATGCGTATGAGAATGCTAAGCTCTACAAAGAAAAGATAAAAAGATGGCATGAAAAGCAGATATTTATTCACACTTTCACTCAGAGAGAAAAGATACTACTATTTAACTCTAGATTGATATTATTCTCCGAAAAACTTAAATTTAAATGGATTGGTCCTTTCGAAGTGGTAAGAATGACACAACATCGGTCTATTGAACTTAAGTATGAGACTGGACCTACATTCTTGGTAAATAGGCAGAGGGTGAAACACTACTTTCGTGTAGATTTGGATCATGACATGGAAACTCTTTAGCTAAATGATAAATGATCCAAGTTGCGTCATGCCGCGACATTAGATCAAGCGCTAACGGGATACAACCCGTGAATTCTATGTAATAAGTAGTAGTTTTTCTTAATTTTGAAGTTTTAGCCTCGTTTTAAATTCCTAGGTGTAGAGTTTTATTTTCTTAATTTTATTATTTAGATAGGAATTTAGAAATTATAAAGAAAATTAAAAAAATACGAGTTGTGCCACAACTAAAGCTAAGGCGTTGGGTGGGAGACAACCCACCATTATAATGTCACGTCGTTTGGTCGATGTGCAGGTCAAAGGAGAAACAATCACCTGGAAATGGAGGTTTATGCTAAGTTTGGGCGCATTTAGGCCGCGCCACGCCAAGGCCCTTTTGACTAAGTCCCATTTTTGGCGCATTGGCAGCACAATTCGCCAAAATCGCACTAGGAACTCAACGCAATGCCGATGAAAGGCTTTTACCACGTCGCGCCAAGCTCCAATTGGTTGCAACCCAATTCAGGCGCACTGGCAGCCATTGTGCCAACCTGCTTGGTGTGAATTGGGCATGTTTACCCTGACCTTGTTCATGAAATACTTATAATTTTTGGGGAATTTCTTGGGAACCACTAAATTTCCAACCTTTTAACTCCCCCACCTACCCAAATACACCCACTTTTCTAATTGTCTCTCTCTACACGACCTATCTCCCCAATTCTCTCAAAATCTCTAACTTTTTATTCATCTTCTTCTTCTCCAAATTCTCCGATGAATCTTGAACTCAACCTTCTTCCCTTAAATTTTCCTTCACTGTCCACCACTAAAATCCACTCCGATCCACCAAACTTTCAAAACCCAAATGCCCCGCCCACCCTATTGCCTACTTGACCCCCTCCCTTGTTTTCCCCAAAAAAATTATTCTTCTTTTCTCAATTTCTTTCATATTTGGTCGCGAAAAATGGACCCTAAGGATAAAAGTGTTGCTAGTAGTTCGGGAACCAAGAGGAGTAGAAAGAGATTGGCTGCCGAATGTTCAAGTTGGGAACCCACTAATTTACTGCCCGAAAATTCGGCGAGGAGGCAGTGATGCACTATGATATGGATTAGTATAAAAACCAACAAGAATCCAAGTACTTAGGCGATTAGTATGTCGATGAGGAGTGATTGGGTCGCGAATTTCCAAACATTGATGCCAAGATTAATGCTTTGGGCCTTCAATATCTCTTTGTTAATCAAGGTGACTCCAATTTGAGTTTACTTCGTGAGTTCTACGTAAATTGGAATACTTATCCTGTTAAGATAAATAGAGGGTTCATTAGAGATTGTGGGGTGCAATTTTCTGTTGAAGCTCTAAATGATTTTATGGGTACTCCCATTTGTGATCATGCTGATTTTGTAGATATGATTGAAAGATCCCCTTGTTGTGATATTCGACATACTTTGTGTGGGTAAATTCTTTTGCTAGATGGGATAGGGTTAGAGACACAGGACGTCACTTGAATCTCCACTATGGACACTTAAACTTGAAGGCTCGAATTAGGTTAAAGATTGCGTGTAACACCTTACTCTTGTGTAAGCACACGACTGATGTTACTAGGGAGAGAGTAGTGCTAATATATCGTTTAATGAAGGGTTTAACGGTGAATGTGGGGGCTATTTTGCGAAAAAATATGCTTGAATTTAGGACCAATAAGAGGATCCGTTATCGGAGCATCATTACTAGGTACCTACGAGTATTATTTATTGAGGAAGAGGTTCATGATGTGTGCTCTCCATCTTATGTACCACCTGGTTGATGTCACATGCACTAAAGTGCTCGATCCTTCCCATGGGCTCGTTTTGACTGTTATTGATAGGAAAGCTCGTGATGATAGTTGGATGGGGCACATGTTTGGAATGGTTGAGTTGCAATTACAGATAAGTGGTCGTCCAATGACTGAGGAGGAAATGGACACACTAGCGGATCACTACCTTTTGATGGACAATACTATGTACATGTGTCGGATGGGCCCAACTTTGTAGGAACCAGTTGATGATGATGATACCACTACTGATGATGAGGATGACTTAGATAAGGATTCATTGAATGTGACTGGTGGTGAGTTTGGTACTAGTGACGACGAGGCCTAGAGGCTCGAGGGAGTATTCCTAAGTCTATACTTTGCTTTAATTGTGCACTGAGGACAATGCTTATTTTTAAAGTGTGGGGTTGGATGTATCTATTGTACATAGCTTTTTACTTTTTATCGAGTCAAGTGTTAGCTTTTAGTTTTATTTTTTTAATTTTTTTTGTTTTGGGTTCCTCTGTGTTTGTTTTTGGTAGTTTTACTGAGGATAGTCCTATTGAATCGATTAGGTCTAGTTTTATTGCTTTATTGAGTCTAAAGTCTTCTAGGAATGAAGTTTCTCGTTGATAGACGGATGACGACCATCTTAAGGGAAAATTAGTCACTACGAGTAGAAGTATGAAACTATCTCCTTGGCACTTGGAAACCTTGTCTCATAGTTGGTTAGACGTCATGGGAGGTAACACTTTGTTTGCAATAACAAGATGGTAACCATAAAAACAAGCATAATCTCTTTGTTTTGACTCTAATTGGAAAATAAAGAAGTTGAGCTTAATTGAGTGGAAACACCATAATGCATTTTATGTGAGTATGCTACAAGTATTAGGTGCGTATTTGTGATGTGATGCCATGTGTGGAGGATAATTGTTTAGCTTTTGCATTGAATAACATCTAGAACTTGCCCCAAGTGTGATTTAGGAGTAACTTGTGTGAATTATGAAATATGATTGAGACGTTCTTTGAATAGCCAAGTTTGAATGTTCCTTGTATGCCCCAAAATAAATTATCTCTATCTTATCCCCCATTGAGCCTTGTATCCTTGATTTGTTCTAATACATTTAATTGATTCGAATTCCTTTTATTGATATCATTAGTTTGATCCAAAAGTCCTTAGTGCACTATTTTTAGTAGAAAGAAAATGATAACTTTGTTTAAAATGGATAGGCTGTAAATGCTTGGTTTTGTGGAGAAGAAAGAGAAGAGGTACACAAATTATACCTTGTAAGTCCTAATAGTTTGTGATTGTCCCTGGTCCCTTGGGACATTGTGCACTTCAACAATGGCCCTGGTCCTTACAAGGACAATGTGCACCTTAATTCGAGTAAAATTGATAAGTTGAGGGTGGCTATTGTTAAGTGTGAAAAATGAGTTGTGCAAAAAGAATGGATCAATTGAAAGTGAAAGCAATGTATTGAATTAAATTGGAAAACATATAATAGTGAAGAAAAAGTTGTAAATTTTAGCAAAGGAAACAAAACATGTGCATCGGGGTGGATGAGTCACTAAACTTTACTCAAATGTATCCTCCCTTACCTATCGGCCATATTACAACCGAATGAAAGTCCTCTTGATTCTATGACAACACTTTGTGAAAATTAAAGTACACCAAGGGCAAGCTTATGTCATGTATGATATGTGAAAACTTCATTTGGGAGTGTGAGAGTGCATGTTATGAAAAAATGACCTTATGATTGTAATATATTGTTATTGGTGTTAAGGAAAGGTCATACTTATATTGGTGAGGGAATTCACGAAACATATTTGGTGCTTAATCTTGTTGGTTTGTCTTTATGATATTACATTAGCCCAGAATTATTTGAGAAGAGTCATTCATCGAGGTTGTGAATTGTTGATTGGTAGATTATAAAAAAAAGTTGAAATTATTGCATGTAGTATGTGCCACAAGTTCATGATTAAATATGTTTGACCGATTGTAAAGCAAGATGAAGAGTCTAAGGGGGCGTTTGGTAGGCTGTATTAAAAGAAATAATCCATGTATTAGATGTGGTATAATTTTAATACTGTGTTTGGTAGGAATGTGAGCCTATGTATAACTAATCCATGGATTAGTTAATACATCCTACATGGTATTATGTGATGTATTACTAATACCTTCCATTTGTAGGTATTAGCTCTAATACCATGGGACTATTCTAGGTAAAGATAAAAATAACCTTCAAATCCTATTAATATTTTATTTATTTTTTTGATTTTATATTTTATATTTTATATTTATACTAATAAAGTTATTTAAATAAATTAGCTTACAAATTTTATTATTTAGATATAATTTTTTATTTCTAAAATATGAATTACTTAATCTATTTATTATTAATATAAAATATTATAATCCGACTAATATGTTAATGTTGATGTATGAATTTAAGAACAATTCATCAGTAAAATATTGAATCTAAATGAAAGTTCATTAAACATTACACTAGTAGTCTAAAACAAGAGTGTGTGTGTATATATATATATATACACACACATCTCGAGTATAAAATTAGTTTAATTTATTTATTTTATATTTTTATTTTATTTTATGGTAAAAAGTTTTTTAAAATTTATTGATACAAAACAAAGTTCAATAAATTTTCTCTATAATCATTATAGTTGTGTGTCCTTTTGAGTTAATAACTCTAATTTATTAAGATGACAATTATTTACTCTCAAATAATTTAAGTGAGAAAATAGTGAACATGACAATAAAAATTTTGTTCTCCTAACTAGTTAAAAATGTTATAAAAAAATAATATTCTCCGTTAATTATCTACTTTGACTCAATTACATGAAATACAAAATCTCATAATAACTTTACGGTATAATTGGAAAGTTTTTTCTTTTTAAACTTCTAAACCACACACAAAATTAGATAAGAAACAATGAACCAAACACTTGATAAAAATAATCCCTGCATTACTAATCTCTGCATTGCTAATCCCTGCATGGCTAATCTCTGCATTACTAATCCCTTGATTATTCATTTTTGTACCAAACGACCCCTAAAGATTTAAAAGTGGGATTTGATAAGATACAGTTTGTTCGCAACCTAACAAATGTTAAACTGTGGGGTGGTGATCTTTGGCATATTTATATGCCCAATTACTACAAATTACCCATTTTTAACGGAAGTTTAGGACATTCACTCATCTAATCAGCATATTTTGGCTTAAGATTGCAATGATTGCATATTAATATACATGATTAGTAATTTTCAGGTTACTAAGGGAAGTTATCAATTGTTGGAAGAACAAGGAGTCGAATGCGATGAAACATAATAGAAAAACATGCTGGCACGGCGCCCCAGCAACCCTGGTGCAGCAAAGGCGTGACACGCCATGCCATGGTTGACTGAGGCCCAATTTCGGTGCAGTAGCAGCGCAGCGCGCCAGCCTGCCTGGTGCGAATTGGGCGCGATGCCCCAGTTTTGTACGTAGCTTTGGCCGAAAGTTTAATTAAAAATAATTTCTAATTGTAATAAACTTTGACTCCATTGTCCCTAACTATTATAAATAGACCCTTAGGACTCCATTGTTAGGGTTAGAATTTTTAGTTGGTGTGCAAGAGAAAGAATTCAAGTTTTTAATAGGTCTCGATCTTCTAACTCTTTTATTTTTCAAAAATCACATTAACAATTGTATTTTGTGGTTTTTTAATAGTATGAGAGGCTAAATGCCCTAGTTCTGGGGATGCAGCTACGAATCTTTTGGTGAATATCATTGGATTATGAATTTATTTTCGGCTGTCAATACAAGTTACTTCTACATTCTTGCTTTACAATTTTATGTTTGATCACCATAAGATAAATATCGTGTCTAATCTTAAATTGGGATAGGAGGGGTTGGATAGACCAGAGAATATAGAGATCTTGATCGACCCATTAAGTTGAGGTGATTTGTGTTCAAGAGTGACGCACAGATGAACAACTCTCTTGGTTACGAAATCGGATGAAATATAAATGCTCGTTAGATAGTTTAATTATCCCCGCTCAACTATGTATTTAGATAACTAACTGGGGTAGGCGACTAGAGGTGTAAATCCGAATCATACAATTGACCCTGTAAACTAGTAACTTGACAACTGAAATTAGTTCTAAGCCAATAATACGATACATGATATTCAATGCATGTTGCATCCCTGAAATTTTCTTTTACTTGCTTGAAACATCATCTTAAAGTCATTCGTATTTAGTTACGTTTATTTAGTTTACCATTAGTCGTAGTTAACAATAAATCATAAACTCTTGAAATAGTTACTTTTATTTTAGTTGTAGAATTAAGTGTTAAATATAAATTGATTGTAAGTCCTTTGGGAAGAATAAGTTGTTTCTTAAAGAAACTATATTACTTGCGCGACCACGTACACTTGTCTGTGCAATTGGGACCAACATTTTGTTTTAAAATAAAAATCAAGTAATCACAATCAAGCAAGGATGATAATTTGAGCAATCTAAATTAAAGGGGTATAATAAAGTATTTTATTTTCAAATTGTAGATTATGGATAGAAGTGTGGTATGAAGGAAAATATTTTTAGTTTTCTTTATCGCTATATATATAATGAAAAAAAAAAGAAAGAAAAAAGACCCACCTACCCTATTCTTCTTTCTTCTTCAAACCCCTCCACCCTTTTCTCAAAACCCCCACCTCCCCTGCTTGTCTCTTCTTCCTGAAACTCCCAAGTCCCACCGCATCCTTCTCCAACATCGATCAATCCTCTTTTTTCTTCATCAAACTCTACATTCTATACATTTTTTATTATATAAAAAATAGAAAATCGCATTCAAGACCCACATAATTTTCTTTATCCTTTACTATTGAGATTTGATTGTCCTTAAAAAATAATTATTCATCTAATTATAATGTTACATAATATATAGCTGAGTATGCATTAAGAAGTGAAATAAGTAAAATAACAACAAATCTAAAATATTAGCATATCAATGTTGCATAAACTAAAAATTGTCATTGTTGATATAAATTGATAGTTTCATCTAGTTGGGAAAAAAAGTATGCTGACTCATATAAGTATTAATGGAAGTAACAGTGAATAATTTAAAGCAGTGAAAAATAAAATGAATCAATCACTATGAAATTGTGGATGTTAAGAAATTGACCCAAATGAAATAATGAAGAGGGTGGATGAAGAGTGAAAAATAATATTTTTAAAATATGTGAAAAAGTAAAATAAAATGAAATTTAATTATCTGACATGTCATCGATGTGGCACTGAGGTATCACTTAGGTGACGCGCGTGCACTTCACCCATGAATATGAAATTGGTATTGTATATGTACGGTGCTATTTAATTCACTTGAAAAAAGATTATGGGGGCAAATAATTACCCGTAAAGTTAATGTACTAAAGTGAATTTTGTTGCCAAGTTCAGAGGGAATTTTATGTATTTTTCCTATTATAAATATTAATTAACTGTAATTAAAGTATGATTGAGTTGATATACTTATATTATATTTGATGTTAGTTTCAAAAATAAAATTAATCACAACCAAGCAAACTTTACAATGTTTTGCATGGAAATGTAAAAGTTGATATATTTACCCTACATCAAATATAGTATATAGCTGCAAATTATTAGCTACGACATCAAATTCGTCACTAAATGTTCGCTTTAAGTTACAAAATTTACTTTCCGTACTTAAATGTATGAGACGCATACTTTTTGTGACGAAACATAAAAATTCATAGCAAAGCTTGTCCACTAACGTCTCCCACCAAGAAACTAATTGGTGTCATTTGTTAAGTAGTGTTAGTCACGAATTTAATGTTATTATTGACACATTATTTTGTCACTAAATGTATCTAATTCATGTCAAATTATTTTTTGTCTTAAAATTTATTATTTTTTGGACACAAAAAGATTTCATCTAAAAAAATATGTTGTTGCAATATCGACAAATTAGAGTTCGTATTTAAATATTATAATTTTTAGCTATAAAAATTTAGATTTAATTATTAAATTTATTTTCATCACTAATAATATAAATGATTGGTGTAATGATAGCAAAATAATTATAACAAAATATGTAAGGTGTTAAATATCGACGACTTAAAATTTGTATTGAATAATTCAACAATTTGCTACGAAAAAATTCATAGCTAAATGCAATTTTTTTTGTTACAATTGTTCATACTTACAAGTGACAACTTACAAAAAGAATAATACAAATGCTTTATAAGAAATAGACGGAGTTCATTCGTTAATTGGAGAGGAAAAATATTTAAACCAACGAATTAGGTCAATTCTGTAAAAATGAAAAAGTTTAATTCATCAATTTTCTAAAATTATGTAAACATAAAATGCACCATTTGAAAAATACAATCCAAGTTATAAGTACCGTGCGTAGGGTACATTTTATCAATAAAGACGATATAAAAAATAATTTCTCAAATCTTATCGCTTATTTATGAGTGTGTCTATTGATTTGTAATTGATAAACTGCATAGACTAAGTCAATCTATTTGCTTCTGTCTAAAAGTATGTATGTATTTAATAGTAATTCCACATAGGTGCGTATATCAACTATACCTAGATAACATCGACTTACAAACTTAGACTTTGCCAAGGTGCGAAATATTTCACTAATTTCTATCAATTTTTCCATCAGTGTGAAAATTGAAATAAACAAAAAAATTAAAGCACAAATGAAATAAATAAACCAACTAGGATTTCAAATATTATGATGAAGTACTATAGTTACCATATCAATATTTTTTCAAAACAATTGATTTATTGATCGAATTGAACCGATTATTCAATTTTTAATAAAATAGAATGAATTGTGTGTGGTAATGCATTTGTGTATGTGTATAAATAATCATATAATATATTATTTCTACAGAAGTTTAATTTGAAAGAAATTAAAAATAAAATAAAAATGAGAGACAAGTGAAAGTTGATCGGTTGGTAAGCACTCGTCACTTCCAACCTTCAAGCTGTGAGTTCGAGTCCTCAAGAAAACATAATGTGGGAGCTCCTCCTGGGAAGGGGTTAAAGGAATTGAGATAAGAGATAATAATAGGAAGATTAACCTTTTCTTTACTAATAAATTTAACCATAGTTAATACATTTAAGAACAAAATAATTTTTTTAATAGAAAATATAGTTATTAGTGATAAAATTGGATTTTATTCAACTACGAAATACATATAACTTGAGACAGTTGATGTTGTCACTGATTGAAGTAAAATAATCAGCGATGATATAATTTTGTCGGTAGTAATAACCTTTTTAGTGAAAAAATACTATTAACTACAAAAAAAATATTCTTTTTACAACAAATAAATTTTTCACAAATAATTAAGCACTTGAATACAATTTTTTTTGTATTTAAATAATATTATTTTAGAGACGAAGCACTAAATTGTATTTGTATACTTTTAGCGACATATATTTAGTGACGACTCATTCACGAATTATTTTTCGTCTCACGAGATTTTTGTTGAGAGAATATGACTTCTCAATGACAAAATTATTTGTCCATAATAATCGAGTTTGTTGTAATGTTAATTACCAAGGATTGAAGGACAAACTCAGATGTATCTCTGCAAAATTTGGAGATATTTGTGATATGAAATTTAATAACAGATAGTATTAAATAAATAGTATAAAATAATATTAGTATTTACTGTGTACTAATCCTAGTCCTATTAGGATTAGTACTCCTTCCTATATCTCCTATATATATCTTCCATGTATTCCCTTAACACTTTAATACAATCAATATTCCTTCATGGTATCAAGAGCCAGAAAACCTAGATCTTCTTTTCTCTAGGTTTTTTTTTTCTCTCTTTAGGGCACCGATCGTTCCCTCTCTTCTCTTGGGCGGCGGCAGCCATGACAACCGAGGTGGATCCGCTCGATTCTCTTCCTTCTGGCGTTAAACTCCTTCTCAGGCATCTTCATGCCCTGATTCCCGAAAAATTATCAGACATAAATTACCCTACATGGAAAATCACCGTTCTTACAGCCCTTGAGGCCAATTACCTTCTCAAATACGTCGATGGAAGCACAGAACCGCCGCCGGCAGTCATCACCGCCACGGACAAATCAGAAAAAACCAATCCGGCCCATGCCGCCTGGAAAGCCGTGGATGGCCAGATCCGATCATGTTTGATTGCGGTCATCTCTCCCACGGTTCAGAAACACGTCCGATCCTACACAACTGCTTCAGCCCTGTGGACGGCCCTCGCAACACGCTATGCATCAATTTCCCACTCTCATATTTTTCAATTGCGTGATCGTCTCCACACAATTACCAAAGGCACGAAAACTATGGCGGAGTATTTAGACGAGGTCTCCACCATCATCACAGCCCTCGACACCGTGAACGAAATCATTCCCGAAAAAGATCTCGTCATGTGCGTCGTTCGGGGGCTCCCATCAGCTTACTCCTCCATTAAACAGGCAGTTCGCATCAGTCCAACGCCCGTTGACCTGGCTACTCTCTCCTCGTGGCTAAAAAGTGAAGAAATCAACGTGGATCTGGAGAGCAAACTTCTTCTCCGAGAAGCCGCTGTTATGGAGCCGGCCACCGCCCTCACCGCAAGCCAGAACTATCGCGGGGGGCGTGGTGGCGGCCGGCAGGGGAGCCGCGACGGCTACGGCAGAAACAGCGGAGGCCACGGGCGCGGCGGTCGGCAGGGCAGTCGTCCGCCGTACGACGGTCAGCAGCACGGCAGCAACAACAGCCTGCACTCCTTCGGCAGCGGCGGGCAGTCATCTTCCAGCGGCGGGCAGGGCACTTACGAGCGGGATCGTCCAACTTGTCAAATCTGTCAGAAAACAGGACACACCGCTGTTCGTTGCTGGTTTCGGTATGAGGAGAGCCGAAATAGTGATAACCGTGCCAATTATGCATCTCAAGCCGGCCCTTCCTCTGAATGGCTGTTGGATACTGGGGCCAACATGCACGTTACTTCTGATCTATCCAAGCTTAACGCTCCAAATCCATATCATGGCTCCAATGGTATTACTGTTGGCAACGGTGAGTCCCTTAATATTTCTCACACTGGCACGGGTACCATTAAAACCCCCACCGCTATCTTTCACCTAGGTAACCTTACCCACGTCCCTTCTATTAAATCCAATCTCCTTTCAGTTCACCAATTCACAAAAGACAATAATTGCTCACTCTTGTTCACCTCTAATGATTTTCAGATCCTAGACAATACTACCAAGAGGGTGATTTTTCAGGGCCCCTGTGAGCATGGTCTGTACGTTCTTCCTGGCACAAGTTCGTCTGCCCACCCAGTTTCAGAAAGCGTTCCTGTGGCTCCGGTGGCTCTTTCGGCTGATGGCCACAGTCTGTTGTGGCACAGTCGTCTGGGTCACCCGTCTACTCAAATAATAAATTCTTTAATGTCTCAATTAGGTTTTTCTTCCATTCATGTAAACAATTGTGACTCCTGTTCAATTGCTAAATCTCATAAATTACCTTTTACTTTATCTGAGAAGCGTACAACTGCACCTTTTCAACTTATTCATTCTGACCTATGGGGTCCTACTGCTGTTCCTTCATTTGCTGGTTTTCGCTATTATATTTGTTTTGTGGATGATTTTACAAAATACACTTGGTTGTACCCACTAAAACACAAATCACAGGCATACACCACCTTTGTCACTTTTGAAAAAATGGTCAAAACACAATTCAATTCTCATGTTAAACTTTTTCGAAGTGACAATGGAAAGGAATATGTCAATAACATCTTTGGCCAGTTTCTGCAATCCCTGGGAATTATACATCAAACCTCCTGTCCATACACTCCCGAACAGAATGGGGTGGCTGAGCGTAAGCATCGCCATCTCATTGAAACGGTGGTTACTCTTCTACATCAATCTCATCTCCCTGTCTCCTTTTGGGTAGAAGCTCTAGCCACCGCAAACTACCTCATTAACAGAATGCCCAGTCACACTCTCTCCAACAAATCACCCTATCAACTCCTTTACCAAGAACTTCCCAATTATACCAACCTCCGCGTCTTTGGGTGTCTTGCCTACCCTTGGCTACGCCCTCATATTACTCACAAATTACAACCCCGATCCCGTCCTTGTATTTTTTTGGGCTATCATCCTACCTCCAAGGGTTATCGCTGTCTTGACCCACAAACTCATAAAGTCTACATATCTCGTCATGTCAAATTTGTCGAAAATGAGTTTCCCTACGAGTCTATTTCCTCCTCCACAAATACATCATTCATTGGCGTCCTTCCCCTTTTTCCAACATACTCACAGGGTCCCTCACCACCTTCCCCCACACCTCCACCCACTACCCAACCACCCCTCATCACCCCTTCGACCGTCACCCACAATACACCCGCAACCACCACCCACACTCACAACCAACCCGAACCACCCCATACCCACAACATCTCCAGCCCGATCCGTTTTGGGTCCTTCCCGGCCACCCCCGAATCACCACCGCCCGTGCCACCCCCCAATACTCATCCCATGTTAACCCGTGGCAAAGCCGGTATCTTTAAACCCAAAACCTTTCAGGCTACCATACTACCAAATACACCCCTTCCCGATAGTGAACCAACAACCTACTCTGTTGCCTCAAAAAATGCTTATTGGCGTCATGCTATGGATGACGAGTTTAAGGCTTTGACTGATCAGAAAACTTGGGTTCTTGTACCTAAGCCCCATGGGCGGCACCCAGTGGGCTGTAAATGGGTGTACAAAATTAAACACAATGCGGATGGCAGTATTTCCAGGTACAAGGCTCGTTTGGTTGCTAAAGGCTACAATCAGGAGTATGGGCTTGATTACTCCGAGACATTCAGTCCTGTTATTCGGCAGGAAACCATTCGCCTAGTACTGTCACTCGCCGTGCGCAACAATTGGCTCATCAATCAGTTGGATGTTTCCAATGCTTTTCTTCATGGCATGCTTGATGAAACTATCTACATGACGCAACCACCGGGCTATGTTGATCCCCGCTTCCCTCAACATGTTTGCAAACTCCAGAAGTCTCTGTATGGGCTCAAGCAAGCCCCCCGTGCTTGGTACACACGTCTGAAAACGTTCCTCCAGGGACTCGGCTTCACGTGTTGTGTACACGACACGAGTCTGTTTACTCGACATTCAGCACACGGTACAGTCATTCTTCTTGTCTATGTAGATGATATCATTATTACAGGCTCTACTGCAGCTCTCATTCAGGATGTCACTCGAGCTATGCATACTACCTTCAAAATGAAGGACCTTGGCCCGTTACATTATTTTCTGGGAATGGAGGTTTCTCGGACAGGCAGCGGCTTGTTTCTTCATCAGTCAAAATATGCTCGAGATCTGTTGCAGAAAGCTGGACTGGAAAAATGCACCAGTCAACCAACACCGATGGCAGTCTCTTCGTCTACGAATGGAGCCGACACCCCCTTTGCCGATATCACCCACTTCCGCAGCCTCATTGGGGCTCTACAGTATCTGGCCATTACCCGTCCTGACATCCAGTTTGCTGTCAACCGAGTTGCTCAGCGCATGCATCAACCAAGTGAACATGATTACCATTGTCTAAAACGCATTCTCAGGTACATTTTTGGCACTCTTGGTCGTGGTTTACTCATTCGACCCGGGGACTTGGAGCTTCGGGGTTTCTCAGATTCAGATTGGGCGAATGATAAAAATGACAGAAAATCTACATCGGGGTTTCTCGTTTTTTTGGGGCCGAACCTGATCTCCTGGTGTACAAAAAAACAACCCAAGGTCTCTCGGTCCTCGACTGAAGCTGAATACCGCGCCCTTGCTCTTCTTGCTGCTGAGACCATGTGGGTCACATATATTCTTCGCGAACTCCGCGCCACTCACACTGTTCCTGCTCTCTATTGTGACAACAAATCAACCATCTGTGTGGCCAAGAATTCCGTCCTACACACCAGAATGAAGCATGTTGATACCGATTGTCTCTTTGTTCGCGATGAAGTTCAGGCCGGAACCATGACTGTGCAGTATGTACCCACTGAAGAACAACCGGCTGATATTCTCACCAAGCCTCTCCCGAGCCGACAGCACGATTACCTCAGTTCCAAGCTTCCGTTCGCTTCCGCCCAGCTCAGCTTGAGGGGGGATAATAACAGATAGTATTAAATAAATAGTATAAAATAATATTAGTATTTACTGTGTACTAATCCTAGTCCTATTAGAATTAGTACTCCTTAATCCTAGTCCTATTAGGATTAGTACTCCTTCCTATATCTCCTATATATATCTTCCATGTATTCCCTTAACACTTTAATACAATCAATATTCCTTCAAAATTAATTCAAACAGTGATAGAAAATAAGGAGGTACTTTGGTCAATTAGTTGAACTTAAAGAAATAAACTAATGTTATCCATGATGTTGTAGGAAAAGACATAAAATCCTCCTTAAATCCATCCCAAAAGTAAGTTATACGCTTAAACTATCATGATAATCTATTACACATCTATACTATTTATAAGTTATTTTTTCGTCCCCTAAAACTGAAGTGGGAAAAAAATAGGGAAAATGCACAAGTACCCCCTCAATCTATGCCCAAAATCTCAGAGACACACTTATACTGAACTAAAGTCCTACTAACCCCCTCCCTACCGAACTTATTTTATAAATAATTTTTTACCCCTTTTCGTCCTACGTGGCACTATCTTCTGGGCCCAGCGTGTGTTGACATTTTTTTCAAACTAGTGTCACATAGGTCGAAAAGGGAGTTTCTGGGATATCGAGCATAGATTGAGGGGGTACTTACGCATTTTCTCAATTAAATAAAAAATGGGCGCGTCAACTTGAATTAAAGTAAAAAAGTTATTAAAATTCTATTTTCCACCTCCTCCACCACACCATCTTCTTCTTCACACCCACATGTTGTCCTCTTCTTCTTTGTCCTTTGTTTTCATCACACTTTCTCATTATTCTTTTTATCACAATATCAAAGCGTGTTTTTTTAATCGCAAATAGGTTAATTCTCATAGATTTGTTAATGGTTAATTTTATTTTATCTAGAAAATTTTCGATTTATGTTTTTATTTTTTTTGACTTTGTTAAAGAAATTATGATTTTTGATCAATTTTTTGGTGGTGACGAAACTTTATGGGTTTGGTGGTGATGGGTGATGGTTGCGATCGGCAATTGGCGAGTGACAAAAATTAAAAGAAGTAAATGAAGGGGATGTAGAAGAAAAAAAATGATATTGATAATGATGGTGGTAATATTTGGTGGTGGATGACAAAGAAGAAAAATAATTAAAGGTGATATAGTAATGGTGAAAAATAAAGAATTGATAATAAATGTGGTCAGACATCAGTTTTCCGGTGAGATGACAATTGAAATGGGTGAGATTTTTTTTTTAAAAATGTAATGGGTGAAATTTAGTGATGAAGAAGATATAATTTTTAAAGAATTTAAACAATTAATTAAGGATCAATTAGAAAATTTAATATACCATATAATGAGAGAATGGTGTTATCAGTTTCATAATGATAATAAATTCACTTTTGAGTAGTGAAGCTATGTATGTAATAGGTACAACTGTCAAAATGGGATTTGACCCATTGGGACGGCCCCCTCCAACCTTTAAACTTAATGGGCTAGGTCTTAATTTTATGGAATAATTACGTGAAATGACAAACATCTCTAAGTAATTAGTTAATAAGGGTATAATTTAATATATTTACTGTCAGTAAATAACTAACTGTTTGTATACGGAATAAAAATAGTCATCCAAAGATTTCATACATAATTTTTGACAAAATCAAATTTATTTCTCTTATCCTCATTCCATATCTTTCTCCTAAAATCACTCTTCCCTTCTAATTTGAATTTCGAATTGGAAAATTTTGACCTTTGCCCTCCAATTGTACTTCCACTTTTTGCAGGTAACTGCCAAATTTCTAACTTTCAATATTTTTTTCTTGATTCCTTCTTCAACAATTGTATATGTAGTGTGCATGTTAGTTATTCATA
This sequence comes from Solanum pennellii, assembly GCF_001406875.1. NCBI lineage: Eukaryota > Viridiplantae > Streptophyta > Magnoliopsida > Solanales > Solanaceae > Solanum > Solanum pennellii. The sequence continues at coordinate 68,849,498 of NC_028641.1, forward strand.
TTTTTTTAAAAAATTCTTTATTACTTATCAGCTTACAATTATTTCAAAATTAGAATGGATGATTCCTCTCCATCATTGAGGATACGAGAGGTATGTCATTGCATGTCAATGTTGTTGATAATCACCTTTGTTTTCAATTGGGTTAACTCAGGATTTTGAGGTCAATATAGGGTCTATGACAAAAGATAAACAAATTCAAGTTGAACAATCTATTGAAGAATTGAGATCCAAGAAAAATATTGACCCAATGGTAATTCAGAAAGTCATCAACAATACGAAATCTAGCAACATTAAGATTATTAAAGGTGGAAGTAAGAGAAAGACCATAAACATTGATTCAGAGGAGACTGAATATGCCTCATCAAAACGAGATAAATCTGAAGAACATCATGAACATCAGGTAGTGTAATTTATATACAAATTATTAAAGTTATGTATATATTGGGTTGTATATTAAGGTAGTATAGACAAAGTATTATGAGGCAGGTGTTATTTGTATATTCTATTAGTTGTATACCAATTACTAAAATTATGTATATAGTTGGTTGTATATTAAGGTAACATATACAAAGTCTTATGGGACAGTAGCTATTTGCATACAAATATTTGGTTTTGTATAAAAAAAATTGTTAAAATTACTCTATAATACGTATACAAAATTATAGAACATTATTTCGTCGATATATACAAACAAAAATTATGAACATAATAAAATATTGTATACATAAACATTACACACTCAAATATACAAACGGATTTCAAGCTTACCATGTACAATTGACAAATAAATATTATACAATTAGTTTAATCATTCATTTTTAAAAAAAAAAAAACACAAAATTACATATGCATATATACAAATATAATACATATATCAAAATTATTGTACATTATACCAATTCCTAGATATATATAAAATAATATAAACATATTAAAATATTTTATACAAACAGACTACACAAAAAAGTTTAAAACAAATACAACACTCTTTTTTTTTTACAAGCACGACTGTCATATATACAATTTCCATATTATGATGGTCACATAGACAGTTAATAACACTTAATTAATTACACAAAAATATTGTACAGAAAATTATATACAATTTCTCAAATATATACAATATAATCAATTTATATATATACAAATAGGGTCATTAACGTCGGAATGTTCTATACAATTTTTTTTTGGAAAAAAAAATTAATTCTGAACGTTTAGCTTAAATTATGAGATTATTTCAATGTTTGTCACCTTATATAGTGCTACTGTTACCATTCAATGAAAAAGTAAAATATTGTATAAATTAAAAATAAAAAGAAATTATACAAATTAAAAGCTATACACCAAACTAAAGTATACGATAGAATGTAATTATGTGAACTATGCCCATGTAATGTTATTTCATAAATTAAGTTTGTCATACACCAAAATGGAAAAATTAGCAAACTAGTCAAAATCAACAACTTAATTAGTCAAAAATTCACCACTTTAAAATTATTAATTAAAATGTCAATTATGTCATTGTTTTGAAAAAGAATATGTATCCTAATTAAACCCCTATTTTATCTCCTAAAAAATTAATTTATTTACATTTCCATGTATATCCATAGTTCACGTTTCCCAAATTATTTTTATTTAAAAGAAATCAAAATCTGCAAATTTTCCTCTTATCTCTCTCTTCCATATTTATGTCATAAGTAAAAATAAAAATAAAATTCTCTCTCCATATTTTCTTGTTCATATTTCTATTCAACCTTCAAATCGTTCTTCTCTTCATCCCAAATTTTCTTACTATCTTCTACCGAAATGTTTTTTTTTTATCTTCAAAATATGGAGTCACACAAATACCTCTAATTAAGGTATTTTTATCGTTATCTTCCTTTTTAGATTTATTTTCTGATTTTATTGTTGTTTAAATCATTCTTATTTGGTGAAAGTAGAATAATTCTCGTTTAGAACTATAAAACACTCTTCAATGGATGATTCTAAGAAACACTATTCATCTTAGTAAATGATTTCTAGTAATTTTCCATCACTTAATCTATGTATTACTCAAGAAATAGCGGATATTATAGGATCTGCTTCTAAAATGATGGAAGAGAGACGACAAGAACAAAGTATTCATCAAATTTAGATTGAAAATGCAACTCGTAGGGTACAAGAAAATGACGGAGAAGACCAAATTGTTGATGAAGACGTATTTAAATATTTTTGCATGTTGAGTTTAAGTTAAAGAATAATTTGTTCAACAATGTTTATTGAATATATTTGTAAATTTCTTGTTATGTACACTGTGCAATATTTATTAGTTTGTATTTTGTATTCCAGTTGTTATTTTATTATTGTATTTTGGGGTCAGTTTTTGTTAATTTTTATAATGTATCATTTTTTATTCATTCGTTTATATTTTTTCACATTTGTAGATATTCAATAATTTATGAATACATTTTACATGGCTATGATATTTCAGATTTTATTAATGAACTTTTATTGGATTTGTGTTGTATGCTATGAAATTTTTATGTATTTGTTGTATTTGTGTTATATGATTATTGTTAATGAATTTATTTTGGTTGACTTTGGATTCAAATGTGTTTATACGTACTTTGTGTGAGCCTTGTTTGTATCCGTAAAGTAAATATACACATTCTAATGTTATTTGTATGTTTCCAAAGTAAATACATATTAGTTTTATTCAGTGTATTCTTATTGTATTTTTGATCCAGATGTGTTTATTCAGTGTATTCTTATTGCATTCACACTAAAAAAAATTCCCAAGTCATTAATAAAGTTAGGAGTAGAGTTATTAACAAAGTCAAGATTAAGTAACTAATATATGTATTCACAATTGTACTTGCATCATGTTATAAACAAAACTTTATTCAAGTAATATCACTTACTGAATACATAACAATCATCATGTTATGAACAAAACTTCATCATAGAAATAAACATTATATATTCACAATAGTAATTCTTTATATTTCATAGAAGTCCCTGAACATATACGTATACAAAATAAATAATGAAATTGTATCCATTTCAGAACAAATGCTTACAACATACATTACATTGATCATATCGTTAAGGAATTTTAAATAGTCATACGTTATCCATAGTTCATATAATTTACAACCAAAACAGAATACAGATGAAAAAAAAATGAATGGAAGCAGACTACTTGTTTACAATTATACGAAACCTGAATACTATGCTTTACAAATTATTTTCAATTACACTTACAATTTTTTCGTACTATATCAATTTCAAATATACGAAAATAAAATATGATTAATAATTATATCAATTATAAACAATTAGAAAAAGAATAAGGAAGAAGCAATTATCTCGTCGAATTTATATGGAAATTTTGAAAATCAAATGTTGAAAGAATTCATCATATTTTGGGAGTGTCGGTTGATTTTTTGATTTTTTGTAACCGACGAGAGTTTTAAGTAATACTTCCATCTTTAGTTTTTTTCTCTCCCCTTAATTGCTCCTTTCTGTTTTAAATATTTGTATTCTTTCAATTTAAACAATTAGAAAATAGATTAAAAAGATACATAATAAACTAAAACTATGACAGTTTTACTAAATAATGAAAGTATTGACAATGAGTCTTCTTAAATAACAAAATAATGACATTTTGAAAAATTTTCCTGTGAAAATTCCCCTAATTTTTTCAGTCCTTTTAGAAACAAGACTTTTTAGCCTAATCTCATTTGGCCCGCTAGCCTCGTAGGCCCAACCCACAAACCTCAAAGGTCAACTTGTGGGCTATGAATTTTAAAATAATTATTATATATTATTTTACGTAGTGCTTTATTTGTTAAGATTTTATCAATAAATATTTTTAAAATCTCAATATAAAATCAAGTCTAACTTCTTTACCTATCTTTTACATTTTAAGATTATTAACATGCTAAATTTTCTTGTTTGCCCAAACTCATTACTCCATTATAACTATGAATCTTTGACCTTTTATTTTTATGTCTAATTTTTCACTTCTCCTTTATTGTCTTATTTATGAAAATATGATTATGTAATATTTTTTGCTCGAATGAAACTTATGAATATTGTGTATTGACTATTATGTTTTTTATTTGTAAATATTCACTGAAATATGTGTAATTCATGACTGAATTCATGCATGTATTGATGTCGTGTTTATAAGACATCAACGTTCGTAGTCTTTCTAAGAAGACAATATTATTCATTTTTTGGTTGAAGGGTCAACTCGTGGTCCGCTTAAGACTGGGTTGGGCTGCTAATTTATAACCCTTTAACTAAAAGAGTCAACCAGTTCCAATCCATTTAACTCTTTAGTCCGTTCGGGTTGGGTTGGGACAACTCTAGTAATCGATCACCATGATAGTTTAAGCATGTAACTGACTTTTCGGAACAAAAGAGTATCTAGAAAATTTTTCTTCAAGATGTAATGTGTGCACACTTAGCACAAAATAAAAAGGAAATGGCTATGCAATACACATTTGTAAATGAGAAATGACTGCTTGCAAAAAATTAAAATAACGTGTCAATAAAAAAGACATGAGGCCAAACAACAGTGCTAACAAAAAGTGCAACTAAGGGTGTGTTTGGTACGGAGGAAAATATTTTGTAGAAAATATTTTCAATTTTTTCATGTTTAGTTGGCTTAAATATTTAGAAAAGGTTTCGTAAATCAACTCATTTTTCTCAATATTAAGGAAATTTACTTCCATTCCAAATCTTAAAAAAAATATTTTCCAGAACTCCACTACATCCTTTAATTTTTTCCCTACCCTACCTAGTCACCTTCAGGGTTCTTCGCACCTGGATAGTAGTATTTTTTTTAATCTTCTTATATTTTTCAAATTTCAAATATAATTTTAACTCTACCCCCAAACCACCACCACCATCCCTC
>NC_028641.1:68854572-68892354 GCF_001406875.1 Solanum pennellii
AACCCCCCCCCCCCCCCCAAAAAAAAAAAAACAAGGTCAGCATGTCAAAATTCTATTTCAATTTTATTGGAAAATATCTCCAATTTTATAATTTTTATCCACCACCCACCTAAACTATCCAAAAATTTTTTATTTTTGTTTCATTTTTACGCCACCTTTACCTCTTCCTCCGTCCCCACCACCGCTCACACATGCTATTCGCCGTCAACTTTTTTTTTGAAAGAAATTCATTCTTATGTAACCCCTATCCCTACTCCCTTTCCCCCGCCATCCCCCACTCAGGCCATTCTCATACAAAAATGTTTTTGGAAAATATTTTAAATTTTTAAGAAAATCATTTTTACGCCACCCTCCCCCCTCCCCCGGCTAATCTTGTCACGCCCCGAGCTACCCTCGAGACGCGTATACAAAACCTAGGACCACAAGTGATCCCAAGCTAACCATGGTGGCATGATCATGAGCATACTAAAGATAATAAACTGATGCGGAAGCTAAATCATAATTAAATCTGAAAAGATGGGGAATATCCATATTCTATAACTGAGATATTTGAAAACAATGAGTTTAATACAAAGGAAATATTAACTCAATCCTAAGCTGAGTCTAACTATGTCTAAAATAAGCCTCTAAACTGGACTAGAAATACTGGGACAAGCCCCAGCTAAATGTAGCAAAAACTGAAACCAAATGACTAAAGACTGAAATGAAACTCATGACTGTTGTCCTCGGAGAATGAGGACTCACCACTGAATCTGTTGAACTGGAGATCGGGAAATCGATCTATGCGTGATTTGGATGCTGAGAACCTGAACCTACATCACGAGAAGATGTAGCGTAGATATGCGTCAGTACTTGAAAGGTACTGAGCATGTAGGATAGAAATAAGCTGAAATAAAACATAACTGAACAAGCACAAAAGCAAGTATAATAATCTGAACATGATATACTGAATTTCTAAGCTAACTGAATGAAATGACCAATTTATAACATGCTGAAGCTGAATAATGAGTATACTGATAAATGGTCAATGCAGAGAGTCTGACTGATCAGTAGGAGCTACTAATAACCGATAATAAAACCACATGAGTTAAATGTGGAGTCCGATGTATACGCCCCATCTAGAGGACCCAATATACTCTGCCAAAGGTATAAAGTCATGGTGGCGTGATCACTAAACTGCTTTCCCACATATGGGACTTACAACCTACTTGGCTAGTAGTTCTGGGACTAATTGGGTATGCTGAACGCTAGTCCGACTCTGGTATTATGCTACTCCCAATGAATTCTATAAATATACTGATTATGTCTGAGTTTCTGTAAATACTGGTTAGCTCGAAACTGAACATGCAAACTAAGAATGCAATAATTAATCTGGTAATTATGCATTTATAACTGAGGCATGCATATTTGAAGTGTCTGAAATATCTGATCTAGCATGTGTAATTCAAGAATTAAATAACTACAAAGCTAGGATTCTGAAATTCATGCAATAAACTGAATAATAACATGATAATCTGATTTGGAATATATAAATAATAAGTTCATGAAGTTCTGTTTAAGTTCTAGAAACCCTATATCTAATCATGATATAGGAATCAAGAATCTGATTGAAAACTAGGGACCTAATGGGTGAAAGGAACCCATTTGTGAAATCTCACATACCTGGTGATGAAATCCATGGAAAAATACTTAAGTTTTGTGGCTGGAACTGCTGGACAATTGTTTCGTTCTTGAACTAGAGTACTTGAGCTTTTTCTCCTTTCTTGCTTCTAGTTTTCTAACTTTTGATTTAATGATTTGACTTAGATATGTTTTAATTACGTTTCTAGGCTTAAACTGACTAACTTAGGGTTTAAATGGAGTGGGAAAGGTCCAAAAGACCCCTGGGAAGGTTGCTGTCTGACCAAACGACGGCCTGGACTGACGGTCCGTTGTCTGTCCGACACCCTGTCGTTGAGTTCGTTGTCAGGTCCTGTTCGACAAGCCTTTACTAAAATAGGCATAACTTTTTACTCGAAGATTGTATTTTAGCAAGGTTGGTAGATATAGAAAGATAATTCAATTATATATATTTGGGTAAGTCATGGGAAACCTAATTCATTTTGTGCTAAGAGTTATGAGCATTTGAAGTTGACCCAATTGCATTTCTCCTTAACTGTCTGCAAATTTTCCACCTACGGACCGTAGGTCCACCTACAGACCATGTTGGTCATCCCTAGCTCTTGTCAGAGAGTGGGTGAAGGGAGTCTTGATCGATGATCACGGACTACGGACCATGCCCCAGTATTTGTATACTTTTGCTAGGGCATGTTTGAATAGAGGAATGTGAATTCCAAATTCATTAAACCGAGTATATTTGAATCCTTGCACTTATTAGTAATAAGTTGAATCACGAGTCTATATATATATATATATATATATATATATATATATATATATATATATCATATGCATTGAAATTATTTGGGACTCTATAAGACAAGTAGCATTTTAGTTAGGGTCTAGAATGTACCATTAACTCTTGAGATATTTATAAGAGATCAAAATATGACCAAATTCTTCTAGACAAATCAAATACTTCAAGAATGTCCACGAAATCCTCATTACATGGAGATCAAATATTTCTCAAGAAGGTCCAAATTATCCTATACTCGAAAAATATGCTACTAAAAACCCTCAAATCACGAAGAAACTTCAGAGAAAATTAAAGAATCAAATGAACAAAATAATTAATTTATGCTCACATCGGTTTATCAATAAAATTATATTTCTTCCTTTACTTTGTTTGTTATTTTTTAATTTATTTTCAATCACTTTAAGATTTGTTTCAAACAAATCTACTATCTAATGTTTGCTGGGATCTGAACTGCAATTTACAGAAATTACACTAGCCCAAACACACCTTTTTTTTCTTCTTGTATTTGGATGAGTAAATTTTAGGTTTAGCAAAAATAAAAATTTTATTTGTATGCTATAACTATAGTTTGTATAATTACGCTGCATAGAAAACTTTATGTTAGTTATGACTATAAAACTGTATATTTTCGTTATACAATGACATAAAAATCTATATTTGTATTTTATAATATACTTATACATAAAAATCTATCATGTCTGCATACAAACTAAAACACAGTAACTGTATATAAACAAAATTACTGCATATATACATAAAGAGACTGTAAAAAACATGTTTAAGGAAAGCTAAAAGGTATTGGCGGAGAAGTAATGGAGGATCTGATATAGATTGAAAAGAGGGAAAGCTAAGCTAGCTAACGAAAGGGTTGGGATTCGTTATGTATAACTATAAAAAAATATACAAACAACAAATTGAATTTGTATTAAAAACTAAAAAATAGTAATTGTATAGAAACAAAATTACAGATTGATTGTATACCAAATGGATAATTTTGTATATCGAATGTATCACGCCCCGAGCTACCCCCAAGATGTGGACACATGACCTAGGATCACGAGTGACCCCAAGCTAACCCTAATGACCTAACATAAGCATACTCTGATAACTTAAATAAGATAATTTTGTGTTGAAGCGTAAAACATGACATAAGGGAAAAACGATGGGGAATACCAATTCTAAATCTGAATATATAATGTGAGAGTTTAATGAAAAATAAAATATCAACCTCCAAGATGTTGGGACACGCCCAATCTAAATCTAGCAAAAATTGAAACTAAAGACTGAAAGTAGAAAGATAATCATGTCACTCTTCCTCGAAGAATGAGGACTCATCACTGATGCTGCTGAACTGAAGATCGGGAGCCGATCTACACGTGATCTGAATATTGAGGGCTTGAACCTATATCACCGAAATAGGTAGCACAGAGTATGCGTCAGTACTTGAAAGGTACTGAGCATGCATGATAGAGTAAAGCTGAACAATATACATAACTGGAAAAAGCATATAACTGAGCAATGATATAAGATGAGCATGATATTTTAATGAAACAACTGAACATGATCTAACCGAATGCAATGACCAAGGTTATACATGCTGAAACTGAATACTGAACGATAACTGGTACCCTGGTCAATGCACCAGAATTTGACTGTGGGAGCTTCAATAATCGAAATAAAACCACACAAGCTAAATGTGAAGTCTGATGTGTACTTACCATCGAGAGGACCCAATATACCTTGCCAGAGCATAGAGTCATGACTGGAGTGATCACTAATTTGATGCCCACATAGGGGACTTAACCTACGGGGGCACGTAGTTCTGGGACTATAAGGTGACTCACCCTAGTCCAAAGCGATATTAAATCTACTCCCAACTGATTATGTGATTTATACATTATGACTGAATTTCTAGATAACTCAAATTACTAATATGCTAACTTAAAATGCAACATTAATATGGTGATAATGAAACACTCATAACTGGAACATGTATAGCTAAATAAGCTGGCCTAGCATGTGTAATTTATGAGCTAAACGAATTTAAACCACTAGGATTCTGAATTTCATGCAAGAACTTAAACCACGATTCGTGGGTCCGGCCGTGGGTCGAGCCTTAGACAAATTTTTTCCTTTATGTTCTGGGAGGGTGCTGTAGGTATGGTGCACCACAAACCTCCAGGACGGATCGTGGGTCACCCTACAATCCACCCACTGTAGGTATGGTGCACCACAAACCACCAGGATGGACCGTGGGTCACCCTACGATCCGTGGGTGGTGCCCTTCGGTGGCACCTGCAACTTTTGAGAGCTACATTTTGGTAGATCTAGCATTCGAGGTGTTACAAAATGGTCCCGCCAAATGACAAAAAATACGAAATGTTTGCTGCTACTTACAAATAAAAGAAACTATGGCTACAACATTTATTTTGATTTAATAATTTGATATTTCATACAATTTTTCCATTTTGGTTTAATATCTTTCCGTCTAACCAAGTTGATCTCTTTTTATTTTTAAACGCATTTGTTTAAAAGAGGTCGGAGTTGTTACAACAATAGTGATGAATTATCATTAATATTTTCCCTTCAATCTCATCTTGAAAGTAGTTTCAATTATTTATGATTTTATCATTATAACAATTAGTAAAATAACAAAAGGTGGGGGCAGTGGCGGCTGCAGCCTATGGAATTATCAATTACTATAAATTAAGGTCCAATTATTCTAATCTGCGTACCTAATTGAACATATTTTAGTCCAAATTCTTATTTAACAACATATAGTAGGTAATATTTTTTTGGACTATACAGCAATTGGTCCATAAAATGTATGTGAAAATGATTGGTTTGTCAATTTGAATAAAAATATTGACCAAATTACCAAACACTGCTATAACTCTATTTGTGTCTTGGACATTTATTATGCTGCATGTCAATTTGAATTGCATAAAATCTTTCGTTTGAACTTCATATATGAGAATTCTAAATAAGAATTCGACTTTCTATTAAGCGACTTTTCAAGTTGGTTAGCCAATTACTTTTATCTATTGAGTGGCTTAATCTTGGGTTACTCAAACTTTAAGGTATGATTATATGTTTAAGTTCTCTTATTTAATTTCCTTGTTTATTATATTTTCCATTAGTGTGTAATTTTTTTTCTACCTCTTTTTATACATGATCAGATCTTGAGAACTTTAAAGGAAGGGAAGAAAAACCTTGAGTAGTGAAAACTAACTATATGGATAGAGGAAAAGAAATTGACGGAGAAAGAGAGAAAGGGAAAGCAAACAACTCATCGGTATGTCTTACGATATTTATTTATATTTTTCATTTTATGGTTTTTAGTTGACTTAAACACGTTAATCATCCCGGCAATAGAGTTTCATGCAGGGCGTGTTTGGTATGAAGAAAAATGTTTTCCTAGAAAACAAGTGAATTCCTAATTTATTTTTCTATGTTTGATAGTTGAGTAGAGAATATTTTCATGAGAATATTTTTTGATGTTTGGTTGGTGAATGATTTTATTTCCAAAAATATCTTTTATTTTTGGCTTGAGACTATAAAATGCTCGTTAGGAAAATAATTTGATCCGAGAATCAACCCCGATAATCAGTGGCAGTCAGGATTTACATTGAGGAATGTCAAAATACAAAGTAGTAAGTACACATAAAAATCAACAAAATAAATTTTACTAATGAAAGCAAAAAATAATTACATCATCACAATCGTTTGGCGACGCCCGACAAAGAGTCATAGCGAAGGCATCGACTCAACGACGAACAAAAACGATTTTTTTTGGGCTCTTTCTCCTCATACTCTTTAGTTTTGAAATTAGGGATTTGTTTTCTTGAAGTCTTAATTTTAATTAAAAAAACCTCTAAACAAAATAAAAAACCCCATCCAGATTTGAACCCCTAATGTTTAACGCCAAAGATTAAGAAGATATTTTGCAACCCTCGACCACTGAGCTAACTCTTCATCTTGTCTTCATTTTGCAACCCTCAACCCGATGACCATTCCAAAATCCGATCCTGAGATCTAACCCAGTCGAACCCATGAATTTTTTTTGACGGAGTCGCGGGGAGCGGGGTGGTGAGCATAAAAAATATAATTTTTTAAAATTTAAAACATTTTTCAGAAACAATTACTCTCTCCGTTTAAGAAAGAATGACATGGTTTTACTTGACACGGAGTTTAAGAGTATAATGAAGACTTTTGAATCTTGTGGTCCTAAATTAAAGTTAGATTAAATGTACAAAATTGCCCTTTGAACTTGTGACCTTAAACATGCGACGTGAAAAGCTGAAATTAAAATGTTACCAAAAAAAGAAAGAGGTCATTCCTTTTGAAACAGACTAGAAAGGAAAGAAGTTCATTCTTTTTGAAATGGAGAGAGTATATTTTTTGAATTTTTTTTATTGGGGCTGGTTTGATGTAAAATATATTTAGAATTAAAAAAATATTTTTTAAAGAAATTCAATTTTTTTGAATGGGGAACGTCTGGTAGGGTAAGAAAAAAATGGAAGGATGAAAAAGATTTTATGAAAATATTTTCTTTAATTTTGGAAGAGAAGTTATTTTCCTTAAATTTGAGTAAAATGAGTTGATCTGAAACCATTTTCCAAACATTTTTAATCCAACCAAACATGGAAAAATTGAAAAACATTTTCAGAAAATTATACCAAACACATGCGTAGTTTCAAATGTCATATCTTTACGTGTTATCAGAGTTAGGTTTGTACCTATTTGGACACCTATGTTATATCTTTTTTGGCATATCTTTACAGTTGTAGTACTATACCATTTTTTCTAGTTAATTTAGTTCATTAAGTAATTTAGTAACTAGCATTTTTTAAGACATTTTTTAGGCCTGATATGTTTTCTTTTTCCTATAAGAACTGCAACATTTTGTTTCAAACGACAAACATCATTAGCAATTTATCACAATCTTGAACCATGTCAAGGAGGTTTCCACGTAAACTTGGTCTTCCGACTGGTGGTGGACTCATACAAGCCAACAGTATCACAGCCCTCCATGTAAATCTGGAACTTGGGACCGGCAATGTGAGCAAGCTCACACTGATGAAACTAAATGACATGCTTATAGTTAAAGCCAAAAAGACCTTATGTAAGCAATATAGAACTTATCAGTCTTCTAATCCTATGATTTGTAAGACATATATATGTTTTAAGTTTAATTAAATCATCCATCCTTTTTGTGTACATACTTTGTATGTGGATGGATAGATAGATCATAAGAGACTCGACTAAACAAAGGTACAAAAAGATAAATTGGTAATAGTTAGTATTTTACTTTTAAATAACATATACAAAGTAAACCATGTATCTGATATGTTTGCCTTTTGATTTAAGCTGTAACATGCTAAACATTTAGCTAATCTATTAGGCTATATATGTATATTGGATTAAGTCCTCTACACTTGCGTTATCTACCTGTAAAATTAGAGTAAAATCTGTCATGGTAAATATGTTGCATTTAAAATTCGACAAAACAATTGTTTTTTTGGCAGGTGTCATCTACTGTACTTCGCAAGGACATGGTCAATCTACTAGATTTCATAGAGAGGTCAAACAATGGAAGAGTTCAAATTGCACTTGACATGGATCAAGCAGAAACACTGACATTGGAGCTGACATTTATATCAGTATTTTTCCACCTTTTTTATGCTGTTTTGGATGACGAAATGATTTGTCTATCATATGAGGTTCATAATCTGGTTCAGTTACTTTTTCATCAGAAGGGAGATGTCAAGCTGGCTAAACTAATGAATCGTTCCGTTCCTAGCCTCCTAAATAACATCGAAAGTTATATCAGGTCACATGATTGTTCTGAATCAAGTGCTACCATGACTGAGGATCATTTGGTTGAACATTTAGATGCCGTCCTCGTGTATCTCCAATATCTACCCAAGTGTTGTGCTGAGTTGATTTTCCCAATAATGACTCAATATGAGCTTCTTCAGAATGTGTATGGCAATTTACGAGATTTCCATGAGTTAAAAGTAAATGGTTGTGTTGAGTATGACACAATTGAGCATGTCTTACGTCAGTTTCAAATTATGGTTCAGGGTGTAGGAATCTTCTGTTTAATCCTTTTGCGTTGTCAACTTGATGAAAGAGATGAAAATGATGAAATACTTGTCAGATCTCAAGTTGAATCCATGCTAGCAGATCTACTTGTGGATATTATTCCTGTTGAACTGGAGGTTATGCACATATGTTCAACAAATTTGAAAGCTTCAAAGTCAGAAAAAGTTGGATGCTTCATTAAGCAGCTCCAGAAAGCATCTCCACATATCCTTAGAGAATATCTGATTCATCTACAAGAGGGCATGGCTAATATAACTACTGATAGCACTTCAACACGCAACATTCATGTCATGATAGAGTTCCTATTGATTATTCTTACTGATGTTCCCAACGACGTTATTCATCATGACAAGCTGTTAGTTCTCTTGGAACGTGTTGAAGCACTTACCAGGGAGGTATCCATTTGTGTTAGCAACTTAGACAAGAACTTAAGGAATGAAGAGAATATGATTGATACAAGATATGCAAGGCTAGACTCTCTGGAAAATATTGAACTCTTAAAGAAAGATCTCAAGCATGTTTTCTTGAAACCCCCTGCAGACTCATCTCAACTCTACTTTCCCATGAGTGATGGACCACTCTTCATGAATCTTCTACTCAGAAACTTAAATGACTTGCTCAACTCCAATGCTTACTCGGTTGATTTGATAAAGGAAGAAATCATGCTGGTGAAAGAAGGTCTAGAGTTCCTAAGATCATTCTTTGGAAATGTTGAGCAAGAATTTGATAAAGATCTTCGTACTCGTGTTATAGGTCTGGCATATGAGGCGGAACATGCCATTAATTCAATTATTGTCAGAGATCATGGTCTCTTGCACCTTATCTTTTTACTTCCTGATACCATAGAAAAGATCAAGCTTATCAAAGAAGAGGTACCGGCGAGGATTTCCAAAAGCAAGGGTCTTACTGTTGGAAATACTCCCAGCAAGACAGTTGAAATTAAGAAGTCGTCAACCACTGATCAGATAATTGTAGGGTTCGAGGAGGAGACAGAGTGGATAATTAGGAAGCTGACCAGTGGACCAGCAGAGGTTGACGTCATTTCCATAGTTGCCATGCCAGGGCTTGGAAAGACTACTTTGGCTTACAGAGTATTTAATAATAAGTCAGTTGTTGATCATTTCGACGTCCGTGCTTGGTGCACAGTTGACCAAGAACATAATGAGAAAAAGTTGTTGCAAAAGATTTTCAATCAAGTTGTTGGTCTGAAGCAGACACTCAATGAGGATGACATTGACGAGGACATTGCTGATAAGCTGCGGAAAGAGCTGTATGGAAAGAGGTATCTTATTGTCTTGGATGACTTGTGGGATATTGAAACATGGAATGAGCTAACAAGACCTTTTCCTCAAATTCAGAGAAGAAGTAAAATTATTTTAACAAGTCGGAAAAGGGAAGTGGCTTTGCAAGGGAAACACCACAGTGATCCTCTTTATCTTCGATTGCTCACACGAGAAGAAAGTTGGGATTTATTAGTGAAAAGGGTATTTGGAGAAGAACGTTGCCCTGATGAACTATTGGTCGTTTGAGAAGAAATAGCCCGAAAGTGTGCAGGACTTCCTTTGTTACTTGATCTGATTGGTGGTGTCATTGCAAGGCAGGAAAAGAAAAAGGCTTTGTGGCTTGAAGTACTAAATAATTTGAACTCCTTAATTTTGAAGGATGAAGAGGAAGTGATGAAGGTTATACAATTAAGATATGACCATTTACCAAATCACTTAAAGCCGTGTTTGCTTTACCTTGCAAGCTATCCAAAGGACAACTATATTAAAATCTCTAAATTGAAACATTTATGGAGTTCTGAAGGACTTGTGGAACACATTGAAATGAAGAGTGTCAATGAATTACTGGAGGTTTACGTGGATGAGTTAATTTCAAGTAGCTTGGTGATAGTTTTCTATGGGATACATGATAGAAACCCGATTTTCCGAATTCATGATCTTGTGCATGATTTTTGTTTGATAAAATCTAGAAATGAACATTTGTTTGACGTTATAAAATCAAATGCACCGTCTTCATCTTCAGATCTGATGCCGCGTGCAATGACCATCCATTACGATCAGCATCTCCATTCGGATGAAAATTTTGTCCTGTTCAATCCAGAAAAGCAAAATCCTTATGTCAAACACCTCATCTCATTGAAGGTATACAAAGCTGGTGATATAGAATCTTGGAGGCCCAATCACCTAAGACACTTGAGGCTTCTTAAAAGTTTAGAGATACGCCAAATACTATGGATCCTTTGCTGAATGAAATAGGCATGCTTGTTCATTTGAGGTATTTAAACATTTGGACGAAGGTAGAAGCTCTCCCTCCGTCTTTTTCAAACCTCTTGAATCTAGAAACTCTGATGGTGTATAACTCAGCATCAAACATGGTACTATCACCCAGTATTTGGAGCCTTGCAAAGCTTCGACATGTTCACATGTTCATTTTTTCCGTCTTTGAGTCGCATGCTGACGAACAAACAGTGTTAGAAGAGGACTCAAAGTTAGAGAATTTGAGAATATTATCTGGGCTCAAGATTTCCGACTCGCAAGACATAGGGGGCATTTTCAAAAGGTTTCCCAATATCCGAAGTCTTAGATTTGCCATTAAAACATCACAGTATTGTCCAGCAGAGAAGATTTGTTTTCCAAGATTGGATGTCCTCAGTGAACTCGAACAAGTTGATGCAAATTTTCATGGTGAGGAATGGAGAGATAAATATCAGTGTGATCTGTACTACTTCCCTTTGAGCTTGAAAATATTGAAGATGACAAGGTTTGATCTATCATCGAATTCACTGTCAGGAATTGCGAGACTGCCCAACCTTGAAAACTTGAGTCTACAAGAAGTAATCATTGAGGGAGGGAAAGAATGGAACATGGAAGATGTCACCTTCGAGAAACTGAAAATTCTCACATTGTATCATGTGTCTTTTTCTGAATGGCAGGTTAGAGAGGAATCCTTTCCCATGCTCGAGGAATTACAAATAGAATGGTGTGATAAGCTTATGGAGATCCCGGACAGTTTTGGGGATATTGCTTCATTAAAGTCTATCACAGTGTTGGGCCAGCCTCAACTAAAAGATTCAGCACTAAAGATTAAGGAATATGTTGCAGAAATGACTGGCGTTGACAAGCTTGTGGTTATGTAGTATTGAGTTCCTGGACGAAGTGGGCAAATCTTTGTGAGTATATACGAATTTATTAACTTATCTTGTACATTAAGTTCCTTTTCAATATACAATTTTTCATTGACCTTAACCTGTATAATATCTTTGCAGAGCACATATAAGGTTGGCATACATTAATTTTGGGCAGCTCATCAACCAATTGACGCTTCAATGATGGATCGATCCTCAAACATCCGGACGGATGCAAAAGCTCTCCCTCCGTTATTTTCATACCTCTTGAATCTAGAAACTCTGGTGGTTGATGTGCCAAGGATGTTATTCATCATGACAAATTGTTCATTCTTTTGGCAAGTGTTGGAGCACTTAGCAGGGATGTCTCCATTCTTTTTTGCAACTTAGAGTAGAAACCAATCATTGAGGAGAAAACCAATGAAACGGACTTTGCAACTCTAGACTTGCTAAAAAACTCTGCTAGCGAATCAATGATTATTCTTTCTTTGAACCAACTGTGTTATAAGAGGATACAAAGTTATAGGAACTGAGGATACTATACCAGCTCAACCTTTTTTGTTTGGAAGATGGAGAAGGATCTTTTTGTTGAGTTGTTGAGATATTTCAGGTTATTTTAAATTTCAAAATTCAATCATTATGTGTTTTATGTTGGCTATTTAAAGCCCCTCTGATAGAATATGTGTGCCTTTACTTAACAGTAATGGACCAGGTCCCTTACTACACTAATGAATAAAACAGAAAGTTAANCTCTAGAACGATATCACTTCCTTGGTGTTAACCAAATAGGGAGTGCCTGCTCTGATACCACTTGATAGAATATGTGTGCCTTTACTTAACAGTAATGGACCAGGTCCTTTACTACACTAATGAATAAAACAGAAAGTTAAATGCAGTAAAATCAACACAATGATTTTACGTGGAAACCTCCTTGCTTAAGGGAGTAAAACCACGACCTGTCTCACAGGATTTTCAATCGTTTTCACTGATCTTCAAAAGCAAAAGCGAAACACGATTACACCATACGTAAGAAAGAGCTATCAATCTTACCGTTAAGCAATAGTCATCTATTGCTTAACAAGCCTAAGTAGAAAAACAATCTNATCTATTGCTTAACAAGCCTAAGTAGAAAAACAATGTACCCACTAAGCTATCCCACCTGGACAACCTAGACTTCTAACACAACACACCAATTCCTTTATAGATTCAGGAGTGGTTTACAATTTAAGAACAAGAGAATAAATTCCTAAACAACTAGACGAAAAGCTCCAGATGTTGCTATTGTCCTTGGAATAATTCTGCCTTTGCTTTGTATTAGCTTTTGCAAGAGTTCTTGAAAAGTTTTTATCAAGTTGCAAAAACTACCAAAAAGTGTTTAGGAAAGTGTCTTTGTATTGACAAGTCACTTTCCTAAACTTCTTTGCCATTGGTTGGAAAGGTCACACTTTCTGACGCCATCGGGAAGTGTGCACCTACTTTCTTTACTATCTCCAGCTGGCAGTCGACTGGCTCATCATCATGAGAGCCTGGTACCTTTACTAGGTCCCTGGGTTTGTTTCATCTGCAATACTCAAGTAAGAAACCCGGTACCTTTACAAGGTCCCTAAGTTTGTCAAATCATCAAAACTACAAATAACACCCTCAATGCTTAATAAATTTATTGAAAACCATCTTAATCCATTGAGAGACATTGTCAACTCTTTTTGCTTCCCCATCTTTTAAAAAAATCAACACTTTTCCTGTGCTCGAGGACTTAAGAATATTATCGTACTATGATCAGAATATTGATTCATTAAAATCAATCACATTGTACGGAATCCATCAACTTAAAGATTTTCTGTGATGATTAAAGTTTATTGTCAGGTAATCTTCTACCATTGAGTTTGTGTGCGAAAAGGGGTCCTTATTTAGGTCATGTTAGGTCCTTAATTAATTCCTTTATTGTGAGTATATCAACTTCTTTGCTTTGCGAACTTTCAAACCTAAACTACCATTGCTTTGAGAAATTCCATACCTAAACTATTGGATGCTCACGAAACCACTCGGGCGTCAACTACATTGTTCTCATATTGAAACACCCCTACTTTACTTTACCTGATCTCTTTTTAAAAAAAAGAGAGCACTACAACAATATAAGAACAGGAAGGGGATCACGTATACAGAATTGGAAACATTAAGAATCATACACTTCATAGTGCAGATATTTCAATTCCAGAATCAATTTTGAAATATTACTAATTATATGAGAGTATTACTGAACAAAAGACTATGCTGATAGTAATGTTGTTTTTCGTCCTAAATTCTTGGACCTTCCACTAAGTGCGAATCTAAGAAAGTAATTTGATCATTAAACTTGAAGATCTAGGATCCCAATAAAGCACATTTTCATTACCAACGCCTAATCCATGGTTGTTGAACAATTCGATGCATGATTGTTGTACAGCTTCCATAAGCAAACATTTCCACCTTCATATATTTTAGGGGTATTCTCCTCAGTTACATCCCACATGTCAACACTTACCTTGCACCCGTTCTCCAAACTTTTACCACATTCAACTTCCAATATCGAAAAATATACTCAAATGTATCGAAAAATGGAATCACCAACATTCCAAGAACGACCTCATCATTGGTAATCTTTCGATCTTTTGGGCAGGGTATAACTCACTTACTTCCACTAGTTTTTCAGTCACTGCCCTTGGAGTGTTGTTAACTTTGCAAGCTTATATTTTCTTTTCAACGGCTTCTTCTTCTTCTTTCTCCTAACCAAAAATTGAAATTTACCGAGTTGCAGCACCAGATTTTCATCCCAAACCCAAAAGGCTCAAACTCGATTGTCAAATATTCGGTTAGTAATTTGGAATCGATTGTAGTGTTTGACTAAATTACTCTTTTGGTTAGGATTGTAAAAGAATTACAAAAGTCTCATATCGGTGGTTAATGACATGTGGGTTTTTCTGTCAATGCTATAATTTGGTCATAAATTTCAGAACTGTTACAACCACTATGAGTTCCTATATGCAGCTTGGAAAAATTCCTAAGGTCCTCAAACAAACCTTTGAGATTCTTTCAGTCCTACAAACACAAAACCGAACATGCTATCCAACCAGAAATGACATTTTTTGGACTCAACAGATTTCAAAAAATAACCAACGGAGATTGTCTCAAGGGCACTGAAGAAGAAGAATCTACTATTCTTGCTGATGAGATGGGAATGAGGAAGACTATTCCAGCCACATATCTTGGGCAATAATTAATTTATGATTCCAATTTTCTCTCGCCTGTTGCTTTTTCTTCCTAAGAGCTTAGTAAAAGGAACCCTGGTTGTATGTACTGTTGTTGGTGTGATTTAGTGGGTCAGTAATATTAAATGAAGCAACAAAATTCTAGTTTATCATGGTGCCAACAAGGAGAAGAATATTACAAATTTGTGCAATATGATTTTGTCATCACTATGTACTCTGTAGTGGAGGCTGAATACCGGAAAAATGTGTGGAAAGTTTTTTAATGAACAAAAGCTTTCTATTTACTTCAGAAGTACTTTTGTGGACTCGATGCTGTTAAAATAACTAAGAAGTCAAAGTCGGAGAGTAATCTTGGAGGAAAAACATCAAAGCTGAAAAGAATCTATGAATAATAATTTTTCTTAGCCTTCCTTTCAACATAATTCTTTTACAACTTTGATGTTGTATCACCAAGATTAGTCCTATTGCTTCGACTATTTAGCAGTTCTAACAGAATCTGGTGTATAAAATACTTTTAGTGAACTATAAATTTTGCTCATAAAAAGATTTTCTACGCTACTGCCATTTTTATTTTCGTGGCATCACAATTTTCCTACACTCAAGATCTACTGCGGAGTAAGTAGTGAAAACAAATCATATGCAACTAAATTATCTAAAATTTTCTACTTATTGGCACCATGATAAACTAGAATTTCAGTTCTTCCTTTAATGATGAAAGGGTCAATCTCACCGATTGACCAAATAACATCAACAACAAGACATATAGTTAAGGATCCTTTTAGTACTGGGAGCTCGTAGGAAGTACAAAGGGCAAGTGAGAGAAAAATAGACTAAAAATTTACTTGCCCTAGCTTGTGTTAACCAAGTACAATAGATATGGCTCTAACATTCTTCCCCATCCCCATCTCATCAACAAGACTACAGCCTCTAGAGATAGATTCTTCTTGCTTCAATGCCCAAACCAACCACTCATACCTTAGCAAAGGCATGATAAAAGCAGATGGTGACTGGTCAGAATGAGTTGGAGAATAAAGTATAATATCCCATCTTTTTGAACAAGGACATATTAGTTATTAGCCAAAATAAACAGAATTTTTTTTTAAATGTCAATATTTTAACATTTAAGAGGGCTTATTAGCAAAAATTTTAATATTTAGTAAAAATATCAAAATTTTAATTTGTTATATATCTTATTTATGTTTTTATTATTTGTTTTTATTTAAAGAATATAATCATTTAATAACAAAAGGGAGAAAGAATATTTCGAAAAAGGTAAAGATTACTTAATTTTCTCATCAGTTACATTTTCAAATAAAACTCAAACTTTGTTCTTTTTTTCAATAATCTTAATCTTTTTTTAATTAGTCATTCCAATAGGTATGTCAAATGAATTTATAGTTATTTAGGAAACATATTTGTATTCATATATTTTTTCATGTGTATTTATTTGTTTCTTCAAAAATTTTGTATTTCGTATTTATTTCAATATGTATTTTATTCGTATTTCTATTTGTTCTAGTTTTTATTTAGAATATTGTATAATAATATATAAAATACAAAAAAGTAGTATGACGAAAAAGTGAAATAATAGTTTTTAGAGAAGGAACATATCACTTAAAATTCTCATCATTAATAATTTAAAAAAAAACTCCTTTTCATTCTATTAGATCAACTTTCCTTTGTTATGTTTTCATTTTAATTGTATACCAATATTTTTTACATTTTATGTGCTCACTTTACCATTAAAATTAAAATTAATTTTTTTCTTTCAAACTACAAATTTTATTCCGGTGATCAAAATTGTATTACTTGATTACCATATATATATATATACACGTATCTCAATATTATAAATTGATTGGGGAAGACTTATGGATTTCTTGAGGCGACAAGTTTGGTATCTCACACGAGTACTGTGAGTAGTAATCTTACCACAATTTGTATTTCCACAAATTTCATGATTTATAAAGTAAATGTAAAAGTCATGAAATTTCTGAAATACAAATTGTGGTAAAATTACTACTCATAGTACTCGTGTTGAGATACCAAACTTATCGCCTCAAGAAATCCATAAGTCTTCCTTAGGGCGGTCTTGGGGAGTCGTACCCAGACTATTTTATCCTAAACGTGCCTGTCTATGTATAGGAACCCTATATACTAAATTTCTCCTTCATATTACACTCCAAAACTCAACCAACAAGACCCCTCCACACCTTACTTCAACTAAACTACTTTACGAGCGTCATGGTCCCTTCTTGATGCTTCACTTATAAAATTACCAAACTAAGTTAATTGCATTAGGTTAGGTCTAGAAACTTCATTTTAACCCCTTATAAGTTATTATACCTCATGGAGGGCTCTAGCTTAGGTCATACGATTCTTGGGGTGTTTCATTTTCGTGGAATTTGGAACGTTCTTACAACACCTATTGTGAAAAAGTGATCAACTCCCTTAAGTACTTTTGGGGTGGTCCTTAACTCATTTGCACTGATCATGGCATTTCGTTTAAATTTTATCTTGCACTATCTTTCAATAGGGTTCTGTCCCTTTCTCTTTTGGACTGTTGTTATTGGTCAAACTGTCCTCTAGACTCCTCTGTTATCTGCTGCTTTTGCTTATATCTAGTTTGCATTTCTATATTCTTTTTTATTATTACAAAGGGGGAGAAAAACTTCCCTCTATATTCTTCTCTGATATATGGGGAGCTATGACGAGGGGGGGGGGGAGCTACGTGCACTACTAAATTTATACATTGCTGAGCTAGACAAAAAGAGCTACATAAACTGTCAAGGAAGTAAAATTGAATTTCCATACAATTATTAAAATTGCGTTCACACTTGTCATTATGAGATTGTTGACTCCTTAGAGTTAGTAGATTTTGAAAATAGATATTTAACATGTTGATATCAATTTTCATAGGTCATAAAATAAATAAAAAAAAGAAAATGGTTCGCGCAAATGAATTCAAGAAAGAAAGAAATATTTGCTTGATTATCATATAAGTTGGAAAGGAAGGCCTCATTTTAAGGAATTAGAGGAAGGAAAGGAATATCTGCTTGGTCATCATAGAAGTGTTTGAAAGGAAAGCCTAAATCTAATGAATAAGAATATCCTCACATTTGTCCAAGATCTAGTAAACAAATCAATCAATAGATATCGTGATTGACAAAATGAAAGCCAACGAGATCAGAGAATAGATACTAGTCATCAAGAAAGGGAAGAACCATTAATCAAGCCACAGAATAAGAAGTCTGTTAATTATACAAGGAAAAGATCAATCCAACAAAGAAGAGCAGAAGAAGCGATTTACCACATGGACTCAGAACAACTAAATCGCCTCAATCAAGAACTCCCTCAATGATCCTTAATTGAGATAAATCCCTTGGGTTTTTTTTCCTTTAAAAAGTACAAAGCGTCATCCATATAAGTCGACCCAGATTTTAGTGTATATTACACAACTTCACTTGAGCATAGCAAACAACTTTATGTTATCTTTCATAAAGCGTTGTAAACACGTGAATGATACAATTGGAAAGAAATTAAATAAAGAATCTAAGTGTAGGTATACAAGTAGAGGTAGTGTCAAGATAGAATTTTGATTTGCATATCAGACATGATCAAGTTTCAAATTATTGTAAGACGAAGATCTTCTGAAATCTCTTAAGGAAAACCCCTGAAACCCAAGGGGACTGGACTAGGAACCACATTGGTGATTCGAACCAGTATAAAACTCTTTGTATCATTTACTTACTGCAAATTAATATTATTGTTTATATTTATACTAACTTGCAGTTGAGTCGACTAACGATCACAAGTAGTTGACTAAGAGAATTTTAATTCACCACACTCTTTACTATTAGACTCTACTTCACCCAACTCTGTAAATTTTCTCCTAACATGGTTGCGGATTATAGGGCTCAAATAAATAAATTTCTGTATGGGGTATTCGACTTAGTGAAAATAGAGTGTAGAAATGCTACGTTGCTGGTAAATATGTACATCTCTAGGCTCATTTCTCATGTTAAGTAGGTTGAGGGAAATAAGATTAGGGAACAAGCTAAGGAGAATAAAAAGGATAGGACATACAACTATGAGTATTCTCAACAGAAATTGTGTGGTGGAAATCGCTCGCAAGTTCAACAAAAGTCTTAAGTCCTAGCACTTTATCATTTAGGGATCCACCTTCCAGATTTCGACGGGATAAGAAAGGTACAGAATCAGGCTCAGAGTCTCAGAAGATTGTTTCCTGTACAAGGACCTATCCTACTTTTTCTAAGTGTAGTAAGAACAACAAGAGTGAGCGGTTTGCTAGAAAGAAATGATGCTTTGGGTGTTCTCAAATTTGTCACACATTGAGAGATTATCCTTTTTCTAAACAAGGTAAAGAGGTAATAATGGTAGAGCTTGGTACAAAGCTTCCTCAGCACCAATAGGTCGCTCCACTCAGCAGGGTCACCCATCCGGTACAGGTGGCGGTCAACACTAAAATAGGTAATATGCTCTTTAGGCTCGTTAGGATCAGAAATATTTTCCTAATATGGTCAATGGTACATTACGAGTATTTAACTTAGTTTTTATTCTTTGTTTTATCCAGGGAATACTCTTTCTTGTGTAACTCCTTATATAAGAGTCAAATTCGATGTTAGTCTAGAAACTCTTTGTAATAGTCTAGAAAATGACAGGTTATACTAGAGCCTAAATGATGATTAAAACAGGTAAAATGACTCCCACAACTTTTAGTAAAACATTTAGGGTTAAAATGGGGTACATGGGTCACGACCATGAGGCAAGTGCCATGGCGAAGGGGATAAGCCAAGGACAAGAGGCCAAGGCTGCCCTATCCATTAGCTACTGCCCCACCCTTCACGAGAGGGACCAAGAGTCGTGGTACTCACCACGGTCACAAAATTTGGCGACCAAAATTCATAGCCACTGCCTCAAACACCACGGGAAACTCCATGGCCCGTGGTGGACCTCACGAACCGTGCAAGTGGTCATGAAGGTCACTTGGCACCAAGGCTTCAAATCCTTACCTCACAAGACCATGTCATGACCATGGAAATCCCACAGATGATGGTCCTTACAATGGATCGTGGAAGGATCCACGGTCTTGACATGGACACCATAAAGGTAGCTACTGCCTCAACCATCATGGCATGTGGTGCTCTTCACGGACAATACAAGTGTACTTGGTACCTGATGAGGACCATTAAATGAAGGTTTAATGTGACTTTTCCTTCTTAAGACCAATTAATGTGGGGGTATTTTTGGTATTTTAGGGATAAAATATAAAAGGGTTTTAGGTCTTTTTCATCCATTTACAAGAATCAAACTCAAAAACTCAAAATATTCTCCAAAACCCAATTCTCTCAAATATACTTCTCTCTAGAAATTTCTCCATTAAAGAACATCAAAATTGTATATTCAGTTTTGAGCTATCCTGTATTTGCCTCAGTTATTAATGCATCATTATCATATTAATTGTTGCATTCTCAGTTTGCATATTCAGTTTTGAGCTATCCTGTATTTGCAAAAAATTAGTCATAATGTCTTAATCACTTAATTAATTTGGAGTAGCATAATACCGAGTTAGACTAGGGTTCGGCGTACCCAAATATTCCCAGAACTACTACCCAAGTAGGTTGTTAGTTCTCTCTATGGGCGTTACTTTAGTAATCACGCCAGCATGCTTTTATACCTCTGACAGGGTATATTGGGTCCTCTCGATGGGGCATACACATCGAACTCCACATTTAGCTCATATGGTTTAATAATCGGTTATTAGTAGCTCCCACAGTTCAGTTAGACTCTATTGCATTAACCATATTAACTGATCAGTTAGTATTCAGTCTCACCAGCTATAAATTTGGTCATTGCATCCAGTTACCTATGTATTCGGTATATCATGTTCAAAATATTATACTTATTTTTGTGCTTGTTCAATTATCTTTTATTTCATCTTTACTCTATTCTACATGCTCAGTACC
This sequence comes from Solanum pennellii, assembly GCF_001406875.1. Classification (NCBI taxonomy): domain Eukaryota; kingdom Viridiplantae; phylum Streptophyta; class Magnoliopsida; order Solanales; family Solanaceae; genus Solanum; species Solanum pennellii. The sequence goes on from NC_028641.1 coordinate 68,875,456, forward strand.
TTTCAAGTACTGACGCATATGTATGCTACATCTTCTCTTGATATAGGTTCATATTCTCAGCATCCAGATCATGCTTAGATCGATTCTCGATCTCCAGTTTAGCAAAATCAGTGGTGAGTGCTCATTCTCCGAGGAAAACATTCATGAGTTCCTTTGAAGTATTTTTAGTCATTTAGTTTCTGTTTTTGCTAGTCTTAGATGGGTTTTGTCCCAGCATTTCTAGTCATTTAGAGGCTATTTTCAGACATTGTTAGTTTTAGCTTAGTATTGAGTTAATAAATTCTTTATATGAAACTCATCAGTTTTCATATATCTCTGTTATATTATATGGGTAATCCCCATACTTTCATTTTAATTATGATTTAGCTTTCACATCACTTTATTATCTTTAGTATTCTCATAATCATGCCAGCAGGGTTAGCTTGGGATCACTTGTGGTCCTAGGTCCCGTGTCCACGTCTCGGAGGTAGCTCGGGGTGTGACAACTAACCCCTACTCTTCTACATCTCCTATGAGTGTAGGTTTCGGCCTTTGAGGTGGTTTTAGTCCATTCTTGAAGAAACATAGGTTATTGCCTCTAAGTTCTGGTGAGTCCTCAATTCTGAGGATGAGATGTTATTGATTCTAATTCTAGTATACTTTCCTTGTTAAAGACTATATTGTACTTTCTCATGATAAGACTTTTCTAATGATGCAAGGGCTAAGTCCTAACTTTCCTACTTTTATGTTTAGATAGACAAGTCTAGTCCTTATTTTCATATATGAAAGAAATTCAACTTCTATTGTAAAAGTTTTAAATATTCTTGTATTATTCTTATGTCTTCTGTAATGACGATATATTAAGGGCTTGTATGAGACCCCTTCGGGGTCAAGTACGCCATGTCACTCCTAGGGGTAGCCCAGGTCGTGACACTCTCTTAGAGCCCTTCTCAATTTCTTCTCCATTTAGTGACCCAATTATAGCTAGACATGTATACATAAGTTGTCTGTCCTCTCAAAAAGTTACCTCAGCAGATCTTATAGAGTTATAAAAGGTAGACTTTGATATCATTGTAGTAATTGATTGGTTACATTTATGTTATGTCTTAGTCGATTGCAGAACTTGTATCGTTCGTTTTCAATTTCAAGACGAACCAATCTTAGAATGGAAAGGTAGTAGCTTAGCGCCTATAGGTCGATTCATTTTTTTACCTTAAGCTCATAAAGATGATTTACAAAAGGTATATATATCGTCTTGTTTGGGTGAAGGATTTAAGCTCCAAAACCCCAACTCTTGAATCATTTCTTGTAGTAAATGAATTCCCATAAGTGTTTCAATATGATCTTCCTAAAATTGACCCCGGAAGGAGAATCGACTTTGAGATTGATCCCCTTTCAAATACCTAACCCATGTCTATTCATCCTTACATAGTGGCTCCAAATGAGCTTAAGGAATTGAAAGAGCAGTTAAAAGACCTTCTAGATAAAGGCTTCATCACACCAATATTTCTCCATAGGGTGCACCAGTGTTGTTTGTGAAAAAGAAAGATGGTTCTCTCAGGATATGCAATTGACTATCGATAGTTGAACAAAGTCACAATCAAGAATAAGTACCATATACCTAGTATTAATGACTTGTTTCACAAACTTCAGAGTGCTAGTAATTTTTCTAAGAGAAACCTCAAATATGGTTATCATTAGCTCAGAGTAAGAGATAGTGACATTCTGGAAACACCTTTCAGAACTCGATATGGTCATTATGAATACGTAGTTATGTCATTTGGACTAATTAATGCCCCTACAAATTTCATGGATTTGATGAGCACATTATTCAAGTAGTATTTGGACTTGCTTGTTATCGTCTTTATTGATGATATTTCTCATTTACTATAGGAATAAGGAAGAAGATGCGACTCACTTGAGAGTTATTCTGCAAACTCTCAAATATCACCAGTTATTCGCTAAGTTTAGAAAATGTGAGTTCTGGTTGAAATTTATTGTTTTACTTGGGCATATAGTATCTAGCGAAGGGATCCAAGTAGATTCTAAGAAAATCGAAGCAGTGAAACAATGGCCCAGACCAACCTCTCCAATATATATTAAAAGTTTATTGGGTCTATCTGTTTATTACAAAAAGTTTGTGGAAAGATTTTCATCCATAGCTTCTCCATCGACTAAGTTGACTCTGGAAAATGTTAAGTTTTAGTGATTAGAGATTTTGAGAAAAGCTTCACGTATCTGAAAACTAGGTTGAATATAACTCCTATTATTACTCTACCAGAGATTTTAAACAGTTATGTGTTCTATTGTGATGCATCCAGAGTTGATCTAGGTTGTATGTTAATGCAATAAGATAAGGTTATAAATTATGCTTTTAGACAATTTATGGTGCAAGAGGAAAATTATCTAACTTAAGACCTCGAGCTTGCAGGAGTGGTGTTTTCACATTATATTTGAAGACATTACCTATATGATGTTCACGTAGATGTTTTCATACACCATAAGATTCTTCAGTATGTATTCACCCAGAAATTGTTGAATTTTCGCCAGAAGAGATGGCTGGAGTTCCTAAAGGACAATGTAGTAGCTGATTCTCTTAGAAGACTATTTATGGGTAGTGTAACACATGTCGAGGAAGAAAGAATAAACAATCAAATGATGTTCACAGGCTTGCTCGCTTGGGAGTTTGCCTTATGAGAATATCAGATGGTGGTGTAATATTTCAGAATGGGTCAAAATCTTTATTGGTAGTGGAGGTTATGGAAAAACAAGACAATGATCCGAAATTGTTTCAATTAAAGGGTGCAGTTCATCACCTAAGGGTTTTCCCCCAAGGGGGAGATTGTATGATTCACTATCAAAGTCGTTTATGTGTTCCAAATATAGGTTAGTTGAGACAACAAATTCTTGTAGAAGCCCATGACTCCAGGTAAAACCCCCATTGATACAACATTTACAGAGGTACGCCACACAATCCACAATGAAACTATGCCAATACAACAAGCTCGCAATGTAGAACAATTTTCTTGGAGCTTGCAAGAACAAATTACGAAGACCTAAAGAGTATTTTATGGATTTTGGGAGAATTTCTCCGTACTAAGTGCTACTGGATCGTGAAAATGGAAAATAAAATAAAGCTGGTCGATTAAATAAACTTCCTACCAACCTTGGCAAAAGTTCCCACCGACCTTGGCCCACGTTACGTGCATGCTTGTGTCATCGTATGAAAATGCAAATATCTCTCTAGTCTGAAGTCTTATTAACAAATAGTTTGATACATTGGATACTATAGTCCTTGATATTCATTTTGATACCTTATGGGCCCATAACTATTTATACATTGGGAGAAAGTCACTGATACATATGTTGCGAATTTCAGAGAAAATTTCAAAAGGAACTTAGGATAACTTTCACCAACTTTTATTCCACAACTCACTTAACTTGAAAACATTACCCGTGAACACTAAAAATATGACATTTTAAATCATTATTAATTTATTTATCACTCCTTCCACAGAAGTTTGAGTTAATTTAGACATTCTGAAAGTGTGGGTGTTACATCTTGCCTTCCTTAGAAACATTAGTCCTCGAATGAAAATTTTGAGTCATCCTGTTAGTTCTTAGGGGCTGCAATTCTTTTTTTTTTTTTTTGCAGAATCTCCTCTGCAAATGTTTCTATCCAGGAACCTAAAATGCGGAGAATTTCAAATTAGACATCTCATAGGATGGCATTATTAGTTAAACATCATATCTCCATAATATGATTGCGAGTAAAATAATACAACAACACTATATTAATAATCAACAATATAAAAACGAAATTGGTATCTGACCTTGATGTACTGATATAAACTTCTATGCTATCGCTGTAAAGTATGAAACAAGTCAGAAAATTTGGATCTCATGTCATCCTCAAATTCCCAGGTCACCTTTTTCCTATTCTTTGTTTCTCCACATGACTTTAACAGAAGCAACATCTTTGGTTCTATACCTTCGTACATGTCAATTGCAATAGAAGTTTCCTCATAGGATGACTCCTTTTTGATTTGAACATCCTCAACTGGGTCAATTTGAGAAGGGTCTCCAATGAAATTTCTTAGCATCGATATATGGAAGATCGAATCAACAAATTCTAGCCCTAAAGGCAACACTAACGAATAATCCACTCATCTTACCCTATGAAGGATCCGATATGACCAAGTGAATCTTGGGTTACTCTTTCCCTTGACAAACAACATAACAACCGTCATACGTGATATTTTTAAGGATACCCATCGATAGAGAACTTTAAATCTTTTTGTCACACATCTGAGTATGACTTTTGGTGACTTTGAGCAATCGATAACCGTTATCAAATGATCTTAACCTTCTCAATCGTCTGTTGAACCAGGTCAGGTCCAACCAACTCTGACTCATATACCTCAAACCAACCAATAGGGGATTTGCATTTCTAACCATACAAAGCCTCATAAGGTATCATCTTGATGCTAGAATGATAACATTTGTTATATGAAAACTCAATAATAGGTCAGTGGTTATCCAAAATTCCATTGAAGTCTAGCGTGCATGCCTTTAACATACCCTCAAATGTTAGAATTATGCGCTCAACCTGGCCATTTGTTTGAGGGTGTAAAGTTGTAATGAGATTAACTTGTGTTCCTAGTCCTTTATAGAATAATTTCCAAAAATTAGCAGTAAATTGTTCCCATACATCCATCCGAGACAAAAGATATTGGGATGTTGTGTAGGCTAATAATCTCTCGGATATAAGCCTGCATAGTCTTTGGCTATGAAAGTAGTCTTGAAAATTAAGAAATCGGATGATTTTATTAGCCTATCTACAAATACCAAAATAGAGTCAAACTTACACCGCTATCGAGGTATCCTAGTAATGAAACCCATATTAATTGCCTCCTACTTCCATAAAGGGATGACTATCTCCTAGACTAGCCCATCAGGCTTTTTTTGTTCAACCTTCACCGATTGGCAGTTAGTACATTGTGCCACAAACTTAGCAAAGTCCTTCTTTATCCCATTCCACAAGTATATCTCTTTAATGTTATGGTACATCTTAGTCGAACTTGAATGAAAAGAATAATGGGAATGATGTGCCTTTGCCATAATCTGTTGTCAAAGACTTACAATATTTGGAAATAACAATTGATCTCCATATCTGATGAACCTATCTCCTGAATATCAAAGGTTAAATACTCTTTATCACGAGTCTTTCTAGGGAGCTACTCTATGTAGGGATCCTTATGCTACTATACCTTTATTTCCATGATTGAATATGATACGGATGTGTCTTAAACTCTGACCCCACGATCACTTGCCTTTAATAATTTGACTTCCAAGATGGATAATTGATGAAGCTCTCGAGATAATTCACACCTTTTAACACCTAAATGGGATAAAGTAACCATTAATTTTCTACTGAGGGCATCAATTACCACATTCTCCTTCCCTGGATGATATAAAATATCTACATTATAATATTTCAGTAACTCAAGTCATCGACATTACCGCTGATTCAATTCATTCTCTGTGAATGTATAATGACTTATAATTGCAGGCAACTCTAAATCATGAGTTACGTAGTTCTTATCATACTTCCCCAACTGTCTTGAAGCATATTCAATCACCTTACTATGTTGCATAAAAACATTCTAGTCCAATACTTGAAGCGTCACCGTACACTGCATAGCCTATAAACTCTATGGATATGACTGGTGCTGATGTCAACCTTTCTTTCAGATCTTGGAAACTATGATTGCAAGCCCCAGTCCACTAAAACTTAACTTCGTTCTAAGTCAGCTTTGTTAATGGTGCTGAAGTGAAGAAAACCCCTCTACATACCTTCTGTAGTACCCAGCTTAACCTAAGAAACTTCGGACCTCTATCAGAGTTGTAGGTCTAGGCCAAGTCTTTATGGCCTCAATCTTCTGTGTATAAACCAAAATAATCCAATCATAAAAAGGTCCAAATACAGCTTGAGTATGTTATTCATTAGGTCCATAAATACTATGGGCCATTGGTCAATCCAAAATATATCACCTAAAACTCAAAATGTCCATATATGGTTCTAAAAATGTCTTCCGAATATCTTTCTCCTGAAATGTACCTTATGTTACCCTGATCTCAAATAAATCTTCAAAAAGTACTTAAAAACTTGTAGCTGACCAAACAAGTAATCAATCCTTGGAAGGGGATACTTATTCTTTATAGTCACCTTGTTTGACTGTCGATAATCGATACACATCCTTAGCGAGCCATCTTTCTTTCTCACAAATAATATTGGTGCACCTCATAGTGAGGCACTAGGCTTGATAAAGCCTTTATACAATAAATATTTCAGTTGATCCTTCAACTCCTTTAGCTCAACAGGAGCCACTCTATAAGGAGTATATATGGGTTCTGTACCAGGTAGAATAACGATACCAAAATCAAGTTCCCATTGTGGAGGGATAATAGAAAGATCATCTGTAAATACATTCAGAAACTCACTAACCACGAGAATATACTGGAGAAATGGTAGTTCTACATCCATATCATGAACTCTAACAATATGATTAATACAAAACTTAGTAATCGTCCTCCTTACCATAAGATGGGAAATAAACCTACCTTTTAGTGTTGTTGTATTGCCCTAAATTCTCAAACTGCCTCTCCTTGAAAATAAAATATAGCAATATTTTTCCATCACTTTACATTAGAATACCAAGAAACTAGCCAATCCATTCCCATAATGACATTAAAATTGACCATCTGTACTTTACCATGTATATAGAGGTTTGACGATCGATAAATTCTACTGTACAACCTCAATAGACTCTCTTTTCATTAATAGATTCACCAACTGGTGTAGTCATAATAGAAGGTCGATGTAATGACTCTACTGATATATACAACTTTCCCTTGATAAATAGAGTAACATGGGACATAGTAGAGCTTGAATATATTAGTGCATAAACACAATCTATACTAACAATCAATGTACCTGTCACAACATCAGGTGATGACTGTGAGTCGTGTCTGTCAGCTAGTGCAATTGCATGATTCTAGCAACTACCACAACTAGATGTTCCTCTTTTAACTCTCCCTTTACCTATTGAAGTATGATGTCTATGCCCTATAGAATAATGAAGAGGAAGAACGTATTGTCAACCTGACACATACTAGATTGACTTATGGTTCGGTAATTCCTCCACACATACCCCTCATACCCACAAGAATAATAATTTGTCGAACCTAATCTACATCTCCGAAAATGGATCCTACCACATAAAGCATAACGCGAGGAGGTTGAGCTAGCTTGGCTTGAACTCCTCTGTTACTGAGAGCCTGATGTTCGTGAACCTTCACCTACCTGACTGTTCACGACGATCAAGCCTACTAATTTGGAACTGGTACAGTGGAGGGATGGGTGGCCTATTAGGATATTGAGGTCTGACACCACATTGTAAGTCTCCATGTGAACTAGTAGGCCCAACCCTCATACTACTCTATATCAACCCTTTTCGTCATATACTGTTGATGTCGGTGCTCTTCTTTGCTTTGTTCAAAGGCGTGAATTTGAGAGATATCCATATTATCATTTAGTGTAGATGTAGTGCAGACATCGATATAGTCCAAATCAATCCCTCTGACAAAATTTTCAAACCCTGTCATGCATCATATCAAAAAATTTTGGTGCATACCTAGCCAATGAATTAAATCTCAGCTTATACTCTCGGACACTCATGTTGCCGTGTCGAAGGTTTAGGAACCGATCTACTCAGGCATCTTGAATCTCTTAAGGTAAATAGTAATCTAAGAAAGCTTCGGTAAAGTATCAGAAGAGGGTAGATGTGTATCTTTCCCCTGGGATCTCTGCCAACTCTCGTACCAAAATACTCAAACATTATGCAATCGAAAAGCTGCTAATCAATTGACTCAGTCATTGAGGCATGCATGACCCTGAAGATCCTGTGAAGTTGATCGACAAAATGATGAAGGTGCTCCATCTGATATGTCCTCGTAAGCTCTGGAGGACTCAATTCTTGAAAATCATGAACTCTTAAACTTCTAGGCCCTTCGGAAGGTTCAACAACTCCTATCCCAAATGGTTGGCGCTATGCAGTTATTAATTGTGCTCACATACACACTACACTCTTGAAGTCACGATTAGATAGAATAGGAGGAGTTGGAGGTGGTACTTCTTGTGGTGCATGGTTCATGTAGTCCTCAAAGGTTCTTGAGTTAGTGGAGACACTATAGTAGACTGAGAAGATGTCTCATCCTAGCTCTCACGATGAGCTATCTCCGGTGGTACCTTGTTGGTACCCTCACTTACAACTGTATCTATCCCCCAGCTAGCTGAAGTTTGTCTAGTGTCAGCCATCTCTCTCTAAATACAAAAATCAAATATAAGCCCAAAAAGTAATTCCTTAAGACCCAACTCTATAGCACGAGGTGAGCAAAAAAAGGATAATCAATCTAACATGCTATGTAGCTTTATGATTATAGAATGTGGTGTACAACACATCTATAAATAACTCTACTAGAACCATCTTGCAGAGTCCTTAGGATACCATGTTGCTCTGATATCAAGTTTGTCACCCACCAAACTCAAGGGTCATAACGAGCACCAAATGCCAAAACTTGGGCCTAAGTTGGCTCTGCTAAACCATTTTTAAATAGAACATAGAGTCCACACATAGCTAAGAAAACAAACTAGTATATCTCGTCTTAAGCCCTTGACTCGCAAGGACCATTTCATTAAATCTATAAAGAATATAACTACTACCACAATTCATGTAAAAGAAAACAGTAGCTCATAAATTTTTTTGAGCTGTCGAGGCAACCATGATATCAAGGAAAATGTAACGCTATATTGGTTATTAAATCCAATCTCCAAAGAGAAGCTAAGAAATACTATGTATCAAGATGATAAACCAAACAATCACCAAACTTAAGCCAACTAATAAAATTGGTCAGCATGGATAATAACGTGGCTATAGAATCCAACACGCCAGTCTGCAATCCTCTGGAGTCGTTTGGTAGGAGTATTAGGAAAAAATATTTCATGTATTATGTATGGTATTATTTAGTACTATGTTTGGTAGAATTTTTGGGCCTAAGTATAACCCATGGATTAGTTATAAACCCTACATGGTATTAAATAATGTATTACTAATACCTTCCATTTGGTGGTATTAGTAATTGATACGCTCAAACTTACTTCTCAAATAAGAAGTAAAGCGGTCGTATCAAGTAAACAACACAACTAATGATGTTAGGATCGTTCCCACGAGGAAAATAGTTCAGACTTAACTTTAATCTATTATTACTATTATGTAGTCAATTATTTTCTTAGAAAACAAAAGAAAATAAAAGGGGGGTTTTTATTTCTAGATTAATGAAAATAACTAACGAAATTAAGGTAAACAACTAACAAATTCAAATCTTGGAGTTTAATCAATTAATAAAAGTAACTAGAGTTTAACTGTTCCCCACAGGTTCCTAACCTGATAATTCTAACTATAACAATTCTTTCCTAGTATCTTTCATGCAAAGTGATAAGTTATGTATTTCTAAATCCTTGGTCCGGCATCTAGAAAATTTCACTCTGCACCTTGGTCTGGCTACGTGTGTTGCTATACTAACCCTTACCTTTACCTCATATTAAGCATTGTATTCGATATTTGACTAAGTTATTACCTCGTACCAATCGACACTAGCCTATTAGATAGTATACACTAAATCTATGTTGATAATTCTTTTCCTATTATCTACCTCCTTGGTCCGGCAAGTAGCATTAAGGCGAGTTCTAACGTTGGCCATCCGTTAAAAAGACTTCTAAACGAAAGAATTATCAATACATGCAAGACCTTATTCTGGAATTGTTATTTTAGTTAGATTTTACCTTATTATTCACCAATGGTTCCCACAACCCTAATTATGGAGTTTAGTTACCCATAGTCATAATCACAATATTCATATATTTAATATAAGAATTCATGCACTTACTTTGATGAGAAAGAATAAAATCTAGAAATTCACTTGATTAATCAACAAAATCACCAACAATAAATTCCAGAAAAAGTGTAACAATTGCTGAAATTAATCCTTCAATACTTGAACAAGAGCACTAAAAAATTCTCCAAAAATCTAACAATCAAAAAGTCTAATATCAAAGAGTCTACTAACAAAGAGTCTAACTAACAAAGAGTATAACCCCAAAAATGAGATTTTTTGAACTATTTATAATAATAACAAAACCTAACAAAAGAAGGATTCTTATTACTGAAAATCTGTCAAAACGCGGCTGGGTCGACGAACCTCGTGACGGACCTTCGTGGTCACGACGGGCTGTATGGCTCCGTCGTCCCATGCTTCACAAATTCTTCTGCTGCTCTCTTCATTACCCTCGACGACAGGTATGACGGACCGTTCCAAGCACGACGGTCCGTCGAGGGTCTCCGTTCCATAATACTTAAACTTCTTGGAATTTGGGTACTGGGACTACTCTCTGATCATCACGACGAACCAGCAGAACGGACCGTCGTGGATATGACGGTCCGTCATGAACTTACGTAATCCCACACTTAGGTAAGAGTTCCCCATCTTCCTTCTGCAGCTTCACTACGTTGCCACCTACGGACCGTCTCAAGCTCGACGGACCATCATAAGCTCCGTAGGTGGTAACTTTTCTGCATTTCTTGCTCAAAAACTTCTGCGTTCATCTTTTGACAAATTTCTTGCAAATAAGGAGAAACTTACATAAAAATGAATACAAAAAGGCTTTTGAACACACACTAAACTTAAGGAAAAAACATTAAAAATACCGTGAAACCACGGTATATCAGTAATACATAAGATTCAATACCATGAGATGATCTATGTAAAGGAAAAAAACATCCCTCAAATAGTTTTATTTATTTTTTAATTTTATTTATTATATTTGTACTAGTAAATTTATTTAAATAAATTAGCTTACAAATAATTATTATTTAGAGAGATTTGTTTGTTGATAAATATGCAATATATATCAACACAATGTAAGTTATTTAACATTTTCTAATTACAAAGGAAAATATATCACCAAATTATGTTTGTGATCTTGATTGAAATTATTATTTGTTTTATATTTGGTTTCTAATTATTTGTATCTTGAATAATTTATAAACGACAAAACTACAACTTGCAATTTTTATGTGTAAATATAGATGATATATTTGATTTTACTATTGTTTACCGTCTTTTTGGTTTTACAGTAGATGGTTTATCTATTCTAAATTATAAATTAGTACTTTTAAGTGATTTATTAAGATGAATTTTTTTTACCATAAAATAACTTTAGAGAGAAATAGCAAACATGATAGCAAAATTGTTATGCTCCTACGTAATTCGAAGACCATAAAAAATTATTGTCCAACAATTACTTACCTTGAATCGATTAAATAAAATAGATAATATCGTGATAACTCAAAGGTATAGTTGGAAAGTGTAACACCCCACATTCGAGCAAGGAAAAACATTCCAGAATTTCAGAAGTTGCAGGTGCCACCGATAGTAGCCAGCTATGGACCGCCAGTCGACTGATGGCCCGTTAGTCAGCTCCGCTGATGGACCAGTCAACTTTCGATCCTCAATCGCGAATGATGGTCGACCACTATGGAATGTCAATCAACTCACGACCCGTTAGTAAGTTTCATTGATGGGCCTGTCAACTTTCATTCCTATATCGCTAACAATGGTTGATCAATACGGACCGTCGGTCGACTCACAGCCCGTCAATTAGTTTCGTTAGTGAGTGCAACAAATTTTTATTCAGGGATCTTTTGGTGTCTTCCTATTTTCGTTTAAACCTTGATCTACGTCATTTAGAACTTAACTTATGAGGTTTTAGTCAGTTTAATCCTAGAAACATAACCATAACTTATCTAAGCCAAATCATTAATCAAAACTTAGAAAAGATAGAGCTTGAGAGGAGAAAGGAGGTCAAGAACCCCACTTCAAGAACGCAATAAGATTCCATCAGTTCCAGCCTCAAAATCTAAAGATTTCTTCTAGGAATTCGTCACCAGGTATGTGGCATTTTACTAGTGGATTCCTTCACCCATTTATTCCCTAGAATTCAGTCAGTTTCTTGATTCCCCTATTGTGAATAGACTTAGGATTTAAAATTACAGCAGGTCATCAGGAATTACCTATTTGTATGTTCCAAATTAGATTATCATGTTATTACTCAGTTTGTTGCATGAATTTCAGAACCCTAGATTTGTATTTCTTTAGTTCTTTAATTACATATGTTATGTCAAATCTTTCAGTTATACATGCCTCACTTATTAGTTCATTAATTATTGCATTCTCAGTTTGCATGTTAAGTTTTGAGCTATCCAATATTAGAGAAACTCGGTCATAATGTGTTAACCACTTACTCTATTGGGAGTAGCATAATACCGTGTTGGACTAGGGTTCATTGCACCTGATTAGTCCCATAACTACTAGCCACGTAGGTTGTAAGTCCCCTATGTGAACATCAATTTAGTGATCACATCTGCATGCTTCTACACCTTTTGTCAGGTGTATCGGGTCCTCTCGATAGGTAGTATACATCAGACTACACATTTAGCTCATGTGGTTTTATTTTCGTTAATTAGTTGCTAACACATTCAGTCAGACTCTATTATACATTGCCCATATTTCCATTTCAGTCAGTATTAAGTCAATATGTTATAAATGTGGTCCTTGCATCCAGTTAGATCAGTATTCAATATGTATATCATGTTCAGAATATTATACTTGTTTTGTGATTGTTCAGTTATGTATTACTTCGGCTTTATTCTATCTTTCATGCTCGGTACCTTTCATGTACTTACACATACTATGTGTTTCATCTTCCATGATGCAGGTCGAGTTTTTAACATCCATATCATGCTTAGATTGGTTCCCGATCTTTAGTTCAGTAGCACCAGTGGTGAGTCCTCATTCTTCAAGGACTAGTGACATGTTTATTTTTATCTCTTTTAGCTTTAGTTTCAGTTTTTCTAGACTTAGCTGGGGTATGTCACAGGATTTCTAGTCAGTAGAAACTTATTTCTAGACATATTTAGTTTCAGCTTTAGGCTATTGAGTTGATATCATCCTTGTATCAAACTCATCAGTTTTTCATATATTTCAATTATAGTATATGAGTATTCCTCATCTTATCATTTTTTAGTATATCTTATATTTTAGGCTTCTGCACTAGTTTATTATCATAGTATGCTTATGATTATGCAAACAGGGTTAGCTTGGGGTCACTCATGATTCTAGGTCCCGCGTCTGTGTCCAAGGGGTAGCCGCGGAGCATGAGAAAAAGAAACATTTTGTATAGTTTTAATGCAATCACAAGATAATGTTGGAAAAAATGAACCAAGAACATGATAATAAAGATACCTTGCATTACTAATCACATCACTAATAATCCCTGCATTACTTATCCATGCATTGCTAATCCCAACATTATTTATTTTTCTACCAAACAACCCCTAAGAGTATTAAAACTTGGTTGAGAAAAGGACCCAACCTACCCAAAAACAATATACAATAAAACCCAACAAACCTTTAGATTCTGGAAGCTTAGGAGGAAAGGGTCTAGCCAAACTAGAAGAAGTCAATTGTGCTGCTAAGGAGAACTACCGAGCCATTCATTAGGACCTGCAAACATGAATGCATTATCCCCGACAATGGGGTGTGTATAAAATAATGTACCGAGTATGAAAGGAAATTAACCAAATGAGTAGGTATTATAATACACTAAAGGTAATCATGTAAGGAAATCAAGAATAAGGTAAACATACTGAGCGGCTAATGAATTAAGCAGAAAAAAATAATTAAACAACAACCAAGCCGAGCTGCCATAAGCTTGGCAAGTACAAATAACAATCAAGACCTACCTAGGCTCCCATAATCTTAGAAGGTGCCAAATCAATCTATATTCCCCTATTGCTAGCCCCTTATCCTGTAGGAAGTCACATAGCCTCTTAGGCAACAACATAGCCCCATAGGTAGTTCAGATCGCACTTAGGAATAAATATAGCCCCCTAGGCAACACATAGCCCTCTTTGGCATAATTACAACCCCATAGGCAACACATAACCCTCTTCGGCATCAACATAGACCGGTAGGTAACACATAACCCTCTTTGGCATTAATATAGCCCCGTAGGCAACACATAGCCCTCTTTGGCAATAACATAGTCCTCTTAGCCAATAACATATCTCCCGTAGACAGTTTATCACTCAATAACTAACCACAATAGGCCCAAGGACAATAACAAAACATTAAATAGGTTAAAAGGTGAGCAATTTAACTATAAACAATTAAACCGAATAGTGTCTATGTCGTTCCTGATATAGGGCAGTTATATTAACATCTTATGAATCCTAGAGTTTATGATCACTCAATTAGACAACCACTCATAATTATATCTACGGGATCCCAAACAGTAACAACACTATTATATCACTATTGAATTTAAGCATACAAAAACAATTAAACAACAACCCAACCAAGCCCTCATAAACTTGACAGGTACAAACAAAAAACAAGACCACCTACCTAGGCCCCCATAATCCTAAATGGTGCAAAATCAATCTATATACCCCTATCGGTATCCCCTTGTTCGTGTAAGAAGTAACATATACCTCTTAGGGAACAACATAGCCTCACAGGAAGTTCACATCCCTTTTAGAATCCATATAGCCCCATAGGCAGCACATAGCCCTCTTTGGCATCAATATAGCCTCCTAGGCAACACATGACCCTCTTTGCCATCAACATAGCCGTGTAAGCAACACAAAACCCTCTTTGGAATCAATATAACCCTGTAGGCAACACATACTACTCTTAGGCAATAACATAGACCTCTTAGCCAACATTATAGCCCTTGAAGGTAGTTCATAGATCAACTACTAACCACAATATCCCCAAGGATAATAATAAACAATTCAATAGGCTAAAGATGAGCAATTTAGCTATAAATAATCTGTACAAATAGTCTTTTTGATGTTCCTAATATAAAGTCGTTATTAACATATTTGCGTCCTAAAAATGAGGGTTTATAACCACTCAATAAAACCACTACTCACAATTATATCCACGAGATCACCAACAATTACATTCCTACTATATCGCTTCTAACTTTTCAAGAAACATGCCGAACAAAGGGAAGATCCTTAACATATCTTTTTCGATGAATTCCAATGGTCGATCGACTTCTACTCAAAACCCCCCTCGATACTATAACTAGGCTGCACCACTATCAACACACAAGAATGGAAAGTACTATGATAATCCAACGAAAGATATGAATTTCCATCGCTAATTACTAATCGTGGCTTACCAAGGCTAGAATTAATGAAAGGAGGTTATTGCCTTGAACAAGCTCAGAAAAATCTCAAAACCTCCAAACAAAGTAAAAACCCTGCTGAAACAACCACCAAATGCACGCCACACAATCCACAATGAAACTATACCAAAATGACGAGCTCGCAATGTAGAGCAACTTTCCTGAAGCTTCCAAGAAGAAATTACTAAGACCTAAAGAGTATTTTATGGATTTGAGTAGAGTTTCTCTGTATTAAGTTCTACTGGAATGTGAAAATGGAAAAGAAAATGAAGCTGGTTGATTAAATAAAGTTCCCACCGACCTTGGCCCACCTCACGTGCCTGCTTGTGTCATCTCACAAAAATACTAATATCTCTCTATTTTGATAACAAACGGTTTGATGCATTAGAAACTAGACTCATAGACCTAAGATTTGGTAACTTATGGGCTCCATAAAGTTTTATATATTGGAGAAAATTACAGAGACATATGACTCAAATTTCAGAGAAAACTCCAAAAGAAACTTACGATAACTTTCACCAACTTTTATTTTACGACTCGCTTAATTTTAGAATATGAGATATGACCCAAGAACACTTAAAATATGACATACTAAATCATTATTAATTTATTAATCACTTCTGCCACGAAAGTGCAGGTAATTTAGACATTATGGAAGTGTGGGTGTTACACCTATCATAGTAGATCTCATACCGATGAATCTAATACCAGCAACAACATCAGCAATAAAAGGAATGATACCAATAATGATATGAACAACCCTCTTCATCTTCAACCTTCAGATGCACTTGGACAGAGTCTTGTGAATGCAGTTTTTGATTGAAGCGCGTTTCCAGGATGGCATAGATCTATCTTAATAGCCCTATATCAACTAAGAAAAAATTGGGTTTTATCAATGGTACCTTTCCCAAACCTAGTGTGGATGCCCCAGACTATCAACAATGGACTCGATGTAAGAACATAATTACTTCTTGGATACTAAACTCTCTCTCAAAGGATATAGGGGGAAGTGTTCTGTATTCAAAGACAGCCATATAACTAAGGAAAAGTCTTAAGCGTTGATTTGGGCGGTCAAATGGTGACACACTTTTCAATCTTCAAAAAGAAATCACAAGTTCAGTGCAAGGAACAGACGACATAGCAGGACATTTTACAAAACTCGAGTGTCTATGGGATAAGTTGGACTCACTTAACTGTAATATAATATGCACATATGTATGTGTTTGTGATGGACAGAAAAATTTAAATGAGTTCTTGAAAGATCAAAGGCTTATGCAATTCTTTCTGGGGTTAAATGAAACCTACTCAAGCAAGATCGAGTAGTATTCCCCACACTTGATCACACATACTCTCTCTTGTTGCAAGATGAAAATCAGAGAGAGGTTTTTGCTAACTCTCAGTTTCTTAGTGAAAAGGCTTTGCTCATGGTAGGAAAACAGAGAAGGAAATTCCAGAAACATATTCATATTTTAGGGTTAATAGTATATCCCAACACTTCCTTCGAAAAATTCAGTAAACACAATAACACATTCATATTTTAAGGG
>NC_028641.1:68892704-68944122 GCF_001406875.1 Solanum pennellii
AAAAAAAAAAAACTTTCAGATATAGTAAAAGATGTTATAAGTATAGTCTACACATTTATAGCGGTTGATTCGATGTACTCTTTGACGTTGCTACCTAACAAATATTTTGCCGCAATGAAAAGTATATTCCCAACACGTAGTTCTCCATCAAAAAATTCAACCCTTTAGCAATATCTATAAAAATGTGGAAAAAACTGAATACAAATAACAAGTATTTTTTTAATTAGGAATCTTGGAAGTCCTTTTTTCTAAATCTTCGCCTCATTTCATAATCAACACTTCTATAAGTTCCTTTTTTCGCAAGAAGTATATCCTGCCTCATCTGTATGTATTTTTCTTCCTTGAATTTGTAATATGAATCCTGCAAGTTGATAAATAAAAATATATTATATTATATTATATTATATTATATTATATTATATTATATTATATTATATTATATTATATTATATTATATTATATTATATTATATTATATTATATTATGTAAATTGTTCAAATGTCGTTCAAAGTTGCATGCATTTCAGCCAGCAACTTATTCATTTGCCACTAACTTCATGACATAACTTTTTTCATTGCCTTACTTGGTATTACTGCATATCTTTTTGTTCCACCTACATGATTTTTAAACATTTACCTCCTATGATGTTAGTAAATATATTATCCAGTTCAAGTGAAGTAAATAATTAACATATAAATATTAACGAAATTGTGATCTTAGTAATTAATATCCAACAGTTATAACAATTTCACTATATTTAAGTTTAGCAAATATGTCTATGAAAAGTTTGTAGTAAAGTTCCACAGCAATGAGTAGCTGAAAGTTTTTATCCTTTTTGGATTAAATACAAGTTAGTGCTTCCTAAGAAAGTGAAATTAAATTAGTAGCAAGAGAGTTTAATTTCCTTAGCTTCTAATACAATTATACATATTTTACCTACAAAGAGACATAATAGTAACACATTAAAGGAAATTAAGTCACTCAAAGGAATAATACATTTATGGATGGTCGAATTAAGATGTTGAATAACTTTTTGTAGTCCAACACGTTGCGCTACCTAAATTAAAGGTTATGTATATATTGCATTCTAAAATTTTCCCACGATGTTATTTACCCACTAAAATATTGGGGATGACTCCTTATTTCCCTATTCTTATTTGGAGTGGACCTAATATTTCCTTACTAAGATCTTCTCTGAGTATGTTTGGTGGTTTTATTCACAACTGTAGTTTGGGTGTAAGATCATGAACTGTCCCATTAAAATAATTTAATAAGAACTTCACCATCAGTAGCAAATGAAGAGCAACAAAAAGGCAAAGATGACTTTCACAGAATCAACGGTGTAATTACACAAGTACTAACTAAAATAGATTACATACATACTAAATTGTGCATGCCTTTCATTGCACAATGATATGTAGTACTCTTCTTTTAATCTTTGTGCAAGTAACATGAATACAAAGTAAGTAACATGATAAAGTTGAAAGAAAATGATTATCCTGTGTGGGATATCACCCCTTGAGCTTACACCATGGACGTTCTCGATGCTCGAACTATTGTTGGTCCTAAGCAAATTCTTGGCCTGGTTGTGACTACTTAGCAAAAGACATACTCAAGAAAAATGCGACTCCAATTACAAATATTTACTCAAAATATCTCGACAACAACTCAAATGTGAGTTGTCTGAACGACCTTTAATATCGGTACTCAATACTATTCCAAATAATATATTAACTCATGCTCAAATGTATAAAACATAGCTCTTTTCAATTTGAGGTAATTACTCAAAAATCCCATTAAAGAGCTAATGCTTTGAAATGTCTCTAAACTGATAAACTCATTTAGAAATTAAAGTTTTTCTCTTTTAAATGTTAACATATCACTGTAGTTCCCTTGTATCATTTATCAAACATGAATTTAACTCTTATTATTTCTCCTATTTAATTTCTTAATACTTAGTTTAGAACTCTAGTTGATTACAAAAGAATTCTCAATTCGATTCAAAAGACCTCCTTGAACTTTCGTTGAAATGTAAATTAGGACATGTAATTTTGACATGCAAGATATCTCAAGGATTTATGAAGACTTTAAGAGTTCATATTAATAAGAAATGTAGACACTATTTGAAAGAACACATTGCTGAATGAAGGATGGAAAAGAAAATGACCTGCCAACCCTGGTGCACTATGTGGCGCAGGGCGCCAGCCCAAAATCTACCGAACAGTGTTTTAGGAACACTCCTTGAGCAGTGCGCAGGTCCCAAACTACTGAAAAGTAGTTCTGGTGCTATGGTGGCGCACCGCTCCACCACTGTACTCAGAAATCTGACGAATTTTTCTTCTCAATTTCTGATCCGAATTCATCTAGAATCGAATGATTTCTTCCAAAATCTTTTTGATTTACAAACCCACACAAAATCATCCAAAACCCATACAATATCCATCCCAAATCATACCTCATAGTCAAGATCCTCAAGTCAAGAAAACTCAAGAACCTCTATTGTTAAAGAGTGAACAACAATTAAGAACCAGTCAAGAATCTCTGAACATAATGATTTTATGGATAAATTATAGATGATAGGCGCGAGGAACAAATCCATCACTATGGAAAGTGTTGGTTTTGGAGCATTTTAATATTATAAAATTATATTTAAGATGCACATTCCATTTCCAGAAGATTAGTCTCTTTTGCATTTATCTTTGGAACAATGTATTGTGAGGCTTAGTTATATTGATTCTTCTGTTTCTGACATTTTCATTTGGTGCACATTATTTTGTCATTGTACAACTCTACAATCAGCCCGTTAGTGGCATTCTTCATTCTGCTCGTTAGTGGCATTGGATGCACTCACTTTATTTCACTATTTACTCCCCATTATTCTTTGTAACATATATAACTCATAAGACCATTATCTTCACTATTTAGAATCCATTATCTTCCTATTCTTAGCTAGGAAAACTTCTTGTAGTATAAATAGTGGCGGTCTTCATTTGGTTTGTATTATACAACACACAAGAAAAAATATAGAGCGAAAGAGTTAGTCAAAAAGAGAGTTCTTATTAGTTGAAGGGAGGTGTTCTTTTTTATGGAGCTTTGGGCTCAACTCTTGTCCAGAGTTGATGAATTATATTCTGTGAAGGTTGTTGTATTCTGGAAGGGACAAATCAAAGAGGATTACTGCTGGACTGGTGAAAACATTCGGTGCAAAGGGCTTGAATCACCTTAAAGAGAGTCAGATATCCGTGCCTCATCTTGAAGATGTTTATTTCTTCATTTTATTTTCAATTGTAATATTGTATTTTTGTTATCTTGTAAGATTTTCACTAACAGAAAGCCTTACATACCTCGAAAGAACGATGTTCTTGGTAAATTCCACAATTCTTAAAGAATGCTAGAACATAGCCCCTTTTCTCCTCTAAAACTTCACTCTAAATCCCTAAGTGATTTGGAATTGTATGGGGGATTTAGAATCTGATTAAACCCTTATTTGGCTCAGGAAGAACCTGGAGACTGAAAATATCCTTCAGTTATGATTACACTGGAAACAATGATGAAGGTACTCCAAATAACTTCAATCTTTCATGCAAATATTATCTGGTTATAATATATAATAAATCTTTTTAATTCAATTGCTTTTAACTAGTGCAACTACAGTTAAAAATGAAAATGGGGCCAAAAGAGTATTGAAACAAAAGGAAAGCCAGTAGAAGAAGAGAAGCATGAAAAAAGGTCAATGAATGATGTAGGAGAGGTGGTGAATATAAAACTCCTCAACTAAGTGGGTCAACAAAGCTATGCCTAAAGACACTTTAGGATTAATAGAAAGTGTATGATATTTTACCCATGTTCGCTATATGGTTTATGAAGAATGTGAGTGGTTTAAACTTATTCTCATATCGGTGCTCAATACTACTCCCAATAAATATATACTCGTGCTCAAATGTATAAAACATGTTCTTTCTCTGGTTTAAGATAATTGCTCATACTATCCTCTTAAAAAAGGTAACTACTTAAAATAAGATATTTGTGAACTCATAAATTCGTTTAAAAATCAAAGTTTCTATGTTCTCAAAATAATACTCTTTCTTTTTATAAAACCGAAACATTCAGGAATGTTCAATTCCCTTAAACTTTACTAAAAATGGCTCTTTATACTTCCTTAAAAACTTAGTCTAAACCATACATATTTGCTTTAAAAGATTCTCAAGATTTTCAACTCGAAACAGGGTTCTTGCTGAAATATAGACACGAAAGAATCAACTCAAGGATCTCAATAACAATATAGAAATTCAAAACTCAAAACTCAACAATACTACTCATATCAAGAATACTCAACTCATAGGGTTGATGCTGAAATATAGACATGAACAAATCAATCACGAATCTCCATGTGTAACACATAGAAACTCAACAGTTAGCAATATAATTTTAAAAAAAATAGGAACTCAAGAAATCAAAATCAACTCAACAAAAGCTTTTAAATTTTTCTCTTAAACTCATTTTAGTTTGGAATGTAATTAAGACGTGTTGTTAGGAAATGTAGGATATCTCAAGGATTAATGGATTCTTTAGGAGCTAGTACAAATAAGGGAAGGTAGTCACGATTCAAAGGAACACATTTGGAAAGAAATAAGAAAAGAAAAAGGAATAGGTGACCATGGCACACGGAGGCGCGTCGTCCTAGGGCCTGAACTTCAGAAGTTGGGCCTTGGCGCACTATTGGCACATCGTCTTAGGGCCTGAACTACTAAATTCATGCCTTGTCCCTATGGCAGAGCGTCGCCCCATGCCCCTACCCATAAAATCCAACAAATTATTCTACTAAAATTAGGGTCTTAACTCGTCTAGAACTGGGTGATTTCTTCTTAACTCTTATTTATTCTCAAATACAACATGAATACATACAAAATTTCATACAGTACCTTAAAAAATCACAACTCATACTCAAGATACTCAAAACTTCCATTATTAAAGAATGAAACTATAATCAAGAACTACTCAAAAATCTCTTAATATAATGATTTCATGGACGAATTCATGAATGAATGAGATGTATGGTGTGAGGAAGAACAAGTCAGACACTATGAGAAGTCTTGCATACGTAGAACGAACAAAGTTTCTTGGTGAAATTTAATTGAACCTTAAAGAACACTTGAAATCTAGCTTGTCTTCTCTTAATATCAAGGCCTGGCGCCCTGTGCGAATAGCGCCACAAGCCCTAACTTCAGTTTTTTAGGGTCTGGCATCCCAGGCTAGCAGTTCTCCAAGGATTGTTTGGTTGATTCTTTTCTTTGTTTCATCTGACACGTTCTTCTTTAAGTTGTGTCAATGTTTTCCTTCCTCGTATTAACTCCTATA
Source organism: Solanum pennellii (assembly GCF_001406875.1). NCBI lineage: Eukaryota > Viridiplantae > Streptophyta > Magnoliopsida > Solanales > Solanaceae > Solanum > Solanum pennellii. Next base: position 68,898,063 of record NC_028641.1, read on the forward strand.
GGATCCATTTAGTTTTTTAAAATCCTTGCAAATCCTAATTATATGTATTAATGCAAATTCAAAACTAAATTGATTTTAAAAGGAAAATTCAAGAGTTTATGGATTTATTATAGAGAGTTATTTTTAACCAACAAAATCTTAAGCTAAGTATCCCAAATGTAATATTCTTACATTGAGAATAGAGAAACTTTGGTTTCTAAAGAGATTTTAGGAGATTAGGAGATTTCAGAGTAGTTACCTTTCTAAAAAAATTATGTTGAGTTATCATCTCAATACAGAGAAAGAATAGTTCTACCTAAGCATGAGTATATATATTTATTGTGAGTAGTATTGAACAATAATATGGGGTGAGTTCAGACAACTCACATCATTCATAAATCATATAGCCAACATGGGTGTAGGAGCATATTTTTTAGACGACTTCTAATTGCTTCAAAGCATAGCTTAGTGGATCCACTTAGTTTAGGTGTTCTATACTCAGTAAGGCATAAGATAGTTTCGGGAATGTGGGTGAGACGGTGTATCATAACATAACTCATAGTGATGACTGTATGTTAAAGAATCTCCCAAATAATCTTTGGTGTTCCTCCTTGATTTCTGTAGGAATTCACATTTATTTCTTTTTATTAGTGAGTTTTCATGGGTCTCGTACTGACATTTATCCTAGCATTGGAGGTTTGTTAGAGTTAGAGTTGATGAGTCTCTTAGTAAGTTCCCTTCTGGTTGAGATCTTGAAACTATTACTTATACTTTATCAAGTATTTCAAGACATTTATTGAGTTAAGGTTAAAATAAGATTATTCAGTTTTATTATGAATTTAAAGTTCCCTATTTGTTTAAGTAAGTCTTTCTCTAAGCAGTCAACAATGTGAAGGGTTCGCTTGAAGACCAACAATGGTTCTAAGTGTTGGCCACGTCCAAGGTGTAGAAGGGAAGAAGAAGAAAGAGAAGGAGAATGAGGAGAAGTAGGAGGAGAAGAAGGGGAGGAAGAGGAGGAGGAGGAGGAGAAGTGGAAGGAGGAATTAGGGAGGAGAAAGAGAAGGAGGAGGAGGAGGATGAGAAGAAGGATAAGAGTAAGGAGGAGGAGGAGAAGGAGAAGAAAGAGAATGAGAAGAATGAGAAAGAGGACGAGGAAAAAGAGAAGGAGGAGAAGGAGGAGAAGGAAGAGGGAGAAGAAGGAGGAGGAAGAGGCAGAAGAAGGAGAAAAAGGAGGAGGAGGAGAACAAAAAGATGAACTTCCAATAGAGATCAATTGTTCCATTTTCTTGCAAGTGTAAAGTTTGATTATATTGATCTTCAAAACTGCAAAACTGAAACAGATAAAAAGAAATGCACCTTACAGGACCAGGATGATCAACTTGATTCACTGAATCAAAACTTGAAATCTTAAATTTTGATCTTAAAAACGGCTAAACCGAAACTGATAGAAAAAATAGTATCTTAAAAGACGAGGTTGATCAACTTGATTCACTCAATTAGAACTTGAAATATGAAATTTTGATGCTGTCCATTATTGAAAAAGGAAATGGAGTTATGAGTGAAGATCAAAAAAAGATTGAATCAGATTGTAAGGACTGTAAAATTAATTTTTTTGTGACAAAGAAAAGGTGAGAAAATTGAATCTAGCAGTGTCTAGGTTGAAAATGGACCTTTAAAAAGCTAATAGATTTACTAATTCCACTAGAATTGTCAAAATTGAATGGTAGGGTGAACAATGAGAAGTCTGGCTTAGAATTCCATAAAAAACTATTATCTTCGAAGATTTGTACGATATTTGGGGTAAAACTGGTCATCCAACTACTAACTGTCTACTTGCTAATAATTTTGAAAAAATAAATACTAAATTGAAAAATGAAAACATATTTATACATGTTTACAGAAACATGTCCACTAACATGTTGTTTTGATGGGTGAGAAGAAAAATTGATTCACCCTTTTGATGATAAGAAAGGATCCAAGCTTATCTGGATTCCTAAGAGTAACCTAGGATCCAAGCTTATCTGAATTCCTAAGAGTAAGCCTTAAGTTGTTTTGCAGGTGCAGCTGAAAGGAAGCAAGCGATATTGATTCATAAATATTGCTTGCTTAAGGCATATGACTGAAGATAAACAAAAACGAAAATAATGGCAAGCAACAGTCTCTCTTTGAATTCACCACCAATTTTTACAGACGAAAACTATCAAATTTTGTCTGTGAGAAGAAACCCATATTTTGAAACGTGTATGATATGTGAGATTGTGATGGATGAAAAACCCTTACAAGTTCTCTCTGTTCAGATTAAAGCAATTTTAGAAAAACGTCTACAGATGACAATGTCACCTCATGTGTTATTGAAGAACAAATCACAAGAAGAAGAAAAACAAAAGAAGAAATTTTGAAAGTTCAAAAACAATGAAAAAAGTTCAACATCAACTACCAAAGCAAAAAATTAGGAGGATCATTTTATTTTTCAATTACAGTAACTACAGCAAAGGAGGAGTGTTGAAGTTTGGTTTTAGTTACTCTAGTAACTTTTAGCAAAATAATATATTTAGTTTGAATTAATTTGAATTTTGAATTTTAGTTAGATGGTTTATGCTGTTGAGATAATTTAGGTTGTTTAAATTTTAAATTATGCAGATAATGTATTTTAAGTGGGATATTTAAAGCCCCTCAATGCTTATTGAAAGCTATTATAAGTCATTTTAATCCTGAGAGACATTTTCAATTACTTTAAGCAGGCCCGTGCTTTTAAAAAAACACCAACAAAATTGATACTCAAATAAAAGGCTGAAGGAATGTATTCACTAATAAGATTGTTGAAGTGGAGGTTGCTCAAGCAGCTTATAAGAAAAAAACGCGCTTCAGACTGTAATTAAAGCTCTACAGAGTCATCTCGATAAACAAAGGGCTGGAAATGCTGAAATCATGTGCCGGATTGTCTGTTAACACAACTATTGCCACTTGTTCCATTCTTCTCTTCACTTCTCAATCTTCGTGCCTCTAGCTTTATTCTACTCCTATTTAATGTTTTGTTTTAAGTTATTAGTGCTCAATATGTTTTTTCTTTATTATGTATGGCTTCGTTCTTATATAAAACATGATCTGACAACTTAATAGAATGATTAGCTATTTCTCTATTAATGAATCATGTTTTTACTTTTTATATTACATAATTATGTTGCATGAAGTCCTTATCTTACTGTCTTGGTAGTAGCCTCAATGGTCATGAATTCTTTAACTAATATCTCTAGCTAGTATGTTATAGGGTTGACATAAATTTTCAATGATGCCAAAAGAGAGAAGATAAAAGTTGTGCAATGTTTATAACCCAATGACTAACTCATTTCATGCTTCAGTGTCCACAAGTAAAGTTTTTTGAATGCACAAAGATAATATATTTTTCATCATCAAAAAGGGAGAATTCATTGGGATTTTTTTAAGTTTTGATGATTGATAAAGAAAGATGAAATACGTCACACAAAATTGTGCAAAGGTGCATGCATTGTCACAAATGAATTGGGAAAAACTTTCAAAGCAAGTGCAAAAATAAAGAAATGGATAATGTTAATTTCGTAATAAAACACAAGAAAACAAACAAGTGGTGAATTGAACAGAAAGAATCAATGAGTTTGCTTTGAAGGGAGTTTAAAGAGGCAAGGAGTTTAAAATGAAGAAGTAATTTGACTTGAAGTAGAACTTTTCAAATGAGTGTTGAACTGAAGAGCTGGAATTCGACTATAACAAAAAAGAATAAATGAATTTGTTTTAAGGAAAGAGTCTAAAGAAGCAAGGATCTTGAATTAAAGAAGGAGTCAAGTGATTGGGGAGTTCAAAGAGAATAATAAATCTATGAAGAATTGTGCTCAAATAGAGGTGAAGTTATCTGTATTACTCGTGCACTTTTAGAGCTAAAGGGCAATTGGAAAATTGACTTCACAAGTTCTATGAGTAGGGTGAATGAACACATTGAAGAATCAGGTCCTATCACAATGTTTATATATTAGGAGGATTTCATCGAGTAGTACTATTGATGTATCTTTACTTTAATGTGTTATAAACTAAATTAGGAATGTTTCCTTCAAGTTGAGATAACTCGTATATTTGGGTACACATACCTTGGAAGGTTTGTGTTGATGTTAGGGAATTATTGTTCGTAATTCTATAGGTTGCATAGGCTTGTAATCTGTTTTGTCTTGAGCCTTAGTGATATAGTGAAGCTGACGTTAAATCTTGTAGAGGTAAAGGTCGTGATGTATCACACCTTTTTAAGCCAGGTGTTTTTCACGTAAAAAATTATGTTTTACTTACTGTTCTTACTACTTTGTTGGAACACACTAGGCAAATTTTTTACACTTGGGAGAAAAGTTAAAGTAAGTAAATTGCTAAGTCATGCAGACTATTATAACGTCACTTTCACAAACACTCTATCACTTTTCACATCAAAACATTACCATATAAGAGAAATAGATGATTTGCATATGTCTAATAGTTGTTAGAGAACATGTATATACTCAATTACGTAATGTAGATAGCTAGGACCCATGGGGGAACGACATTACTATACTAGGAAATGCCCTTTATGATCAACATACTATATCGATAATCCTTTACAAATCAATATCCTAGTTGAACCTTTACCAAAATTTAACCTTTTATTTCCTCTATATCAATCTGATACATGAAATATAAATGCCAATTAAAAACAACAATCCATATATTGGATTCAAACCCTCGGTATAGATAATCAAAAGAACCTCAGAACAATCAACAAGGCAAGAACGACAATGATAAAATAATCAAATAATCATTTCATATGATATATTTAAATATCAACCGTTTCCTATATATTAGTGACAACACAATCATTTTTACCAATGCTACAACTACAAATCAAGTTCACCTAGTCATATAACACAATCAATACTAGCATACATGCTCGTCATCTCATTTATATAGGACATCCATCATCCATTGCCCATTTACATAGTCAATTAATACACTAACACTCTGAAAGAATCAAAGAAAGTTTCAATTTGCCTTAAACGCCTGAAAAGTCAATTCATGGCCTTGCCCTTTCATAGAGCATATGAACAGTCTCAATCTAGTCTGATACATTATTTAGATGGTAAAACCTATTTGTAGACACTAATATTGCTATACTTTTATCACCGGCCAAATAAGTTAACCCCGAGCTCCAAAGGGAAAACTGATTTTAATTACAATTTAGATTACCCATACTGCAGGAACTCATTTCTCAAAAATAGATTTCTTAATTTTGGCTATTAATTTTTAGTTTCATGTTCTTACTCAATTCTGAAGGATGGAATAATCAACAAATAAAAGACTTGATAAAAAGATTGGTTTACCCATAGTATAATGTACCTCAAATGAGAATTTTCATTTTAAAAATGGAGTCTTTATTACATCCAAATCAAAGTATTACAATTTCTAGATGTGGAGTGAAATTCCTCAATTTCCTCTGATAAAAATCACTGAACTTTTACCTCAAGCAAACATGGTTTGATATCTAATACAATGTTCAGGCATAAAAAAAATCTTTTTTTGTTATTTTTTGTCATTAAAGTAGAAAAATCCGGTATCCAAAAAGTCTGCCCCAACACCTTTTTGCAACCAACAATTTAGTTTTCACTAAAACGGCCGTAATATCCTTATACGACCTCTGAAATGCAACGATTTATTTTTACTATGAGTCCTAAATAATAATATGGATCTCTTCATTTAATTGAAACTCAATTTCATGTTTGGATTCCCAAGGAGATGAAGTCTCAGAATAAATTTTCGATCTCTATAATTAAAAATGGATCTGTCGATCGTCACGTTTTAATGATAAACAAAAGACAAAGCACCCGAAATGTTCACAATTCATCCGAAACTCGTTGAAATTAAATCAAAATTTGCGGACAAGTCCAAACTCATCATATAAGCATGTCAACACTTTCAGATCATATATATCTGAGCTAGTCAAGTCAACTCTAACTTTAAATTTAATTGCAATGCAACTTGTTCGTCCGAAAGATCCAGAACCTCCAAGACACAGTAACTGAACAAAAATTGATTTAGGTTACAAACAAGAACTTCAAGTCTGCCTCTGTTAATTTCTCCAATGCCTCTGAAGCACCACCGACCGTCCTACAAAAATCAATATTTGGAAATCAGCACACCAGAGAGAGAAGGGGGGAACGTCAAAGTAGAAGAGGAAAATTCAAAGAACACACATGCAACTAGCACAATGAACTTGGAGGAAATTACCCTTCAAAAAGTAGTTTTTTCTTCTCTTGCAACTCTAAGATCCTCTCCTCGATTGTATTCTCAATCACAAATCTCACAATCCTAGAAATGATAAAAATAAGAATAATGTATCTTTATTGGTATAGTTAGTCGAAGAAATACACGCACACACCTTGTTGGTTTAAACTGCCCTATTCGATGGATTCTATCTTCAGCTTGCCTCTCCACAGCAGCATTCCACCAAGGATCCATCAAAAAAACCTATCAAAGTGCAAAAGGAGAATGAAACGTCAAGGAATGTAGTCTGGGTCATTCAACGATATATTATTAGTTCAAAATGTATTTGTTCTTTAGGTTCACCGAGATGAAGTGAAAACATCCCAAACAAAAAAATAGTTTTAACCTGAAAAGCTGAAGGAATCCAACATAGATTCAAGAAATGAAGAATATTTATTGACAAATAGAGGAAAGGATATCCTTACGTGTGATGCCACTGTAAGATTCAGGGAAAGACCTCCGGCTTTCAAGCTCATAAGAAATATAATGCAATCTGGATCATTGGTAAATCTTGTAATTGCAGAATCTCTTGCAGTGATAGTCATGGATCCATCTAATTGAACACAATTAATCCCCGACTGCCAAATGCACACAAGAAATGTTTTTTGTTATGACTACTGGTTGAAACAATAGGGGTAGATGTGAAGGGGATAACGAATACATGTCTTACCTTCTGTAGAGAATAGTGTATCAGATCCAAAAATGATGTGAATTGGCTGAAGACTATTGCCTTTGCGGAACCTTCTCTTTCAATCATGAACCTTATTTCTTCTCTCTTGATCCAATGAAACAAGCAATGAGAATGCTTATAAGTTTCCACTCAATTAAGTGGGCGTGGTATTTGATGGAACATTTTCAAATGGTAAGCAAAACTTTAAACCAAACCAAACTATAAAGCTAAGGTAAAATAAGATATAGTTATTGATTGAAAAGTAATTGTTTACCAACGCTTCTATTTTTGTGCTTGTCTGAAAATTATCAAGGCAAATTCTGGTCAATATACTCGAGGACCTAAATCCTTTGATTGTTGCTTTAGTTTTCTGATCATTTGCTGTGAAATCCACTGTAATTGATTTAAAACATGAAGGGCATGAAAGTTGTTCCACAATTGCAGAAAAGTTTATTAGACATGACTTGCAAAAGACATGTGTGCAAGAATTAACCTGCAATAGTCAAAAGAGGTGCACATTTTATAGGAGAGTCATTTTAATTTTCAAATGACAACATAATAGTAATGAATTCATAGAATTTTATAGGAGAGTCAGTTTAAGTTTCAAATGACAACATAATAGTAATGAATTCATAGAATATTTCTTAGGTTGTCAATAGATGAGGTACGAGAATTGAAATCATCAACTCTACGAGTTTAATTAAAGTTGTTATAGTGTTAAAAGGCATTTCAAAAAGTATTTCTAGTAAAAAGAAAAAGAGAGGTCTTTCTTATGGTGCTGGAAAAGAATTTTAGAAAGACATCTTAGATGTAAATGTTGAAAACTATGTGCACATTAAGATGAAATATCCATCACATAATATATGAAATATAAATGTAGTGTGAGTAGGAAATCCATCAAATTCAATTTTAGTGATGTATCAAGTTTCGTGAGTGAACTTATTTATTTATTTTATACTTTCTATTTCTTTTCTTAGGGAAGTGGGAGAGTATGCAACTCACGATTGGATCTTCTACTGGATAATGACATAAACCACATGTTTGTTCAGCATAGCCAACATTAGTTGTTCTTCCACTTCTAGCCAAAGCAGAACTTGAGCATTCCACAAGGTAAGGATGATCGACGGCCTGTAGTCAAATAAAAGATAAGACGTGTGAGTATAGCTTTCAATTAGCGAAGAAGAAAGGAGGCAAAGCAAGGATTTCTTCTTTCTTTCAAAGTGAGAAAGGGAAAGCAAATGAATCGAAAATTAATCAAATATAAGAAAACGTTTCCTAGTTATTACATAGATCATAGAAAGTCAAATTGCTTGCTTTAGTAAAAGAAGTCTGAACAATTTTTTTTAGGCTCAAGGAAGGATATATATAAGGAAAAAGCAAGCCAAGAAATTACTGAAGGAATTATTATCTCTGAGTTCTAAAATATTGCAAGATTAAACCAATTAACTGTTAGGATCGAATTCACGCACACACACTAGATGAATGAAGAACACAAGAACTTTCAAGAGAAAGAGATGAGAGATCTAGAGAGATAAAGAGAAAACCCAATATTTCGTGGCAACACCCCGTGAGTAAACTTCCACGGCGGTGAGGTATATTTATATTAATAAATCAGAGTATTTTTGGTTATAGAGAATAAATAGAGAATAAATAGGAAAGTTATATATATTAATCAGGCTCCACTACCTAACATTAACAACATTAAATATTTCATCTCCACAATTTAATAATTTTACCACAATTGGTGTTGAAGAACTGAAATATTTCTTGTTAAGAAAAAAATTACATTAGATCTGATCCACACTTTGAAGGTTAACAATGAACCTACTACAAAGAATTTTATTCACGGCGAATACCAAATTCAAGAAGCAATCAATACATTATAAAAAACAAGTCAGTTGAAAGCAAGATATCAATACCTGCCGCATGCGTGTGAGTAGATTAAAAATGTTAACATAGTTGTTCATCAACGTACCAGCTTGAATGTATCTGTGCCAAAATACGTCAGCAAGAAACAACATAGTGATGAGAAAATGAATAGTACACTCCTAGTGTTGATTATTTTCCATGAAAACCCGTGTAAAATTAATTTCTAAGAAAGGAATGTCTGTATGCTTTCAGGATGACTTAACATATAGAAATTAGATGAAACATATTCCATGAAAAGGCATTTATTGCACCATGAGTATCGAAAGGAGAGGAAAAATAGGCCAAGATTAATTTCAAACAAGCAAGGATCGAGTTTCATAATCATAGACAAAACTATATTACATACATATTGAATTGTGCCCGACTTTCATCCCACAGTGATCTGTAATAGTCTTCTTCCTTAACATCGAAACAATCTTTGCGCAAGGTAACCTAAATAAGAAAGTAAGTAAAATGCTAAAGAGGAGAGAAAACAATTAATAACTCAAGCATTATGTTAATGTGAAAAAAAAACTTACGATCTTTAGAGGAAGTCCAAGATCAGCAGCCCTTCCCTTTTTAGTACGTCTTAGCATTATGGTTTTTAAAATTTTGTGTTTCAACAGAATCATCGCATCTCTACCAAACCCATGATTCCCTTGAGATTGTATGGGTGAGGCAATATACTAGAACATAAGATGTATCAACATCACCGTGAAGCAACAATATTATTTATCACAACTAATGAAATGCATCAAAATAAATATAGCAATTTGATAACTTACTCTATTCCACCAGCAAAAGTGTCGAAAAGATTGGTGGTGGCAATGTGGACACTCGAATGAGCTAAAATAAACACAAACACAAAAGGGAGAAAAAAGATATTTCAAAAAGGTGAAAATAAAAAGATGCTCAAGGAAGAAAGATTTCAACTGTCATTGAAATAGTAACAACTATATCTCGGGTGAAAATGAACAAATATAACATAGTAAAATGAAAACAAATCCTCAGCTATATGTTTCTCTATTTAACCAAGTTAGGCGCAAATATAAAAAAGAAACTTTTAAGTCTACCTATTGTCGAGAGCTCTGCAATCACAATCTTCGCAGAAGTAGTAGGAGTAAGGAGTAATTTGTAAGAAACAGACCTGTCCAAAAGTAAGGATGTATTTAGATCAGAGAATGAATATGTGAATTATGTTAGCCCCAAAAGAAGATTAATAACAAGAAACATACAAGTGAGTACAACTCTCCTACACGGTTCTGTAGGGGAGTACCACTTAAGGCCCACTTATAAGAAGATTCTAGCGAAAGAATAGCTCTTGTAGTGTTGCTGCGTATATTTTTCACACAATGGGCCTGAGCAACAAAAGTGCAGTCCGTTAGAAAATAGTGGATAAAGGGTTTGTCCGATGAAACTTACAAATGTGAACTTTTAATAAACTTCTCAGTAAAAAAATAACATATACAACATTACCCCTAACTACCCATGATGGCAGAGTGGTTTGTCATGTTTATACAACCTTACCCCTACCTTGTAAAGGTAGAGAGGGTTGTTTAGGTAGACCTTCAGCTTAAGTAAAACATATCAAGAAAAACCATATATGTGGGTCAAGTAATGCAATGATCACCTCATCCAAAATAATACGATTCCAATTCATAGAGCGCAAAATCATGATATTTTTCCTGTACTCAGTCTCCACTGTTGAGTAGGTAGTGATAACAAAATCATATTCCGCGAATCTGCCAATATTTTTCTCCCTGTTGGCACCATGATATACAAAAATTGTGTTGCTTCCTTTTGTAGTGAAGCGTTCAATCTCGTTGACCCACTGAATTACAGCAACAACTGGACATATAACAAGGGTTCCTTTCACTGCTGGAAGAATACAGGGGGCAGGTGAGAGCAAACCGGAATCTGAAATTGCTTGCCCTATTCCACGTTTAGCTAGCACAAGAGCTATGGCTTGAACAGTCTTCCCCATCCCCATATCATCTGCAAGAATACCGCCTCTAACTATAGATTCTTCTTGCTTCAAAGCCCAAGCCAACCATTCTTTCTGATACCTTAGCAAGGGTATGATCAAATCAGACGGCTGCTCAGCAGTTTCAGTCATAAACTCATTCTGACTATTGAAGTCTAGATAAAGTGTATGGTTTTCTTCCATCCACCTATCGTTCTCTTCTTCCCATTTTTGCCATATCAATAAAAGGTCACCACCATTTCCTACATCATTTATTACACCATCTTGTTCTACCTGCTCTTCTTTTATTTTAATACTGCATTCACCCTTTGTTATATTGGGACAAACTGCTTCCGCAGTTAAATCAGTGTCAACAAATCCACCTACTTGGGCTTCATTCATCAAATTATCAGCTTCATCTGCATAGATGGTTAAACCAATAATCACATAATAACCGTGTGTACTATTCAATGCACATCCATATCTGACTGCATGAACTTTTGTTTTAGGTTAGCCAGTAACTATCATATATCGGCAAAAAGAAAGTCCCAACATGCTAATTAAATGTCACTGTAGTTGCAACAATTAAAAAGGACAAAATTGAAGGCAGGATATAAAAATAACTCCATCCTCATCAAAGCTCCTAATTTGGAAGCTTTGTTCTCCTAATTTCACAATCCACATTTAAGTGCAACCACATCATTTACATTTATCTACAACATATATAGTGGATATAGATATGAAACATGCCATATCAAAGAAATACTTCATCACCCACAAAAACAACAACGAAAAGGACATTTTAGTATAACAAATTGGCCCACTTGTTTCTAAGGATGGGAACAAACTCGCAATATTCCTATTAGGAAATATCATATTCTCTAATAATACTCGCAAACCTTATTGAATGATCTTCCCATTTTTCCTTCTATTTATACAAGTTTAGTCCCCGATACAAGAACATTTTTTTAGCTTCATATTTTCTATTCTAGTATTTAGTGTTCTCTTTATTTGTTGTTCAATTTCTTCGTGTTTGATGAGTAAATTCAACCATCAATCCATTTGGATTGATCTTATATTTGTTCGATTCATCTTAAACCTAGCTAAGGATAGGGAAGAGTGTCCATGGTCATATAAGGTGCTCCCATGCATCTATTAAAGGGATAATGTGAGACTCTTATCATTAATAATATATGTTCAATCAATCAACCCATTTATTCTTTAATAAAAACAAATAGTAAGATACAAAGATTTTCTATCAGTACTCCGGTGTTGCGCGCGCCTTGACTATCTCTCGGCACATGTTATCTCCATTCAATACAAGTACCAAGAAACTCTATCACGAGATTTGGGAATAATGCACTTAGTCTAATTTCATTTAATATTTGAACCAAGGACGTCACTCATTTGACTTCTAAATAATCCCACTATGGGCAGGCTAAATGAACTTTTGGCACGGAAGTGATTTTTATGATTCGATAATACTTTTTTTATATAGAATTATTTTTTTACTGTAAAAACACATGAAAAAATTGTAAATTCCACCATAACAAAACACCCTAAAAATTCCATTTTACTCACGTAATCTGTAAGATTCAAGCAAAACAAATGCAAATTCACATCAAATAAACAAGTTGCATGATCGCAAATAGAAACACCAGGAAAATAAAATAGATTAGTAAAAGAACGACTTTTCAAGCGAACCTTCGGTTGAAGATGAGGAAGGATGAGAATGGATCCTCATTTTGTACACAATTACTAGTGGAGATTTGCAGGAAAAAAAAACAATTGTGAAGAAAGAGAGAGTCTCAGTGTGGTGAGAGACAATGAGTAGGATTGTGGGAGAGGAGACCAATTTATATGTGCAGTTGACAAACTTAAATTATATAGGATTTGACACACTTAACTTATATTGGATTTTAGTAATCAACAGTTGACCAATTTTTAAGTTGAGAGTGCTTAAGCCTTAAGCAAGGACTTACCTTATATTTGATGTTTGTTTTAAGATTAAAAAAACAAATCTATTTACAAGTTTTGTGAATTAGATAACAAGACTATGATGCTATTGGCATATCAATAGGCTTTTAAAGTTATGACTAACATGCTGCACATTGATATGTTTTATGTTATGGTTGTATATATGATTTTTAAAAAAAGTTTTTAGGAATAAAATGGAAAACACTTGCAATATTGAAATGCACATGTTTGTCAGAATTGAAATATATAGTTAAACTAATCAATTAGAATAGCCACCATACATATTCTATAATTGGGAGGTTTTATAATTTGAAAGTTAGATTACGATTATACCCTTCCACAGTTAATTGACTATTATGATTGTCACGTACCGACTCCTCAAGTTATGGACACCTACTATAACCCACCAGCACGTAAGTCAACCCTAACTCAGAATGAAAATTAATAGTATAGTGGTAGAACATCAATAGAAATAAAATTATAGCAATTAAATAAGACAGAGGCGGAAGCAAACCAAAAACTTTATACATGAAGATAATTTCCTCCAAAAACCTAGAAGTTGTAGCGCTATCTAATATTGAAGTACCAATCACAAAAGTGGACCACAAAAAGTCATTTCAAAAGAAAAATACAGGATAACATAAATACATAAGGATACAGGCTGATCGAAGGTGCCAAGTGCTGACCCACATCTCTAATCTCAAAAGTTGCTGAAGATGACACAAAGAATCACCACAGATAGTTGTTACTAAAACCAGCATACAAAATAGATGTAGAGTGTAGCATGAGTACCAAAATAAAGGTACTCAGTAGGCATCAACGATCGAAAAAGCAAGAAACGTAAAGACAATAAAAAAAAGATACAATCTACACACAAATAGATGTCCAAACAGATATGAAAGAAAGCACACGAGTATACCGAAAGAAAATCTAAGTACATCTAAACTAAACAGAACTGAACCTCATAAGCCTAGAAGATACACTTGAGGACACAATTTGTAAGACCCTATATTCATAAAATCACCCCAATGCAGATTTCTAGAAGTTGCAAGGGCAACCCATGATAGCCACCCACGAACCATAGGGTAACCCACGGCCCGTGCTATAGGGATTGTTGTCTAACCCTTCCAAGGCTCAGCCCCAGAAAATTTATTTCATTGTCGAGCCACATACCATGGTCCATGGATCATCACCCCAAATTCAGCCCCATTCGTGAGTGACAGTTGACCAACATGGACTGTCATTTGACGATCCATCAGTCATGTTCATTAGTGACCCCGACAATAGTTAAGTCAGGGGTCTTTTGGTCTTTTCCTTATGTGTACAACCCCTCAACTACGTCGTTTAAGCTCTAAACTACTTAGTTTTGATAATTTTTAGCCTAGAAACATAACTAGAACTTTCCTAAGACAGATCATTCTTCACAACATAGAGAAATTATAGCATAACAGAAAAAAGATGTTAAGAACCCTAGTGCAAGAATGCAACAAGGTTTCATGAGTTCTAGTCCCGAAATTAAATTTTTTTTTATGGAATTTGTCACTTGGTATGTGAGATTTCACTATGGGTTCTTTTAACTCATTAGGTCCCTAGATTCCAGTCAGAATATATATTCCCTTAATATTATCCAGACTTAGGGTTTCCTAAATGTTAGGTTTATTAGGTTTTAGTTGTTCAAATGATCCGTATGATCCTAAATTCAATATCGTTTTTCCCTAGTTAATGCATAAACTCAGAACCCTAGCTATGTTGTTCTTTTAGTTCATGAATTACACATGCTAGGATATATATATATATATATATATATATATATATATATATATATATATATATATATGTATGTATGTATGTGTGTATGTATGTATATGACTTAAAAAGTAACTAAAACTTTATGATTCAAATGTTGTAATACTGGATAGCTCAAAATACTGACATGCAAACTAAAAATGTAATATTAATATACTGATAATAATGCATACAAAATTAGGCGTATATATTTTCAGTATATTAATATTACATTTTTAGTTTGCATGTCAATATTTTGAGCTATCCAGTATTACAACATTTCAGTCATAAGGTTTCAATTACTTTTTCAATCGGGAGAATCTTAATACAGTGTGGACTAGGGTTAGTGACCCTCAAGTCCCAGAACTACGTGCCTCGTAAGATAAGTCCCCTCTGTTGGGCATTACATTTTAGTGCTCACGACAACATGCCTCTAGCAGGGTATATTCTGTCCTCTCGATGGGGCGTATGCATCGGACTCCACATTTAGCTCATGTGGTTTAATGTCGTTTATTAGTAGCTCACTTACAGTTCAGTTAGACTTTATTGCATTGACCATGTTATGAGTATAGCTTAATTTTTAGTCTTAACATTGTATAAACTTGTTCATTATATTCAATTTAGCCATGTTCAGATTATATAATTTTTTTATCGCTTGTTTCAGTTATATGTTTTATTCAACTTTACTGTATCCTGTATGCTCAATACATTTCAAGTACTGACACATACTCTACGCTACATCTTTTCTTGATGTAGGTTCAGGCCCCCAACAGTTAGATCACGCATAGGTTAATTCTAGATCTTCAGTTCAGCAGCATCACTGGTGAGTTCTCATTCTTTGAGGACTAGTAACATGAATATCTTCTTTTTTTAGTTTTAGTTGAGTTTTCTAGATTTAGTTGGGCTTGTCCCAGCACTTCTAGTCAGTTATAGGTTATTTTCACACATAGATAGTTTTAGCTTAGTGTTAGAGCTTCATTTTTAATTTGTATTCAAACTGTCTGTTTTATTTTATTCAGATAATTTATGGATATGCCCCATCATTTTGGATTTTCATATGATTTAGCTACCATACAATATTTATTTGTTTAGTTTGATTTAGTATGCTTATGATTTTTCAGCAGAGTTAGCTTGAGGTTACTCATGATCCTAGGACCCGTGTTTTCATTCAAGCGTAGCCTCGAGGCCTGA
The DNA here is from genome assembly GCF_001406875.1 of Solanum pennellii. Taxonomy (NCBI): domain Eukaryota; kingdom Viridiplantae; phylum Streptophyta; class Magnoliopsida; order Solanales; family Solanaceae; genus Solanum; species Solanum pennellii. Next base: position 68,913,845 of record NC_028641.1, read on the forward strand.
CAAATTTTGTATCAGAGCACTAAGTTTAAGAGTTCTAAGATGTTTAAAATGTCGCACTAAGTATAGTCATTTTCATGGGTATGAACTACACCACATCTAATGAGAAGGATACTACGAGGTGTTCTAGGAAGAACTTCAATTCTTTGCAACTTTAATTGTGCTTAAGGTATGACCTAATTCCTCACTTTGACTCATCAATTTTTGTTTCACATCATTGCTCCTTGTAGAGCATATGAAAGGAATGTGAATGCTAGAAATGCAAACACAGCTCCTCCAATACTAGATCATGAAGTTTTGAATACTGAATTTCAAAACCTTATCTAGTTGTTGGCTCAAAGTGTGACCAAATAGAACAATTATCAAGTTCCACTTCCGGCAAATGCTAATATTGGGTCAGCTGCAACTGGAGTTTGTGATTTTGTTAGGATGAATCCTCCTAAATTCTTAGGATTGCAAATTGATGAGGATCCCAAAAATTTCATTGATGAGGTGAAGAAGATCTTTGGAGTGATGCAGGTAATTAGGAATGATAGAGATGAGTTGGCATCTTACCAACTTAAGGATGTAGCTCATATCTGGTATACTTAGTGGAAAGAGAATAGGGGTGAAGATACAACTCGTATTACTTGGGGATGCTTTAGTGAGACTTTTCTGGACGGGTTCTTACCAAGAGAGTTGAGGGAGGAAAAAGCTTAGTAGTTTATGAATTTATGAGTTTGAGGCAGGGTTCTATGACGGTCCAAGAATATGGACTCAATTTCACCCAACTCTCCAAGTATGGTCCTCACATGCTTGCTGATTCCAAGGCTCAAATGAACAAGTTCATGTATGGGGTCTCTGATCTTGTGACAACACAATGTAGGAATGCCATGTTACTTGAAGATATGAACATCTTTAGCCTCATGACTTATGCTAAATAGGTTGAGGGTGATAAGCTTAGGGAACAATATAAGGAGAATAAGAAGGGTGGGACACGCACTTGTGATTGCTCTCAACAAAAATTAGTTGGCAGAAATTGCTTGCAGTTGCAGTAGAAGTCTTCAGCTCGAACATCTTCATCAGCCAGTGTTCAATCCTCTATGTTTCGAAATCATAAAATGGTAGGGGATCAGGCTCTAAGTTTGAGGGGAGTGTTTCATACATCAGAACCTACCCAACTTGTCTTAAATGTGGTAAGAACCATCCGGAAAAGTTCCTTGCAGGAAAGAAGAATGCTTTAGGTATGGTTAGTCTGGTCACAAGTTGAAACATTGTCCCTCTAAATAGGGTCAAAGAGGCAACAATAGTAGATCCCAGTCCACAACTTCAGCAGCACAAACATGAAGCCCGACTCAGCCGGGTAACTTATCTGGTACAAGTGGCGCTCAGTGCCAAAACAGGTTGTATGCTTTTCAGGATTGCCAGGATCAAGAACTCTCTAGATGTAGTCACTGGTATGTTACGAGTCTTTGACATAGATGTTTATGCTTTATTATATCCAGGGGATACTTTCATTTCCAACTTCTTATATAATAGAAAATTTTTCAGTGTTAGTCCAGATACTCTCTTAGGACCCTTCTCAATCTCTACTCCAGTCAGTGAAGAGTTATAACAAGACGGGTGTACAAAACTTGCCCTATCTAATCTCTAGAAAGTCACCTTAGCAGATCTTGTAGAGTTAGAAATAGTATACTTTGATGTTATTCTAGGCATGGATTGGTTAAATTCATGTTATGCCTAATCTATTGTACAATTAGGATTGTTCATTTTCAGTTTCCAAACGAACAAATCTCAGAATGAAAGGGTAGTAGATTAGTACCTATAGGTTGATTCATTGCTTACCTTAAGGCCACAAATATGATTTCTAAGGGGTATCTCTATATTATAGTTTGGGTTATCTATTCAATCTCTGTAACCCATCTCTTGAGTCGATTCTAGTAGTCAATGAGCTCCCAAAAGTGTTTACAAAAGATCTTTCCGGAGTTTCCCCAAAATAGAAAACGACTTTGGAATTTATGTTCTTCTAGATACCCTGCCTATTTTTATTCTTCCTTGCATAATGGATCCAGCTGAGCTTAAAGAGCCCGTTAAAAGAGGTAATGCTCTGAAATGTCTCTGAACATATAAACTCATTTAGAAATCAAAGTTTCTCTCTAATAAATGTAAACATATTATAAATGGCAATACTCAGTTCCGTTTTATTATTTCTCAAACATGAATGTAACTCTTCTCATTTCTCATATTTACTTTCTCAAGACTTAGCTCGAAAGTCTAGTTGATTACAAAAGAATTCTCCATTCGACTGAAAAGGCCTCTTTGAACTTTCATCTTAATTTTACTTCAACTTGAAATGCAAATTAAGACATGTGACTTTGACATGTAGGATATCTCAAGTATTAATGAAGACTTTAAGAGTTCATATTATGAAGATAATGTAGACACAATTTGATAGAACACATATGGAATGAAGGACGTAAAATAAAAGGACCTGGCGCGTTTAGTGGCGCTACGCGCTAGCCCAGCAACTACTCGACAATGTTTGGGGTAAACTGCTGGAGTTGTGCGCTAGGTCATGAATTACTGAACAGTAGTTCTATGTCTATGGTGTCTTGCCGCCCCACCTCTATACTCACATATGTGACGAATTTTTCTTTTCAATTTCTGGTGCTAACTCATCTATAATTAAACTATTTTGTAACGACTCGCAAAAGAATAGGTTAAACTAGAGTCTAACGTATGAACCTTATAAGTTTATGTATAATTAAAGATATAAAAAGGTCCAAAAGTTGGCTAAGTATAAGTTAATGGAGGGTTCAAGGCTAGTGGATCACTTCAAGGACCTTAAATGCTTCCTTAAACATTTTCTTAGATTTTTTGGCTAAGTCCATATGCAGAAAGTCGTTTTCGTATATATTATTTATAAGTTAAATTAGAAAGTGGGTATATTTTATATTATTTATAAATAACTATATACGAGATTTTATATTAAATTATCCTCAACATAAATCACTTTCACAAACACTTACTTCAAATCAAAAAGTTCATCATCCTCCAATTTTTCTCCCTCTAAACTCAAGGTAGAAGAAGAAGAAACCATGGACGCTTGGATTTGGGGATTTCAAAAGAGTTTCTTCGTCAATTTTCTTTAAGGTTTATTACTATAGGTATGGCGATCCTTCATTCTTGATCAATCTTTCTTTCAAGGAGTCCAAACAAAAAGGTTTTCAAAGTCTTTCAAAGATCAAAACCCTAATTTATAATCTAAGCATGGGTTCATTGATAAAACATTTTCATAGAAATCATATTGATAAAATTAAGGCTTGATTGATGATTATGAGTTGATTTACATTGAATTTCTTCAAGAACCCATGATTTCCTCTAAACTCGTAAATTGATTGGAAATTGGTTGATTATACATGTGTTATGAATAGTAGGTATTTACCTGAAGTTAGTTTATGGATTCATGTCATTAATAATGCATTATTATGGAGAATTATTGTTGTATTTGTTTATTAAGGAATGAGAACCTTCATTCATGAAAATTCTTTCTCCATGAAGCCCTCCAACTCTACTTTTTGAAATCGGGTAATTCTTCTAAAGCAAGAGTTTTAAAATCTAGCCATGGGTTCTTTCTAAAACGAATTTCTATGGGTTAATTTCTTTATTTTATGAATAATTTGATGTTTAATGGTGATTTTATGCTAGATTCCCCATGAACCCATGTGCTTCCCAATCACCCCAATTTTATGAAGTTGTGATGGATTTGTTTATGCTATATGAATGCTTAGAACTGTATCTATGTTAATTTAGTCAACTAGTATTGTTTTAATCATGCTTAAAGTAGTAATACTAAGTGTGATTGCACTATACGACCTATGACCCATTGTAACAACCCACAAGTGCACCCTAGAAGTTAGGGCAACCCTTTGGTCGGAACAAAGTGTGCTTGACCTCTCAGAGGTCTTACACAAGCCTCTTAGCTATCACTCATTACATAAAGTATGAAAAGTAGAGCGGAATTAAAACTTTTCACAAGAATATAATAATAAGAAACACCTTTTATAAAAAAATAAGGAATAAGTCTCGTCGTCACAAGACAATTTTAACTATACACCTTAAACATCTTAGGTACACGACCCTTTACATTGTAAGAAATACATAGATAGTCTAATACGAGTCTTAAAGAAGAATTAAAGAAACATAGACTATGCCCTCGAATAAAGGAGAACGTACTTAGTCTTGAGAGAGTCGATTCCCAAGCTTTCCTTCTAACCTTCAACTTGCCTCCAACCTATACTTATAGAGTATAGAAAAGTATGGGGTTAGTACAAACATTGTACTAAGTATGTCATCTGTGAAATCATGCAAAAAGGGACAATTTCGTTGAACTATACAAGTCATGCTATTTTGATAAAAACCTTCATAAACAACTCTTTCAAACATAATATACACCATCATTTAACAAATAACATAGAACTTCCATGTTTCTCACGTAAAGACATACTTATACTAAACCCACTTAGCACATAACTCTTATTGTCCCAAGTCATCCTAAGCCTCACTTAGGTAAGACATGAAGAGATCGCCCATAAAATCTCTTCACTACACATCCAAGTGATCCTTAAGACTACCAAGGAAAAACATACTTCATTTCATTTAGCAAGTCAGCATTCAATACTAAAGACACTAGAGAAACATACATTGATTTAAGACTTCACATAAGAACCATCCTCCAAGGAAACCCCCAATTTACACTTAGTGCAATGTGAAAGTAGATTTTTATACTACCACTTCCACTTACTGCTCCTTAGGGATAACCTTAGAATAGACACATCACATTAATCACATATTAGGCTTTTGTCATACAAGTCATAACATCAACATGCTTCCTTGACATTAAACATTGAGTCACATTACTTTCATTTACATCATATAAACCAATTCATACATTTCATATAAGGACACACCAAGACTCCCTTCAAATGTCTACATGTAGAATGGATAAGTAGCGTCCCATTCCACCACCTACCCTAAGTAGTACACCCTTAAGAATACTTAGTTCATTTGCATACATTTGTGAGGGCTAACTTTAACCGACATAGACCATCAGAGCAAGACATGGAATCCCGATACTACCCTTACCGGATGAGGGATCCCTACTTGCCTAAGGTAGGGTCATATTCTTTAGACTTTAAATGGATTCTCCAATAGCTACACCTACGCGGGCGCATAGTTAAGGATAAGGAGATTTCTACTAAGTAACTCATTTTCTACTAACAAGGAGCACCCATCTTAAGAGGTACATTGGATACAATGTCTCTACTCACAAAGTTTACCCACCCCTTCTTCAAATCCTCTCGGTACTAAGCATAACTCCCCCACGGAATCCTAAACATTCATTGACTATAGGTTAAGAGATAACTATTGAGCACCCCTTCTCAATTAACAAATGGTATCCAACCTCCAACCTATCTTTGGAAAGCTCATCGGGAATAGTGAGGTTTACACTAAACACTTTATCTCAACTCACCAAGAGTATCCCCCCTTTTTAATACTTAGGAATAGTAGGGGTGGTGAAGACACGTCATCTCTAATCGAGAATAGTGTCTACCCTACAATTCCCTATTTTCATTCATTGACTTCATTCATGCATTGAAGAGTGTGCGTGTCAGTATATGTGAGTAAACCTTTCACATAATAGTCATCATTCATAACATTGATTTTCTAGACATGCTCAAAACCCACATTCATCATAATTCAGACATTACATACTTCACACATCAAATAAATACTTCATTAAGACATAAACCCTTCAAGGTACTCATTTCAACCTCCTAAAACATATCATGCAAATGCATATCAAAATCGTCACTTCACTTCACAGATTATGCCTACAAAGGCTAATTTACAATACACATATATCTTTATTAACTTCAAGTAAACACCGCCACCAAAGGTGGACCATACCACTCTAGAGCATTTCATAATAAGGATTAAACAACATAGCCAACTTCCAATTCATCCAAACTTTCACCACTATCCACAATTTATCCAACAATTTATCTTAGAATAGCCCTTATGGAAGTAGCTAAAACTCAATAAAACCACCAAGAAACAATATATTTAACATTATTCTAATCATGCTCCTTAAACCCATTTAATAAGCTAATAATTGGTAACAAGAATAGACATTATTCCATTGGGGTTTTGACATTAAAATCATCATTTAAATATAAGAACAACTCATTTTAATCATCAAAACATTTTTATGCAAAGACCCATACTTAGAGTCAAGAAATAAAAAAGTTTTAAGTTGAAATCCTTTTTTAAATCTATTTTGAATGTCTCCTTGAATGAAAGAAGGTTCAAGGATGACTACCATACCTTAATATCAAGAAACCCACAAATTTGGTGAAGAAAACGTGAAGAACTTGGTCCTCTTCCTTGGAGCTTGAAGCTTCTTCAATGGAGGTCTTTGGAGAAATTTTATTTGATCTTTAGATTTGAAATGATAGGTGAAAAGAGGTTTAAAATGACCTAAATCAGTCAACAATGATCCCCAAAGCTCCCAAAAGACCCCTACACCATTTGGACCCTTTCAAAATTCAAATTTGACTTAAAAACAACGTAGCCAAATCAGGGACTGGGCTGTGTGCCGCGGAGAGACTTATGATTCTTGACTTTCAACATTTTGAGGTAGTGAGCTTCGTGCTACAGGCGCGTCACGAGGTGGGCTTCAAAATCTGCCGCTGCACGCTGCCTTGGTTAGCTCATTTGTCCAACGTTTTGGTCCTCCTTATGGTGGTCCCAAGGAGTCGTACTCAAACGTTTTGACACAGGGTACATCCCTCTAGGTACTAGGGTCATCCCCACTAGTTTTAGACACCAAACATGCACCAAAATGATGGACATACTAGGAAATCCCAAGGCATATTTTCCGAATGTCTTGGACGTTTGACCTCCAAACTTCACAAACTGATTTCCAATGCTAAAATACACTATTCTGAATCATTATTAACTCATGAATTACATGCAAAGCTCTAGTTTGATCTATTTCATTTTTAGGGTTGTTACACCCTTGAAGGGTAAATTGTAACCGTTGAATCTTGAAGTATGGCCTTGAAGGAAATGTATGAATATAGCCTATGTTCAAGATTTTTATATATATGAATTGTTTGATCCACTTATGGTAAAGGTGCTTATTTGTGGTGCATGTTGAATTGTATATAGTGCTTTTGTGGAAGGATTATATCCACATGACTTGCAATAATGATTGTATGAGTATACACATGTAATGAATAAATGAGCTAATTGAATTACGATTGGTTCCATGTCTTGTATAATGAATGTGGATGTGTTAAGTTGCATGGTCTATAAATCCTTGAATACAATATATGAAAATTATGCATGATTATGATAATATTTACATGCATATGAGCACTTTGAGAGGGAAGTGGTTATCATGATAATGTTGTTGTTATATCATATTAGGGACAATTAAACACACACACCATGCTTAAAAATGATTATGGTTTATCTATGGTGTCGATTAAAGTATAGTCCTCATATGCACCTTTACACATTATGAAATATGAAATTTACATGTCTATTATGATCCTATTGTGTTGATTGAAAGAGATTTCTCATGAAAACACTATGAATGTTGTGAAAGAATTTCTGACATGTATATTAGGATTTTAAAGGTGAAAGGTAGTTCTCTTATTATTGAATCAATAAACTATGTTATGAATTGTATTGAATGAAGGCTAAAGTATTCGTTCACACATGTAGATACAATCTAAATACTATTAATGTATAAGTTTGGGAAAAATGCTTAGCACCGAGAAGATATGGAAGTCTTTTACATATGGTCTCATGAGATGGAAACTCTCTCGCTAGTCAGGCTGGGTTTTTAGAAGCAATCTCTCTATCCCATAACTATGTGCCCGCATATGTATTAGCTAGTGGATCCATACTAAAGCTAAATATGTTAGTTCTACCTTAGGCAATTAGGAAAACTCTTTTTGGTGTGGGGTCATATGTCAACGGATTCTATATATCTCACATGGTCTATGTTGGTTAAGGTTATATTCCCTCTAATGAACAAGAATATGAATTATGAATATGAAAGTGAGTTATATGCTATTGTTCCTCAAAGGGTTACTTAGTATGAGTGGTAGTATGGGATGTCATTAATGCATGGCACAAGTGGACTTTGAGAGTAGTCATGGTATATTTCTCTTATGTTTATGTACTATGAATATGCATTATGTTTATGTACTATGAATATGTATTATGTTTATGCACTATGAATATGCATTATGTGATGTGCTATGAATATGAAGTATGTCTATTTTCTATGAATATGAAGTATGTTTATGAATTATGAATATGAACATGATTATGAATGTCAATTTACTATGTTTATGAACTATGGATGAGACTAATGTATGATATGTATTAGAATGGTAGTCCAAAGATGGTACTTAGTGTAAGCAGGGTTATGGTACCTTATCTACACATGACACAAGTGCAATCTAGGATTACTTATGTGGTTATGCTATTATGTCTCATAAGTACACTATTAAGGATGTTGACTTAATGCCTAATGAATTATGTTCTCTATATTAAGTTAATATTGAATGTTTATTCATGTAATTTATTTAATAGTGTATGTCTTGGTTTAAGTTGTATTACGAGTTACTTTCTTTTCTTGACATGGTGATAATAAATGTGCGTAGTCTAGGGTGATTTTATGGAATACTTAGAGTGAATAGTATTATGGGATGCTACTCATTCATTGTACAAATATGATTTAGAGTTGTCCTTAGATAATGGTCTTAATGTGTTTATGTGAAAAATGTTACCTTTATTATTCTTAGGAACATGTATTGTCCAAAGCTTGTGTGTTGAATATGTCCTAATGTGAAGATATAATTAGTATGTTGATTTGTTTGGAGATTATGCCTAATAAGCTCTTAATTATGAAGTTTAATCAAAATTACATATGCATGACTTTCAAACGATATATCCCTTTCTAAGCATGTTTTTGCATGGTATTATACTTAGTACTTAATTGTGCTAACCCATATTTCTTCTACTTTTTACTACAACTGTAGGTTTTGGCAAGAGATAAATTTCTCTAGATTCAAGAGCTTGGGAAGAGTTCCACATGACCAAGTATAAGTCCTCATTATTTGGGGACAAGTATATATAAGTTTCATGTATTTAATTTGTAATAGGTTATGTCTAGTTTAGTTTAAGTCTTTTGATTGTGAAGGGTCGTGACCCTATCTTTAGGTTCCATGTTTTGGTAAGATGGTCATGTGAGATGTAGGCTTCCACTATGATTTTAAATGTCGTGTTATTGAAGTAGGGTTTGAAAAGTTCTAATTCCTTTTCATTTCTCTTTATGATTGAATGCTATGGGGCTTGTATAAGACCTCTTTGAGGTCGATTATGCCACGTTACGACTAGGGGGTGCTCTCTGGTCGTGAAAAACATGGTGTGAGAGCATAAGGTTTTGGGAATGGTTTTTAGGGCTTATGTCTCACAAGCCACGTCTAGTAGAGTGTTGTTCATTGGTGTGAGTCGCAACACATCTATGAGCAAGATACTACAAGACGTTAGGAAGTTTCACTTTCTTCATTACTCTTGTCTCGTGTCATAGAGCTTAACTTTATAATATTTTTCTTTTATTCCTTGTCCGACGGTCTTCTATATGTGACTACTTGAGGGGCTAATGCTTCAAGGATCGAGGGAGAAAAAGGTAAGTGGAGATGCTTTTGTGGTAATGTGGCTAGCTAGGCAAGAAATTTTATGGTAGAATGAAATCTTTGGTTTGGATGAGTTGCTTTATGGTTATGTGTTATGTTTGTAGAAGGTCATGATGAAGTTTTAAGGTTTGTTGAAAAGATTTGAGGAATAGTTGTGTTAAGTGATGCCTAGAGATTGTGTGAATAAACTCCTTTAATGGAGAGTATAAATTTAAATTACCTTTGGATAGAATCATCTTGAGTGATGAGTGTAAAGATTTAAGTGATGACTTGTTTTAACCTTAGAATTAAAGGAAGTGATGTTCCAAAGAGTTTGTGTAGGTGTAACACCCCGTATCTGAAACTGACCAAAAATTAGCTTTTTAGGAAATTTGTAGGTACAATCGAAGGTTTCCATCGACGAACCATAGCCTAAGCCAGGGTCCGTTCTACATATCCATCGATTGAGCCCTCAAAATCTCAGTCGAGAAAAATTTAACTAAGTGTCAAATGATGGACGGACCTACGGTCCATAGGTCAGACTACGGTTCATAGTCTTTTTCCGTCAAATTGACACCCTATTCACCTACTCTCTGATATGAACCACGATTGACCATCACAGACCGTCGTTCGATCTACGTTCCGTAGGAATATCCATAGGTGGAAATTAACAGAGAATTAGGGGGAAATAAAGTTGGGTAAACTTCAATTGATCATAACTCTTAGACCAAAATGAATTAGGTGTCCCATGACATACCCACAGATAGATAATTGAATTAGATTTCCATAGCCACCAATCTTGATAAACTTAGACCTCCGAGTAAAAATTTATGCCCATTTTAGTAAAGGCGTGTCGAACAAGATCAACCTACGGACCTAAACGACGGACCATCGATTAAACGACTGTCCGTTAGTCCAGGTCGTTGTTCGATCCTACAACAATTAACTCAGGGGTCTTTTTGTATTTTCCCACTTTGTTTAAACCGTAAGATACGTCGTTTTGACCCTAAATCATTAGATTTTAGTTAGTTTAAGCTTAGAAACATAAAAAAAACTTATCAAAGTCAAATCATTAAATCAAAACATAGAAAATTAGAAGCAAGAAAGAGAAAAAGGTCAAGAACCCTAGTTCAAGAAAGCAGCAAGTTTCCAGCAGTTGCAGCCCCGAAATCTAAGTATTTCTCCGTGAATTTCATCACCAGGGATGTGAGATTTCATTAGTGGGTTCCTTTCACCCATTATATCCCTAGTTTTTAGTCAGTTCTTGATTTTTTTAATCATGATTAACCTAGGGTTTCAACAATTACAACATATCATCATAAATTAGTTAAATATATGTTCCAAATCAGATTCCATATTATTATTCAGTTCATCTCATGAAATTTAGGACCCTAGACATGTATTCCTTTAATTCTTGAATTACACAAGCTATGTCAGATATTTCAGTTATTCAATTATACATGCCTCAGTTATTAATGCATCATTATCAGATTAAATGTTGCATTCTCAGTTTGCATGTTCAGTTTTACGCTATTCAGTATTTATAGAAATTCAGACATAATCAAGTAACTACATGAATCAATTGGTCAATACATTCAGTTATCTCAGCATTCAGTATATCATGTTTAGATTGCTATACTTGCTTTCGTTCTGGTTTCAGTTATGTTTTATTTCAGTTTTACTCTATCCTACATGCTCAGTTCCTTCAAGTACTGATACATATGTGCGCTACATCTTTTCTTGATGTAGGTTCAGGTTCTCAGCATCCAGATCACGCATAGATCGATTCCCGATCGCCAGTTCAGCAGATTCAGTGGTAAGTTCTCATTCTCCGAGGACAATAATCATGATTTTAATGTCATTCTTTTAGTTATTTAGTTTCAATTTCGCTAGACTTAGCTGGGGCTTGTCCCAGTATTTCTATTCCGGTTTAGAGGCTATTTTTAGACGAAGTTAGTTTCAGCTTAGTATTGAGTTAATATTTCCTTTGTATTAAACTCATTAGTTTTTATATATCTCATATTTAGCATATGGGTATTTCCCCATCTTTTCATTTTAAGAATGATTTAGCTTCTGCAACATTTATGTTCTTTAGTATGTTCATGATCATGCCAGCACGGTTAGCTTGGGATCACTTGTGGTCCTAGATTTCATGTTCGCATCTCAGGGGTAGCTCGGGGTGTGACAAAACTTGGTATGAACGAACTAGGTGAAAATGTCCTAGGATGTCTCAAAAGTTGCACTAATTAGAGTCCTTTTCATGGTTGTGAAGTGCACAACATCTAATGAGAGGGAGGCTACAAAGTATTTTAGGAAAACATCACTTTCTTGTTATTCTTATAGTCCGTAAGGTATGATCTTATTCCATTCTAACTTGACGTTCTACATTTCAGATCATGCCTTTTCGTAGAGCTAACGCTAGGAATGGGAATGCCAGGAATGTAAATGCAGCTTCTCCAGTCCCAAATCAAGAAGTCTCGAATGTTCAGTTCAGGAATACCATATAGATGTTGGTTTAGAGTATGACTAACCAAAAAAATTGGGTTCATGCTAATATAAATGAAAATGGTGCATAAGTAAAAGCAAGGGTCCGTGACTTTGTTAGTATGAATCCACTGCTTTCTTAGGATCACAAACTAATGAGGATCCTCAGAATTTCTTGGATGAGATCAAGAAGATTTTTAAGGTAATGCAAGTCATTGAGAATGATGGGGTTGAGTTAGCATCGTACAAGTTGAAGGATGTTGCTCATATCTGGTACACTTACTAGAAGCAAAATAGGGGTACAGATGCAACTCCTATTGCTTGGGATTGCTTTAGTGAGACCTTTCTGGACAGGTTTTTCCCAATAGAGTTGAGAGAAGCAAAAGCCCAAGAATTCATAAACTTAAGGCAGGGAAACATGACGGTCCAACAGTATGGGCTGAAGTTTAACAAAATCTCCAGTTATGCTCCTCACATGGTTGCCGACCCCATGGCTCAAATGAACAATTTCTTGTATGGAGTGTCGGATTTGGTGAAAATCAAGTGCACAAATGCTATGTTAGTGGGATATATGAACATCTCTAGGCTTATGACTCATGCTCAGCAGGTTGAGGGTGATAAGCTTAGAGAACAAACTAAGGAGAATAAGAAGGCTAGGACTGGGAACAATGACTATTTTCAGCAGTAATCGGGTGGTGGAAATCGCTCCCAGAGTCAGCAAAATTTTCAGCTCCAGCCCCTTCGTCAACTAGTGTTCCATCCTCCAAGAACAGGTATGACCAGAAGGGTAGAGCGCCAGACTCTAAGTCTCAGGGAAGTGTTTCAGGCACCAAATCTTACCCCACTTGCACTAAGTGTGGTAAGAACCATCTAGGCGAGTGTCTCACATGAAAAGAAGGATGCTTTGGGTGGGGCCAGTCTGGTCATAGGTTGAGGGATTTTTCTTCTAGACAAGGTCAAGGAGGTGGAAATGGTAGAGCGTAGTATACAACTTCATCATCACCAGCAAGACGTCAGAATCAATAGGGTAACTTATCTGGTACAAGTGGAAGTTAGTGCAAGAACAAGTTGTATGCTCCTCAGGCTCACTAGGATCAAAAAGGTTCTCCTTATGTAGTCATTGGTACGTAACGAGTCTTTGACCTTGGTGTTTATGCATTGTTAGATCCATAAACACTCTTCGAACCTTTCAAAGTCTCTACTCTAGTCGGTGACCCAATTATCGCTAGACGGGTATACAGAAATGCCCTGTGATAGTATCTCAGAAAGTCACTTCAATAGATCCTGTAGAATTAGAAACGGTAGACTTCAATGTCATTCTAGGCATGCATTTATTACATTCTTGTTATGGATCAGTCAAGTGTATAACTAGGATTGTTCGTTTTCAGTTTCCAGATGAACCAATATTAAAATGGAAGGGTAGTAGCTTACCGCCTATGGTTCGATTCATTTCTTACCTTAAGGCCACGATGATGTTATCTAAGGCTTATCTCTATCATCTAGTTCAGGTTAAGGATTTAATCTATGAAACCCCAACTTTTGAGTCAGTTCTAGTAGTCTGTGAGTTTCCAGAAGTATTTCCAAAAGATCTTTTCGAAATCCCTCCCGAAAGGCAAATCGACTTTGGAATTGATTTCTTTCTAAATACCCAGCCTATTTGTGTTCCTCCTTACAGAATGGCTCCAGCAAATCTTAAGGATTTGAAAGAGAAATTAAAAGACCTTTTAGATAAGGGCTTCATCAGATCTAGTATTTCACCATGGGGTGCACCAATGTTGTTCGTAAAGAAGAAAGATGGTTCTCTCAGAATGTGCATTGATTATATATAGTTGAACAAAGTCACAATAAAGAATAAGTATCCCATCCCCAGGATTAATGACTTTTTTTGACCAAATGAGGGTGCTAGCCATTTCTCAAAGAAAGACCTCAGATCGGGTTATCATCAACTTAAATTCAGATATTGTGACATTTCGAAAACAACCTTCAGAACTCGGTATGGTCATTATGTATTTATATTTACGTCGTTTGGACTAACCAATGCTCCTACAACTTTCATGGATTTAATGAATATAGTGTTCAAACAGTACTTGGACTTGTTTGTTATCATCTTAATTGATGATATCATCATTTACTCTAGGAATGAGGAAGAACATCCGAGTCATTTGAGAATTGTTCTACAGAATCTCAAGGATCGCCAGTTATTCTCTAAGCTTAGCAAATGTGAGTTCTGGATGCAATCCGTTGCTTTCCTTGGTCACATCGTGTCAAGCGAAGGGATACGAGTGGATTCACAAAAGATATAAGCAGTGAAACAATGGCCCAGACCTACCTCTGCTACAGATATTAGAAGTTTCTTAGGTCTAGCGGGTTATTACAGAAGGTTCGTGGAAGGATTTTCATCCATAGGCTCCTCATTGACTAGGTTGACTCAAAAGATTGTCAAGTTCCAATGGTCAGATAATTGTGAGAAAAGCTTGGCAGAATTGAAAACTAGATTCAGTACAACTTTTGTCTTGACTCTACAAGAGGGTTCAGATGTGTATGTGATATATTGTGATGCATCCAGAGTTTTTCTAGGTTGTGTGTTGATGCAGCGAGATAAGGTTATAGCGTATGCCTCTAGACATCTTAATGTTCATGAGAAGACTATCCAACTCATGACCTTGAGCTTGCAGTAGTGGTGTTTGCACTGAAGATCTGGAGACACTACTTGTATAGTGTTCACGTACATATGTTCACTACTCATAAGAGCCTTCAGTATGTGTTCACCGAGAAAGAGTTGAATCTTCTCTAGAGGAGATGGCTTGTGTTCCTTAAAGATTATGATATGAGTGTGCATTATCATCTTGGTAAGGCGAATATAGTAGATGCTTTTAGCAGATTATCTATGGGTAGTGTAGTGCATGTTGAAGAAGAAAGGAACAAACTAGTGAAGGATGTACACAGGCTTGCTTGATTAGGAGTTCACCTTATGAGCATATCCGACAGTGGTGTGACAATTAAAAATGGGGCATAATGTTCTTTGGTAGTCGAGGTTAAGGAAAAGTAAGACAGTGATCCAATCTTGCTTGAACTTAAGTGTACAATCCACAATCAGAGAGTGGAGGTTTTCTCTAAGGGGGAGGTGGTGTACTTCTCTACCATGGTAGATTGTGTGTTCCTAATATGGGTGAGGTGAGAAAGAATATCCTTGCATAAGCCCATAATTCCAGATATTCTATTCACCCAGGTGCCACTAAGATGTACTGTGATTTGCGGGAAGTCTATTGGTAAATGAAATAAAGAGGGATATAGAAGATTTTGTATATAGGTGCTCCAATTGCCAGAAAGTCAAGATAGAACATCAGAAACCATGAGGTATGAATCAAGAGATTGATGTTCCTACTTGGAAGTGGGGTGTAATCAATATGGATTTCATCACAGGTTTACCTCGTACTCGCAGACAGCATGACTCCATTTGGGTTAGTTGATAGGATGACTAAGTCTTCTCGCTTTTTGGCGGTCAAGACTACAGATTCAATAGAGGACTATGTCAAGCTTTACATTAATGAAATCGTGAGATTGCATGGGGTTCCTTTGTCTATCATCTCGTATAGAGGTCCTCAATTTACCTCTCATTTTCGGAAGTCTTTTCAGAAGGGTCTAGGTACTCAAGTTAACCTTAGCACAACATTTAATGATTTACGGATGGACAGACAGAGCGTACCATTTAGACCTGGAGGATATGTTGAGAGCTTGTCTCATCTATTTCAAAGGTTGTTAGGATGAGCACCTTCCTCTTATTGAGTTCGCCTATAACAATATCTACTATTACAACATTCAGATGGCCCCTTATGAGAAACTGTATAGGTGTAGATGTAGATCTCCTGTTGGTTGGTTTGAAGTAGGTGAAGCAACTTTAATAGGGTCAGATTCAGTCCTTTATGATATGAAGAAAGTGCCACTCATTAGAGAGAGACTTAAGACAGCCCAGAGTCGTGAGAAATCTTATGCAGATATAAGGAGAAGGAAACTAGAGTTCCAAGTTGATAATTGGGTTTTCCTGAAAGTCTCACCTATGAAAGGGGTGATGAGATTTGGCGAGAAAGGGAAGATCAGTCCTAGATATTTAGGCCCTTACAAGATCTTGAAAAGGATTGACAAGGTGACATATGAGATAGAGTTGCCAGCAGAATTAGCAATAGTGCATCCGGTCTTTCACATCTCACTCTTGAAGAAGTGTGTGGGTGATCCAGCCTTTGTAGTGCTATTAGAGAGTGTAGCGGTGAAGGATAGCCTTTCTTATGAGAATATACCAGTTTAAATTCTTGAACGTTAGGCTAGAAGGTTGAGAAATAAAGAAGTCGCTTCAGTAAAGGTTTTGTGGAGGAGTCAGTCCATAGAGGGAGGTACTTGGGAAGCATAAGCAGCCATGAAAGCCAAGTATCCTCACCTCTTTCCTTCCGATTCCACTCCACCTTTAGGTAATAGTTCCTCTTCAGTTTTCCAGCCGTTCATGCGTGAATTAAGTCTTACAATCATGTTCTATTAGTTTGTACTTATATTTTCAGCGTATTTGCATGTTATCATAACTCCATTCAATCAGAAAGTTAGTTCTCAGTGTTTAGTCGTAGGGTTTGTAGGACTCTCCCTCTATTTCACCTAATTAAGTATTCATTCGAGAATGAATGTTCCCAAGGGGGAGATAATGTAACACCCCATATCTGTAAGAGACCAAAAATCAGCTTTTAAGAGAATCTGCAAGTGCAATTGACGGTTTCCATCGACGGTCTGTAGCCTGACTGTACATCCGTCGATTGAGTCATAAACTCCCAAAATCTCAGCCCAGAAAAATTTGACTAAGTGTCAAAGGACAGACGGACCTACGGGCATAGTCTGTGTTCGTCGATCGACACCTCATTCACCCACTCTCTAATATGAACCACGGTTGACCAGCACGGACCGTCGTTCGATCTATGGTCCGTAGGTCTAACCGTAGGTGGAAAATAACAGACAATTAGAGGGGAAATGCAGTTGGGTCAACTTCAATTGATCATAACTCTTAGCGCAAAATGAATTAGGTGTCCCATTACCGAAAGATAGATAATTGAGTTAGCTTTTCATATCCACCAACCTTGCTAAAATCATACTTCCAAGTAAAATGTCATGTTCATTTTAGTAAAGGTCTGTCGAATAGACCGAACCTAAGGACCCAAATGACGGACCGTCACTCCAGGACATCGTTTGTCCTGACATCAATTAACTCAGGGGTCTTTTGGTCTTTTCCCACTTTATTTAAACCCTAAGATACGTCATCTTGAACCTAAATCATCAAATTTTAGTCAGTTTAAGCCTAGAAACATAACTAAAACTTACCTAAGTGAAATCATTAAATCAAAACTTAGAAAATTAGAAGCAAGAAAGCAGAAAAAGGTCAAGAACCCTAGTTCAAGAAAGCAGCAAGTTTCTAGCAATTCCAGCCGCGAAATCTAAGTGTTTCTCCATGAATTTATCACCAGATATGTGGGATTTCACTAGTAGGTCCTTTCACCCATTAGATCTATAGTTTTCAGTCTGTTCTTGACTCTTGTATCCTAAGTAAACCAAGGGTTTCTAGAATTACAATAGATCATCATAAATTAGTTAAATGTATGTTCCAAATCAGATTTCCATGTTATAATTCAGTTTATCGCATGAATTTTAGAACCCTAGCTATGTATTTCTTTAGTTCTTGAACTACACATGCTAGGTCAGATATTTCAATTATTGAGTTATGCATGCTTCAGTTATAAATGTATCATTATCAGATTAAATGTTGCATTCTCAGTTTGCATGTTTATTTTTTAGCTATCCACTATATACAGATATTCAGACATAATCAGTTAACTTCATAAATCAATGGGAGTAGTATAATGCCGAATTGGACTAGGGTTTAGCGCACCCAATTAGTCCCTGAACTATTTAGCAAGTATGTTGCAAGTCCTCTCTGTGGGCAATCAGTTTAATGATCACGCCAGCATGCCTTTATACCTTTCGCAGGGCATATTGGATCCTCTCTATGGGGCGTATACATCGAACTCTACATTTATCTCATGTGGTTTCATTATCCGTTATTAGTAGCTCCTATAGTTCACTCAGAATGTATTACACTGACCATTTATCAGTATATTCATCATTCAGTTTTAGCATGTTATAAATTGGTCATTGAACTCAGTTATCTCAGCAATCATTATATCATGTTTAGATTACTATACTTGCTTTCATGCTTGTTCAGTTATTTTTTATTTCAGTTTTACTTTATCCTACATTCCAGTACCTTCAAGTACTGACCGATACATGTGATACATCTTCTCGTGATGTAAGTTCAGGTTCTCAGCATCCATATCACGCATATATCGATTCCCGATCACCTGTTCAGCAGATTCATTGGTGAGTCCTCATTCTC
This sequence comes from Solanum pennellii, assembly GCF_001406875.1. Taxonomy (NCBI): domain Eukaryota; kingdom Viridiplantae; phylum Streptophyta; class Magnoliopsida; order Solanales; family Solanaceae; genus Solanum; species Solanum pennellii. The sequence goes on from NC_028641.1 coordinate 68,932,487, forward strand.
CGAGGACAATTGTCACGAGTTGATTTCAGTCGTTTAGTCATTTAGTTTCATTTTTTGCTAGACTTAGCTGGGGCTTGTCCCAGTATTTCTAGTCCAGTTTAGAGGCTATTTTCGGACACAGTTTTAGCTTAGTATTGAGTTAATATTTCCTTTGTATTAAACTCATCAATTTTCATATATCTCAGATTTAGCATATGGGAATTTCCCTATATTTTTATTTTAAGTATGATTTAGCTTCTGCAACAGTTTATGTTCTTTAGTATGCTCAGGATCGTGCCAACAGGGTTATCATAGGATCACTTGTGGTCCTATGTTCCGTGTCTGCATCTTGGGGGTAGCTTGGGGCGTGATAGTAGGCTTAACCTAAGTGTGGAATAATGTGCTTAGATGGTATCATTGAATTTCCTTGATGTTATAAATTAGGCTTGCTTGATAATCTCACGTTAATAGGTGTAGTGATTTCATGAGTCTAGTCCATATTTGGTATGCATGTGAGACCTTGAGTGGTATTGGTAAGGTTGTTTCTGAGCAAGAGTTCTTATATGATAACCTCTCTAATTTTGAAGTACCAATTGGGATCGTAGACAGCTAAATCACGAAATAGAAGAATAAAAAAAGTGCTTCCATAAGAATGTAGATGATTGGTATTTAGTAAAGGGTTTTAGTTAAAGATGCTTAATTGGGAGGCAAAGGGACAATTAAATGTACCAATATCATTATGTTCCCTTACATTCCTCCTCTAACTCAAAGATAAAAAGTTTAGTTTGACTCATTTTATGATAACGAGTCTTGGTTGATATATGTCCTAGAGTTTCTTTGTCCCTTAGATTTACCCTTGATAACTTTTGTAGGGTTTGGAAGCATGATCATTAGACCTCGATTGTGTTTAGGTTGTAATAAGTCTTGATAATTCTTTGGGTTTTTTGAAAGGAGTAGTATTTGAGGTTTTAGTAAAGAAGTTTACTCCCAAATGGGAGATCATGTGCTTATATATCAACTTTTATTTAAGAAAATTCCGATATCCTCATCCCTTTCTTCTATTCCTATTAAACCTTGAAACTAAGAGTATCCTTTTGGACATGTTCCATGTCTAGGAGTTATGAGTAATTTAGATATTTCCATTATCTCCTTATAATATGCATGCTTTTGAAGATTCTTATTTTTCTTAAAGTTATTTATTCATGATTTACATATTCCTCATGTTGATATGTATCTAGTATAAGTTAACTATGTGCTTCATGAGTTCAAATGTTGAGCATGCTTATATAGTATTTTGTGAATAGTTGTGTAATTTTATTTATGATGAGAAGATGAGCATGATGTGAGTTGGAGAAGATAGTCCTTCCAATGAAATATGAAATGAGAAATGTTGATGTTTTGATGAATAATGAGTTTGTAGATGTAGTTCCTACATTTTTTTGTTCCATTGAGCTTATTGATATGGGGTTGATGTTTCCTCCTAGTTTTGTACATGTTTGTAATGTTGAATGCATTATAGGCTTCCATTCTTGAGCCATTCCCTGAATGTGTTTAAAATGTCATCGAGGACGAATGATTTTTAGTAAGTGGTGGGTAATGTAACGACTCGCAAAATAATAGGTTGAACTAGAGACTAACATATGAACCTTACAAGTTTATGTATAAATTAGAGATGTAAAGAGGTCAAAAAATTTGGCTAAGTATAAGTTTAAAGGAGGGTTCAAGTCTAGTGAACCACTTCAAGGACCTAAGATACTTTCTTAAACATTTTCTTAAATTGTTTTGGCAAAGTCCATATGTGGAAGGACGTTTTGTAAATATTATTTAAGTTTAATTGGAAAGTGGGTATGTTCAATATTATTTTTAAATAACTATACAATGGATTTTATATAAAACTATCCCTCAAATAAACAATTTCACAAATACCCACTTCAAATCAGAAAGTTTATCTTCCTCCAATATTTCTCTCTCTAAACTCAAGGAAGAAAAAGAAGCCATGGACGCTTGGATTTGGGGATTTCAAAAGAGTTTCTTTATCAATTTTCTTCAAGGTTTCTTACCATAGGTATGTTTATCCTTCATCCTTGATCAATCTTTCTTTCAAGGAGTCCAATTAATAAGGTTTTCAAAGTATTTTAATGATCAAAACCCTATTATCTAATCTAAGCATGTGTTCATTGATAAAACATTTTCAAAGCAATCATATTGATAAAATTAAGGTTTGATTGATGATTATGAGTTGATTTTACATTGAATTTCTTCAAGAACCAATGACTTCCTCTGAACTCCTAAATTGGTTGGAAATTGGTTGATTATGGATGTGTAATGAATAGTAGGTGTTTATATGAAGTTAGTTTATGGATTCATGTCATTAATTATGTTTTATTATAGATAATTATTGTTGTATTGGTGTATTAAGGACTTAAAGTATGGGAACCTTCGTTCATGCAATTTCTTTCTCCATGAAACCCTCCAAGTCAAATTTCGAAATTGGGTAATTCTTCAAAAGCAAGAGTTTTAGAATTAACCATGGGTCCTTCCTAAAATGAATTTCTATGAGTTAATTTCTTTATATTATGAATGATTTGATGTTTAATGGTTATTTTTATGATAGATTCCCCATGAACTTTTGTGCTTCCCCATGACCCTAATATTATGAAATTGTAATGGATTTGTTGATGCAATATGAATGCTTAGAATTGTATCTATGTCAATTTAGTCAATTAGTATTGTTTTATTCATTCTTAATGTAGTAATACTAAGTGTGATTGCACGATATGAATTATGAACCTTGAAGGGTAAATTGGAAGTGTTCAATCTTAAAGTATGGTCTTGAAGGCAATGTATGAATATATCTATGTTTAAGATTCATATATATATGAATTGTATGATCCACTTTTGGTAAAGGGCTAACTTGTAGTGCATGTTGAATTGCATATAGTGCTTTTGTGGAAGGATTATACCCACATGACTTGAAATATGATTTTATGAGTATACACATGCAATGAATGAATGAACTAATTGAATTACGATTAGGTCCGTGTATAGTATAATGAATGTGAATGTGTTGAGTTGCATGATTTATAAATCCTTGAATACAATTTATGAAGAGTATGCATGATTATGATAGTATATGCATCATTATGAACACTTTGAGAGGGAAGTGTCTATGATGATAATGTTGTTGTTTTTCCATAGAAGGATAATGAAGCACACACTCCATGCATAAATTTGATTATGGTATATCTATGGTATCGATTGAACGTATAGTTCTCATATTCACCTTTACACATTATAAAATATGAAATTTACATGTCTATGATGTAACAATTGTGTTGATTGAAAGAGAGTTCTCATGAAAACACTATCAATGTATGTAAAAGCATATTACATATGTATATTAAGATTCTAAAGAAGAAAGGCAGTTCTCATCTTATTGAATGAATGATCTATGTTATGAATTGTATTGAATGAACGCTAAAGTATTCCTTCACACATGTAGATACAATCTAAATACTACTAATGTATCAGTTTGGGAATAATGCTTAGCACCGAGTGGATATGGAAAATGAGGTAGAGGCTCTCCCGATAGTTAGGTCGGGTCTTCTACATATGATCTCTTGAGATGGAAACTCTCCCGCTAGTCAGGCCGGGTTTTTAGAAGCAATCACATTATCCCATAACTATGTGTCCTAATAGATATTAGCTGGTGGATCCACACTAAAGCTAAATATGTTAGTTCTACCTTAGGCAAGTAGGACACATTTTTCGGTGTCGGGTCATATGACACTGGATTCCATGTAGCTAACATGGTCTATGTCGGTTAAGACTATATCCCTTCTAATGAACAAGAATATAAATTATGAATACGAAAGACATTTATATGCTATGGTTACTCAAAGGGATTACTTAGTATAAGTGGTAGTATGGGATGTCATTAATGCATGACATGAGTGGACTTTGAGAGTACTCATGGTGAGTTCCTCTTATGTTTATGTACTATGAATATGTGTTATGTTTATGTACTATGAATATGCATTACGATATGTACTATGGATACGTATGTTCTGCACTTTGAATATGCATTATGCTATGTGCTATGAATATGAAGTATGACACTTGCAATGAATATGAAGTATGTTTATGAATTATGAATATGAACATGACTATGAATGTCTCTTTACTATGTGTATGAACTATGGAGGAGACTAATCTGTGATAGGTATTTGCATGGTAGTCCAAAGATGGTACTTAGTGTAGGTAGGGTTATGGGACCTTATCTACATATGGCACAAGTGCAATCTAGGATTACTTATGTGGTTATGCTATTATGTATTATGAGTATGCTATTAAGGATGTTAACTTAATGCCTAATGAATGATGGTACTCTTAATTAAGTTAATATAGAATGTTGAATTATATAATTTATGTTATAATGTATGTCTTTCTTGGGTTGTATTACGAGTTACTTCCTTGTCTAGACTTAATGATTATGAATGTGCCTAGTCTAGGGTGACTTTAAGGAATACATAGAGAGAGTAGTATTATGGGATGCTACTCATACATTGCACAAGTATGATTTAGAGTTGTCCTTAGGGGATGGTCTTAATATGTTTATGTGAAGAATGTAATGTTTATTATTCTTATGAATATGCATTGTCAAAAGATTGTATGTTGAATATGTCCTAATGTGAAGATATTATTAGTATATTGATGTGTTTTGGAGATTATGCCTAATATGCTCTTAATTATGAAGTTTTACCAAAATGACATATGCATGACTTTCAAATGAAATTTCCCTTCCTAAGCATGTTTTTGCATGGTAATCATACTTAGTACTTAATTGTGGAACCAATATAGAATTCTACTTTTTACTACAAGTTTAGGTTTCGGCAAGAGATAGAGTTCTCTAGATTCAAGGGCTTGGGAAGAGTTCTCTAAGACCAAGTTTATGTCCTCATGATTCGGGGACAAGTATTTAGAAGTTTCTTGTATTTAATTTGTAATAGGTTATGTCTAGTTTCGTTTAAGTCTTTCGATTGTAAGGGTCGTGACCCTATCTTTAGGTTCCATGTCTAGGTTAAATAGCCATGTGAGATGTAGGCTTCAGCTATGATTTTAAATGTTGTGTTCTTGAAGTGAAGGGTTTTGAATGAAAACTTTTACGGAAAAGGGCCTAAAATACCCTCAAAGTATTGGAAATGGTACAAAATTACCCTCCATCCACCTATCGGCTCCAAAATACCCTTCCCACCCACCTATTGGGTCCAAAATACCCATGTCATCCACCTTTTGGTTCAAAATTGACCACTTATTTAACGGTTTTATATTTAAACTATTTTAAAAAAAAATTAAAATATGTGGTGCTCAGCTATATGTTATAATTAACTTATTAGTATAATTTATAAATCAATCCACTACTCACCCCATTAATAATTAAATCCCTCTAAATTAATGAACTTATCACATTATTAATGCAAGCTACTGCAAATTGAGTGTTTTTAAAAATTATAGAAGTAAATTATCATATATTCAAGTGGCTAAATAAAAATCACCAATAAACTTAAAAGTCCGACTATGTTTATCTTAATTAATCTTACGTCTCAATTATGTGATGTTACTTCATAGGTAACTTTTTTTCAAAATAATATATTAAAATTTTAAAGCAAATCATAAATATTTATAAATTTATATTTAAAAAAAGTGCATGAATCATTTTGGGATGTATTACTTCTTTACCTTTAATCATAAATTTCTAATTCTATTTTGAAAGAAAGTGTCCTCCTAAATAAGCGGCTCAACCTATAATTAATTGGGGCTCCGATTCGGACTCGAATAATTTTGAATGTCATTTTCAGAAATCTATAATTTCATCGTATTTTAGTAGTGTTTATGACGATTTTGATATTATAATTGGATTATTAATTGGGTGAGGTTTAGTTAGTAATGAGTGTGTAGTGGGTTGATTTATAAATTATATTAATAAATTATAATTATAATCAATAATTGAACGCCAAGTATTTTGAAAAATATTTAAAGAGTTTAATTTTAAAACAATTAAAAAAGTAGTCAATTTTGAACACAAAGGTGGATGAAAAGGGTATTTTAAATGTTGTGTTCTTGAAGTAAAGGGTTTTGAATGAAAAGTTTTAATTCCTTGTCATTTTTCCTTATGATAGAATGTTATGAATTCTATAAGGCTTGTATAAGACCTCTTCGAGGTCGAGTACGCCATGTTACGACTAGGGGCTGCTCTCAGGTCGTAATAGATTTTTTCTAAACTCTTTTTGATTTAGAAATCCCACACAAAATCATCAAAAACCCATACTATCTCCATCCCAAATCATAACTCATACTCAAGATCCTCAACTCAAAAGAATCCATTGTTAAAGAATGAACAACAATTAAGAGCCGATCAAGAATCTCTTAACATAAAGACTTCGTGGACGAATGATAAGTCCATCACAATGGAAAGTCGTACGTACCTAGAAATAACGATGTTCTTGGCAAATTGTGCAAATCTTAAAGAATGCTAGAACTTAGCCCGTTTCTCGTCTTAAACCTAGCTCTAAATCCCAAGGTTATTCATAAAGACTTCGTGGACGAATAATAAGTCCATCACTATGGAAAGCCGTATGTACCTAGAAATAATGATGTTCTTGGCGAATTTTGCAAATATTAAAGAATGCTAGAACTTAGCCCGTTTCTCCTCTTAAACCTCGCTCTAAATACCAAGGTTATTTGAATGTGAATGTGGGATTTAGTATCTGATTAAACCCTTAATTGAGTCAGGAAAAACGTGCTAAGACAAGTGGGAAAAGGAAAAGACAAAAATACCCTTTTCTAAAATAGATGGAATGCCTTAAATAGAGAGGCTTCACTCAAGCAGCCATAATGTTTTACTCGACTCCAAATTTATCAAAATTTGTGGAGTTGGAAAGGGGACTCAAAGTCCTTTGATTTTATAGGTCACGCACAACCTAACTCTTTATCTGCTAAAAGATATGGTTATTTAATGTTGATCCAAAACTAAAAACGAATGGTTAACTTGTACGAACGTCTACTTAGTTATTTCACAGTTTGAGGTGTTACATGGGAGTCTTAACACTTCTCTTCTCTGTCATTTTTCTAAAGGAAGTTGTTTTTGGAGTTTCCCTTCCTTAGAAATAAGTGGACTTATTATGTTTTAAAAAATTGTACTTACTTTTTTTTGTGTGTTGAAGTATTTCACTAAGATGGAATATGGCTTATATATGTGCCCAGTATGTGTTGTGTATATATAAATGTAAATAATTTTTCGGACTTAAATGTGAATTGTTAAGTGAGGAGAACAAAGCTGCCATTATAAGGACAACTCTACAAGGCTTGCTTGCTATATCCTTGAGTTATGATTACACTGGAAACAATGATCGTACTCTATATAACTTTAATATTTCCAGAAAATATTATCTTGTTATGATACATAATTAATATGCCCTTAATTTCAAATCTTTTAACTAGTGCAACTGCAGTTAAAAATAAAATGGGGGCTAGTAATAAAAAGAAGAGGCCCACTTTGATATGGGAGATCTGGAAGAAAAGAATGGTTGGTGAATGACTGAAAACTGTTCAAATGATCTAGACTTCAATAGTAAGAAAGAGAGTAGTTGTTAGGGTTCTGATGAAGAAGAATCTACTACTAGAGGCGTTATTTATTGCTGATGAAATGGGAATGGGTATGACTATTGAAGACATAGAACTTGTGCTTGCTAAACGCGAACTAGGGACATAATTTATAATTCCGATTTTCTATCATATGTCATTTGTTCTTCCTAAGAGCTTAGTAAAAGGAACCTTAGTTGTATGTCCTGTTATTGGTGTAATGTAGTGGGTCAGTAAGATCTGCCTCTCACCACTATAGGAACCAACAAATTCTTGTTTATGGCGGTGCCAACATGGAGAAGAATATTGAAAAATCTATGGAATATAATTTTTTCACCACTACGTACTCCACAATGGAGGCTGAGTACTGAAAAAATATGATGCTATCAAAAGAAAAGCTTTTTTGTTAGTGGCATCACAATTTTCCTTAACTCAAGATCTACTGTGGAGTATATAATGATAAAAAATCATATGCAACAAATTTACCAATATTTTTCTATCGGTCGGCACATGGTAAACAAGAATTTTTGTGATTCCTTCAGGGGTGAAACGATCAATGTCACTGACCTACTGAATCACTACAACAATAAGACATAAATTAGGCTTCCTTTCGATTTTGGGAGCCTGAAGGAAGTACAAGGAGTACGTGAGATAAAACTAAGATAAAAAAATACTTGCCCTTGTTTTTGTCTTCCCCATTCCCATACTCATCAACAAGAACACCGCTGGTAGCGATAGATTATTCCTGCTTTAATGCCCAAATCAACCACTCTTTCTGGTACGTTAGCAAATGAATGATAAATTCATATGTTAGCTGGTCAGAATAAGTTGGAGAATGAAACTGCTAAGCCACCATCTGATTATATCATGCCATTTCTAAGGTACAGTCGTGAAACTAAATAATTTGGAGAGAGAGAAACAGAGAGAGAGAGAGAGTTTATGTTAAGAACAATGGTGTGAAGTTGTGTTGTTGGAAACATACTTATAAGGCCAGAATCAATATAATGACAGTGGGTGTAGTAAACATATTAGGGAACCTTAATAATCAATCGATTTAAAAGTTTGTTTAAAGAAAGAAAATTAATCCATTTAAAAGTTTTGTAATATTAGAGAACCATTATAATAATGGACAAATCTTTTATCGTGAAATAGTATATATCCTATATAGAGAAAGTCGAGATTTTGTTTTAAAATTCTAATTTATCATTATGAAAATTTACTATAATTACTTACTGATTAAATTATTCCTGTTAAGAAATTACATTCAAATATTTGATACTTTATCTATTGTGGACACATGTATAACATCTGGGGAAATTATTTGATATACCCCACAACTTTGTCATTTAGAGATGATATAACATTCATCATAAAAATGGATCACATATAACCGTCTTTTAGAACCTCAGCTTGATGGTTTGAGTGGATCGGGTCTTGAGTATTGATTTGCATGATCAAAATAGCCAAAACCCAATGACTTCAATAAAGATGAAGCTCAATTGAATATATACCATGTCATTGGTGTGGCTAAAGCATGTAAGACGATATGTGTCTAAGGCGCTAGCAGAGCTAACACAAGTTAATGTAAGGCTATGATCGTGACATGACTACAACTAAAGAAGTGTAAGGGGTAAGTGTTGGGCAAGAGGAGACGACCCAAGAGACTAGACCAATGGCAACTTCTGTGGGGAAGGACGTGCACACAACCCAAGCACGTAGTCACGCACAAACATGGGTGACTAGAAGCGTGTTTTGTCTCTAGAATTGAAGGTTGCTCACATATTTCTCTCACATGTCTGGGCAGTTAGGCAATATTTAGCCATTTGTGGATTGTCAGGAATGTAGAGTGAACTTGTATTTTCAAACTTTTAATTGGCCTATCAGTGGGGGATGCCAACTGAATTAGACTATCATGTTCGTGGCATGTGACAAGGTGATTTAGCCTATTTATTGGCATAGGTAGACGTGTCTCAAGCAGGGGCTTTGGTCAAATTTTGCAGGCTAAGTTATTTGTGTGCTCTCTTTGTGTCATGAGTTCAATACAAAGTTGGGAAATGATTCATATACGTGCTTTTGTTGTCTTATTCTCATGCTAGTTTAATTGTTGAACTAGATTGAGAGAAAAACAAAAGGGGTGAGACGTCAAAGGGTGATATACTGCCTAGTGGGTTAGATCGGGAAGGGTTGACCCAATAACACCTACCATTACACAAATCTCCTAGATGTGTCGTTTATATCTAACAGAAGTAACAAAATTAATTTAAATTCTATTTTATTGTTGGAATAAAAAACATTAATGTTGGAATAAGTTTGATCCTTCTAGCAAAGTTTTATTTTATTTTGATCCTTTTTGTGCCTTATTAACTTGGTAACATAATATAAAAAGAACTAATAAAATGGGCACTGACCTTGCATGGAGCAGCGAACTCGGGGTTTTCTTAGAATGCCTCAGATCTACTCTATGGAAGGAAGAGATAGAAGAACAAAGCTATAACGAGCTTAAGTGGGTGGACGTTGCTAAAGAACATGACCCAAAACAAAATCTAAAGGTTTATAGGATGAAATTAGGGTTTGAGTTAGATCTGCATTTGGAAATTTTGAATTTAATTTGGTTGTAGAGATATCTATTCAAAATCAAATGCAGGGAAATCTGAATTTGTCCGGTCTTCACTTTTTCCGTACATAGAGAACATGATTTTTCTTATATTATACTTAAAGTGGTGAACCTTTAATTGTGTTGTTTGATGTGGACTCCCTTGAACCTTGAAAAAAGAAGAGATGGAGCACATCTCAATTTTTTGAGATATGCTTGAAAATGGTGAGGAAGCATTTGTAAATAATGAAAATATCTGAAAGTTTTTCTTGAAGAGGAGACAGGCATCTTGAAGGATAATTGTAAAGAGGATGAGAGGTTCAAGAAAAATTCAGATAAGAAACCCTAGATGCTTACCTAACTTAAGGGTAATTCAATCAATTGAAGAGGGAAGATGAGTTGGGCTTTGTAAAGGGAAGATTTGGGTTTGCATATTGGGCAACTTAATAGAGAAAATAGTCTTAAGTTCTTGGTGTTGTACATCTTTTTGAGATGATCTATTAGGTTTCTTTATATTAGTATGATAAAATAAGTGGACTTAAAATATTACACATACATTATATGATGATATATTTTGTAATTAAAGTGACTCATACTTAAAAATTAAAAGTGTAGCATAATTAACTTTGTAAACCTAGTTAAAAGAGTAAAAATTATGAAGGATACCACTGCTTGGACACGTGTGTTGCACGTTTGTCCCATACAAATAGTATATACAAAATAAATTATATTAATTTTTTAGTGTAATCAACAATAAATTTTGTTAAAAAGTACAAGCTAAAATAATGAGTACACGTTCTATTTTATTATTTCTCTTTGGATGACAAATGCTTATATATTTTATGAATCTATGAAATTGGACAGGATATCAATTTAGGAAAAACAGACCTATTGAATTGCATTTTGATGTGCATAGGTGCAAACATAAAATCTTATATATATATATATATATATATATATATATATATGATAAAATAAGTGGACTTAAAATATTACACATATATTATATGATGATATATTTTGTAATTAAAGTGACTCATACTTAAAAATTAAAAGTGTAGCATAATTAACTTTGTAAACCTAGTTAAAAGAGTAAAAATTATGAAGGATACCACTGCTTGGACACGTGTGTTGCACGTTTGTCCCATACAAATAGTATATACAAAATAAATTATATTAATTTTTTAGTGTAATCAACAATAAATTTTGTTAAAAAGTACAAGCTAAAATAATGAGTACACGTTCTATTTTATTATTTCTCTTTGGATGACAAATGCTTATATATTTTATGAATCTATGAAATTGGACAGGATATCAATTTAGGAAAAACAGACCTATTGAATTGCATTTTGATGTGCATAGGTGCAAACATAAAATCTTATATATATATATATATATATATATATATATATATGATAAAATA
>NC_028641.1:68946522-68962923 GCF_001406875.1 Solanum pennellii
ATATATATATATATATATATATATATATATATATATCTAAAAATTTTCTTCTACCTACACGTTGTAGAACCTATCAAACACTAGAGTGCACATCCCACATGATCAGAATAGGCATTAACTGACATAGACACACTAGAAAGGTATGGAATCCGGTGTCATAAGACCCCACATCGCGGAAGGTGTTCTACTTTCCAAAGATAGAACTAAGGACACATCCCATGTAGGCACATGGTTTAGGGGATTTCCAAAAGGCTTATTTGTACTCTAGTCTCATACTCGAGTAGAGCTACAACCTTAAGCATATATACTCGGTGCTTTGCCTTGGTTCTCATAGAGTAAGTTCATCGACATAAGAGTATTTGAGAAGGTACCATCTCTAAGCCCTACCAAATCATAATACCACAACAAAGAAGGATCCACAAGGGTCTACCGATCAAGGTTCATTAGGATAGATCATTTGTCTACTCTTCAAAGGGTGTCATAGGCTTACAGATCCAAGATTCATCATTAACCTTCTTTTCGTATTCAAGGTTTCACATTTACATAGTGTTCTAGACTCATCAAGAAGGGGAACCATGCTTAGGTCTACTGGTTCAAGACATACTCTGGAATACCTCATTAATCATTCAAGGAAGGGAACAAAATTTAGGTATACCAATCCTAGACTTTCATTCATACACACATTCAATATAATATATGTACCAAGTAGGGACAACTAAGTCTACCAACACAAGATATAACATCATTCTATAAAGACTCTCCTTAGTCCTTCATCATTATATATGAACACTATAGAGAAAGTACTTTCGATCATATCAATATAGCTCACGTACAAGATAATATAGACATCACACGAGCGCCTTCACTTTGTACATTCACATGTACCATATAATGATAATATCATAATTCACATAATAATGTCGACAAGGACATGTTCATAACATTTATCACAATTAAACGCCACCACCATAAGTGGACAATACCAATCAATAACAATTCCATATAAATTCTATAATAAAATGTAACATTCCAAAAAATATTACATGTCTAGTCAAGAGCCCAATAGGTCTTTAAGAATGTATATTGGGGGTACATAGGCATCCCACTTCCCAATATTGAGAAACATTGGGCATAGTATAGAAAATTGGCTAAGGGGTATTAGCCAATTTATATATAAATGCAAAAATAAGCAAAATACTGGGCATATTAGAAAATATTTGCTTAAAAGGGTGTTAGCCAATTTTCTAACATTAATAAGTTTTTTTAAGAAATGTATCTGCAATGAAGACCCTAAGCTAATAAAAATGACATCTCAACAAAACATATGAAGTACTAGGAATCCAAGTGTCAAGCCTAGCACCATTCCACATGACCATTTAAAATGATCATGTAAATTAAGTAGTGCCCAAGGACATAGTGAGGGTCCTTGGAACAATAAGTAAAGATTCCAAATAGGACATCAAAAATTGTTAGTTAGGAAAGTACAAACAACCCATGTGCAAGAACATGGGCAAAGCATGTGGGAATCGGCCATAGGAGGGGACCACCCTAACTGAATTCGGTTAGGGTAGTTAAGGGGCAGCATGTGCGGACGGGTTCCTCCATGTGGGTCCTAACTACCTAACCAAATCTAGGCTCTAACTATATGTCCTAACTAGATAAATAACCTAAAATAACCTAAATGGACCCACTAGTGCACCCGACAACCTAGAACTTAACCGAGTGACACTAACCTAGTAACTAGTTAAAAAGACAATCTAGTACCTAGGATGATCCAAAAGGTTGGTTATGGTCCTAAAAACTTAGGGATACTTTATTAATTACCCTATGTTATTTAATTAATTAATTTAGAATCTTAATTAATTAATTTAAAAGGACAAAACCAAAATCACAAAGCAATTTTCAGATTTCGGATAATAAAAGAAAAAGACAACCAGTACGTAACCTAGGATGGTTCAAAGGGTTAGTTATGGCCTAACGAGTTGAGGGTACTTTAGTAATTACCCTAGGTTACCTAATTAATTAATTAGCAGCTTAATTAATTAATTTAAATGGGAAAACCGAAATCACAAAGCAATTTCCAGATTTCAGTTAAGACATGAGAAAGACAACCTAGTACCTAACCTAGGATGGTCCGAAGTGTTAGCTATGGTTATAAATACTTAAGGGTTTTTTAGTAATTATCCTAGGTCACTTAATTAATTAAACTATCTATTTAATTAATTAAATTAAAGGGGTCAAACCGAAATTCTTACACTTAACCTAGTACAACTCAAGAAACATCCTACTACTTAACCTAGGATGGTCCAAAAGAGTTAATGATGGTTTCAATGATTTAGGGGCACTTCAATAATTACCCTAGGTCCATTAATTAATTAAAGTCATTTAATTTATTAATTTAAAGGGGGGAAATAAAATTCTTAAGAAAAATTTCAGATTTGACTAAGTGTTATGTTAAACTATTTCTAGTCAATCTAGGAGGGGCTTTTTAGTAATTAGTTAATTAATTTATTTAATTAACTTATTAAACCTTAGTTGAATGATTCATGATCAGTTCATAAGACTTATACTCACGTTCAAACACTAAGAATTTCCCAACGCAAATCAAAAAACAACGAACGAAAGAAAAATGCAGAAGTTTATCGACTTCTCTAGGGCGATTTCAAGTTTCCGTCAAGGTTTCGTTCAAGGTAATATTCATAGGTTAAGTTCTACATAAGGTATGGGTTTCTATTCTGGACTTGTTTATCCAAGAGAACTTTCTTTCCAACGATTCAAAGATCTTGAAACGAGGGTTCTTCCCGTGTTCTCGTCGAACTTCCTTGTCCCTAGTATCCTTTTCGATTAATTGTTGAATAGGTTAGAGATCATGTTTTTTGTATAAGGTGATGGATGATATTGTGTGTAATGTTCTTGAATAATGAATGTCCAATGAACCTATGAACTTATAATCGTATGAAGTAAAACGGTAATAACATGAATTAAGAATTGATAATGTGCTAGTCACGTCTGTAATTGTTTAAGTGTTAATGTGTTTGTACAAAAGTTGTATTGCTTTTATTGTGAAGTTATGAAGATGCTAAAGTCATAAAATGTTAATATGATGCTGTCCACGAGGTTCAAAAACGTTATCACTAAATCCATAAACTAAGATTGGCTTAAAAGACATGTATGAAATCATATCTTGAATAAATTGTCTATCTTATGCCAACAAATTGGCTAACACTACTTTATCAAAAAGAATGCATGCAAATGGCTAGGAGTTTATGTAAATCATTTAAGCATTGTCTAATGGTTCATACATATTCAATTTAAATGTGAACATACGTAAAATTGGCTTATGAACAAAAATGGTTATGTAGTTTAATATCCCAAATGTTGAGGCAAATACTAATCATATTTCAATCTTTTGTAGTAAGAGTATCAAATATATTATAAGCACTTCTAAAGTAATTCAATGAATCCATAACCAAGGGCATTGCCATTCATTGGGAGAACTCCAAATATGCTCTAAGAGAATGAACTATGAACATATGTAACTCATTGAAAGAAGTGCTCATCATCCATAAATGATGAAATGAAGCTACTTCACTAAAGTAAAGAAGTAATGTGAGTCATAACATAATTAAAAGGGGTCTAAATAAGTAAGTGACCAAAATGGGGTGTTAAAGGAAGTGAGACAAGTCTTACTTACACCTTAGCTACTATGTTAAAAGAATGCTCACGAATGAAGGTGTTAGAATGTGTGAGACTAGTCTCATTAACACCTAAGGATGATATGTAAGGACAATTCACATTTCATCAATGTAAAGTAAGGATGATATATAAGGACAATTCACATTTCATCAATGTAAAGTAAGGATGATATATAAGGACAATTCACATTTCATCAATGTAAAGTAAGGATGATATGTAAGGATAATTAATATTTCATCAATGTAAAGTAAGTATGATATGTAAGGACAATTCACATTTTATCAATGTAAAGTAAGGATGACAAGTCATCAAAAGAGTAAGTAAATCTCAATCTAGAAGCAAGCTTCCATAATGTTTGAGTCAACTCTAAAAGATAAAGAAGATAATGAAAGTTAGCACAACACGGATATACTAGTTATGAGCATGTGCTTGCACGTGTAAGTCTCATGAGACGAGGCTACCACCAAGGTGGATAAGTAGTCTCCTTAAGTCCCTAGTCTTTGAACTATGTCTAGCCAACATAGGAACTAGCCAGGGGTTTCCACCTAAGCGAGCTAGGTATGTTCGATTTCTCCTTGGCCAGTGAGATCACCTCTTTTCGGTGTGGGGAAGACACCGGATTTCATGTTTATCTCACATGATCTATGTTCGTTAATGCTCATGACATGTTCTTTGTTCACTATAGTCGTGAGCTACTCCTTTCGGTGTGGAGTGAACACTTGAGATGGATTCTCTTTAGCTGGGAATCACCCCTTTTTGGTGTGGGGCAGACACTGGATTCAATGAATAGATCACATGATCTAGATTTATTTTAATCGGTGAATCACCTCTTTTCAGTGTGGGGTAGACACTGGATTTCTTGTTAAGCTCGCATGATCTTATTCCTAATGATGTCACTATGAAAGTGAGAACGAATAATGATGATGGAAAGTATGTTAAAAGTGAGCAATGAAGAAGAGCTTAAGAATGTCAATTGCCAATATCACACTCATGAAGTTTCAGCAAATAATGGGTAAAGCCAAATAAGATTGGCCTATAATGACTTCTTATATGATAACAATAAAGGGAAGTAGAAACATAATGTAAACTAAATACCTCATAACTTCCCTAAGATGAAAGTGATGAAATATATGGCATAGCCAATATAGAGTGGCTTATGTAATGTTAATGAATACATAGTGTAAAGAATGACTCATTATAAGGTAGGGAAATCATTCATTACTCCTTGAATCACTTACATCGATTCATTGAGGGTATGGGACTACAATGAATCATTGCACTTGTAAGTAAAACATAGACTAAAAGAATTATTGAACTACACAACAACAAGAAGAAAAAGATTGAAAATAAAACTAAGTATAGAGAGGTGAACTCTCGGGTTAGGAAGAGCAATTTTTCAAATCTTCGCCCGAGTGGTTATAAAATTATGTTGATGATACTTATGTCTTGTAATCATATAGAAAATGAGGTGTGTGCTTTGAATGCATTAAAATACATCATATTCATACCACAATTCACAACTAACAAATTAGGAAAGTCTAATGACTAGACTTTCCAGAAATGACATGTTGATTAGGAAAACCTTTCATTGATCATGCATAGCTTTACGTGTATGTGTGCATATGCCCATACTTAGTACAAGTGGTGTGCTAACCCTATACAATTTACTATTTTATAGGTACAGTTCAGAGGACAGATTGAAGACTCTTCCAGCAGTTTGGACGTCAGCATTCTCCAAACCATTTGGTAGGTCCTCTTGATTTCGAGGATGATACAGTTTTAGTCTAGCCTTAGTTTTAGACATAGCTAGTGGATGTTTTCCCTAGCGTTTCTTTTGTATTTTCATTTTGAATATTTGTAATAAGGCCGTGTTTGGCAAACTATTTATGATATATTCATCTTCTATTTCAAATTGATTCTTATGATAGATGGTTGTTTCATTTACGTTGAGCTTAGTATATGATGCAATTAAGTATTAACTATATGAAGTCTATGTAAACTTCATACTTATAAAAAGTTTTAAATTTTCCACTAAAATCAACCATATGAATGTGTTGAATGCAAGAAGAGGCTTGTCTGTGACCTCTGAGAGGTTAACGACGTCGGTTGCAATTCAGATTCCAGAATCCGGGTTGTGATATAAACAAAGGAATTAGGTCAAATAACCACCTCCCAATAGACAAAATCACCATTCCTTAGCCTTTCCAACAAATTCACACAATAACAAATCTTACCAAAGACAATATACATAAGACTATGACAACAATTCATCCATATCAATGATCTAACAAAACTCAATATAGGTATCTTTAACGACCCTAAAAATGAACTAGGTTGAACTAGATATTAAATTGTTTTTTAAGGGCTGTCAAATATTTAATTTTATGTGTCAATGAGTTTTAAGGTAAGTCCAGTTAAGTTTGAAGTCAAACGTTAAGAGACGACCAATACGTTCGATGACTAGTCATCTATGTGTTTGTGTGTGTTATAGTGTGCCTCTGATGTTTCATGAGTTTTTTGGTGTCTAAAATGATTGTAGGGGACCCTAAGACCTAGATGAACATGTTTAGGGGTTAACGTCAAAGTATGACTCCAACAAGGACCCACGAGGGGCTCGAAAGATGAAACACGTTAGTCAACATGGTGCAAAGATGCATTGTCACAAACAATTGAATCGAGGAAAACTTTCAAAATAAGAGAAAAAATCAAGAAATGGATAATGTTAATGCCGTGATAAAACACAAGAAAACTAACAAGTGATGAATTGAAGAGAAAGAATCAATATGTTTGATATGAAGAGGGAGTCTAAAGAGGCGAGGAGTTTGAACTCAAGAAGGAATTTCACTTGAAGTAGAACTTTTCAAATGAGTGTTGAATTGAATAGTTGGAATGAGACTATGACACAAAAGAATTAATGAATTTGTTTTAAGGAAAGAGTCTAAAGAAGCAAGGAGCTTGAATTGAAGGAGTCTCACTTGAAGTAGAACTCTAAGTCAAAAGAGTTTAAGTGATTGGGGAGTTCAAAGTGAATAACTCTATAAAGAATTTTGCTTAAATAGAGGTTAAGTCATCTATAATACTCGTGCACTTATAGATCTAAAAGGGCAATTGGAAAATTGACTTCACAAGTGCTACATGTAGGCTGAATGGACACATTCAAGAACCAAGTCCTATTCCAACGTTTATACATTAGGAGGTTTTTATCGAGTAGTAGAATTGATGTGTATTTATTTTAATGTGTTATTAACTAAATTAGGAGTGTTACCTTCAAGTTGGGATAGCTCGAATATTTTGGAACACACACCTTGGGAGATTTATGTTGATCTTTGGTAATTATCGTTTGTAATTTTTTAGCTTGCATAATGTCACGGACTTAGAGTATTTTCTAAGACTCTGTGCGGCACTTGACAACTTACTCACGAATCTTTCAAGATCTTGTAAGCTCAAGTAAGCCTTTAAGACTCGGAACGCTAAGAGATTGCAAAGAAAGACATAGAAAGAGCAAAAGAGAACTTTAGAAGAAGGCTTGTATTACTTGGGAAGATTTGCTTATAACTCTTCTTGGTTGGATGCATTTACAAATGAGAGACCCTTCTATTTATACTACCTCCCTAAGGTCCTAAGTGTAAATAAAAATTACTCTACAAGTCCTTCTAATAGTTACACTTTGGTCCCTATTCTAGAAAAGTCTACACCTTCTTGAATATGCCAAATCATTCAAGAAAATATCTAAATTATTTTAGAGAATTCTAAGGGATTCTCTAGTCTTCTTGATTAATCTAGAAGGTTCTAGAGTTCTCCGCAAACCTCTCCACTACTCTAGCCCCTTCCGTCTCTTCCGGACACAAAATTTAACTAGGATGTGGCAGGACGTGACAATAGGCTTGTAATCTGTTTTGAGTTGAGCCTTGGTGATATAGTGAAGCTGGACTTAAATCTAGTAGGGGTAAAGGTTGTGATTATTTCACCTTTTTAAGCCAGGTGTTTTCCACATAAAATACTATGTTTTACTTATTGTTCTTAGTGCTTTGTTGGAACACATTGAGCAAAATTTTCACACTTAGCGAAAAGTCAAAGTAAGTAAATTACTAAGTCATATAGACTATCATAAACTAACTTTCACAAACACTCAATCACTTTTCGCATCAAAACATTACCATATAAGAGAAATGAGATGATGTTTGCATATGTCTGATAGTTGTTAAGAAAACATGTATATACTCAATTCGATAATGTATATACCTAGGATCCATGGGGGACTCTCAAAGTTTACATATCGTACAGGACATACAAACATACTATATCGATAATCCTTTACAAGTTAATATCCCGGTTGACCCTTTACCAAGATTTATCTTTTTATTTCCTCAATATCAATATGATACATGAAATATAAATGCCAATTAAAAATAACAATCCATATATTGAATTCAAATCCTCAGTACAGATAATCAAAAGCAACCCAGAATAAGCAACTTGGCAAGAAGGATAATGAGAAAATAGTCAAAAAATCATTTCATATGATATCTTTAAAATATCAACCATTTTCCTATGTATTAGTGACAACAAAACATTTTTACCAATGCTACAACTAGAAATCAAGTTCACTAGTCATATAACACAACAAATCACAAATAAAGTATCCATTACCAATAACATGATATCAGTATGTATAAATGCTCGTCATCTCATTTATATGGGACACCCATCACCCATTACCCATTTAATCAATAAATTAGTACACTAACACTTTAAAAGAGTCAAAGAAGGTTCAAATTTGCCTTAAACCCTACAAAGTCAATTGATGGCCTTTCCCTTCCATAGAGCTTATGAACAATCTCAATCTGGTCAAATACATTATTTAGATGGTAAAACCTGTTTGTAGACACTCATATTACTATAGTATTACCCCGGCCAAATAAGTCAACCCCGAGCTCCAATGGGAAAAACAATGATTTTAATTAAAATTTATATCACCATACAGTAGGAACTCAAATCTTAAATTTCATCAAACTAAGTTCAAATTGACGCCAAAATCATCAAAAAGGATTTATTTATTTCGGCTATGACTTTTATGATCATTTTCTTACGCATTTCTGAGCAATGGAATAATCAACAAATAAAAGACTTGATACCAAGATCGGTTTACCCATAATAAAATGTAGCTCAAATGTGAAATTTCATTTTAAAAATGATTCTTTATCACCTCCAAATCAAAGTACTACGATTTCAAAATTTAGAGCAAAATTCCTCAATTTGCTCTGATAAAAATCACTCAGCTTTTAGCTCTACAACTTCATATATGCTCAAAATAGCAAGCAAACATTATTTGAAATTTAATACAATGTTCAGGCATTAAAAAAATATAAAAAATCCATTTTTGTCATTAAAATGGAAAAATCAGGTATCTAAAAGGTCTGCACCAACACCTTTTTGCAACCAACAATTTGATTTTAACTAAAAAGACCATAATATCAACCTTCAAAATGCACTGATTTATTTTTACTATGAGTCCTAAATACTGATATGGATCTCCTCATTTAATTTAAACTCAATTTAATGTTTGGATTCCCAAGGAGATTAAATCTAAGAATAAACTTTTGATCTCTATAATTAAAAATGGATCTTTCAATTGTCAAATTTTAATGCTTAAACAAAAGACAAAGCACGCAAAAATTTCACAATTCATCCGAAACTCATTGAAATTAAATCAAAATTTGTGTACAAGTCCAAACTCATCATATAAACATTTCAACACTTTCAGATAATGAATCTGAGCTAGTCAAGTCAATTATTTGACAGAGGTCAACTCTAAAATTTAAATTTAACTGAAATCCAACTTGATCGTTTAAAATTTATCCAGAATCTCCAAGTAAATATGATCACATGATCTTTCTTGCTAAACCAATTAACAGAATGAAAATTGATCTAGGTTACAAACTAGAACATCAAGTCTTCCTCTGTTAATTTATCCAATGCCTCAGAAGCACCACTAACCGTCCTACGAAAAACATCAATATTTGGCAATCAACACACCAGAGAGAGAAGGGGGGAATGTACGAGTAGAGGAGGAAAATTGAAAGAACACACATGCAACTAGCACAATGAACTTGGAGGAACTTACCCTTCAAAAAGTAGTTTTTTCTTCTCTTGCAACTCTAAGATCCTCTCCATATTTGGCAATCAACACACCAGAGAGAGAAGGGGGGAATGTACGAGTAGAGGAGGAAAATTGAAAGAACACACATGCAACTAGCACAATGAACTTGGAGGAACTTACCCTTCAAAAAGTAGTTTTTTCTTCTCTTGCAACTCTAAGATCCTCTCCATATTTGGCAATCAACACACCAGAGAGAGAAGGGGGGAATGTACGAGTAGAGGAGGAAAATTGAAAGAACACACATGCAACTAGCACAATGAACTTGGAGGAACTTACCCTTCAAAAAGTAGTTTTTTCTTCTCTTGCAACTCTAAGATCCTCTCCTCGATTATCTCAACCACAAATCTCACGATACTAGAAATGATAAAAATAAGAATAATCTATCTTGATTGGTATAGTTAGTCAATGAAATACAAGTACACACCTGGTTGGTTTATACTGCCCTATTCGATGGATTCTATCTTGAGCTTGCCTCTCCACAGCAGCATTCCCCCAAGGATCCATCAAAAAAACCTATCAAAGTGCAAAAGGAGAGTGAAACGTCAAGGAAAGTAGTCTGGGTCATTCAACGAAATATTATTAGTTCTGTGAATAATAAAAATGATTTTTCGGAGGTATAAATAATCCTAGATATTTAATAAAACTTTTTAGAGTTATGTAGAGTAGTACCTTAAGTACTTGATGTATCTAGAAATTGTGTAGATGATCAATCTAGAATAACTTCTAGAAGTATCCCTACTCTAGTATATATAGGGGTGGCCATTGTCATGTGTAATTAACCCAAAAACCCAATCAACCAATATCAACTAGTCTTCTTCTATATCAAAGTTTTCTTATTCAAAATATTTTTTCCCTTTCTAGCTTCCTCTTCCTTAGTTGAATCTTCCAATCTTAGTTAATGATCTTGGGCTAGCAGAAGGCTTCCTGAATTATATTTTTCTTCTGCTATTCTCTACATGGTATCCGAGCCATAGTCATTCTTTGACTTTTGAATTTAACTCAAGATCGGGTTAGTTGTAGATTCAACTGGTTTGTCGGTATGGATTTTAGCAGTCGTTTTAATGGACTGGGGATGGAGTTTTTGAATCAGTCAAATTACAAGGTATGGAAGACATGTATGGAATCATACCTTGCGGGAGAGGATTTGTGGGATGTTGTTAATGGGAATGACACAAGTCCTCCTACTGACGGACCGGAAAATAACAGTGCATACAAGAAGTGGAAATAGGTTAATGTGAAGGCGGAGGTCATTCTAAAGAGGACAATCTCCTCCGGTTTATTTGACCTGATTATAAAGTGTAAATCAGCTCACGAGATATGGAGGACCCTCGATCTCTTTTCAACAAGAAGAATGAAGCTCGGTTGAAGATATTGGAGTATGAATTGGCCTCAAGGTAATCTTTCTATCTCAGAGTATTTTTTGAAGATTAAGAACTTATGTTCTGAGATATCTTTGTTGAATCCGGAAGAGGCTATTTCTTAAGCACGAATGAGAAGAATTGTCATTCGTGGTTTGAAGCCTGAATATATCCCATTTATGACGTTGATTCAAGGATAGGCTCAACAACCATCCTTGGAGGAATTTGAAAATTTGTTGTCGTCACAGGAATTACAAGCAAAGCAGTTGGCTAGTGTGTTTGTCAAAGACGTAGAAGGATATGCTCTTGTAGACGACAAGAGAAACTTTTTTAAAGGAAAAACACGATACATGCCACACTCTCGATCCTCAGGTGGATCACGCTCACCTAAAGAGAAGGAAGACTCTTCTAACTATTATGGTAAGAAGCCTCTCAGATGTTATCGTTGTGGCGAAGTAGGTCACATTAAGAAATATTGCGAAGACAAGGAGAACAATATGGATCAAAAAGTTTCCGAAGAAGAAGAAGAGTGGGAAAAATGTTTAGTAGCTGAGGCTCGAGCAATAGATGTCATGATTTCCATCAATCTTAAAAGAGATTGGATCGAAGATTTAGAATATAATATAGCTGATCACTTGGAGAAGAAAGATATTGATGTTGTCGACGTTAAGCAAGAAATTTTTTAGGATGTTCCAAGTGGTGATATGGTAACTTACATTAAGGAAATAGAAAAGAACATCCCGAAGTAGTAATATCTGAAACTACATGTGCCAGTGGAGACCTTTATAGTGAAAGCATTGATGGATATGTATTGGAAGCGGAAGTTTTTAGTCAACCATTTGTAATATCAAGGCCAATAAATGAGGCGAAGAAATTTTTGAAAGCAGATGGAGAAAGTAAAGATCAAATAGATAAAGAAATTGATATTGAAGTCTCAAGGACAAAGGATATAAATTTTGCAAGTTCTGAAGATGCAAACAAATCTATCGAGGAGATGATAGATGAATATGACAGTGGATCATCTGTAGGTCTTGAGACTTTACAGGAAATTGATATTGTTTCTCTGGATAATATAATTGTCGAGAAATTAAGAGAAAGGGGGAGTCAGAGAACTCAACAAGGATATACTCTACATGGATCAACTCATAATGTAGAATTTGTATCATTTGAAGAAGCAAGAGGAGGTTGAAAGAAACTTCCGGGATTTTTACCAAGATGTGGCTCAAAGCTTCGTTTGAGTTCTTCCGCAACAAGTGTGGGGTAGTTTCCAAAAAATCACTTTAAGAGGGTGTGTGAAAAATAAAGATGATTTTTTGAGGTATAAATAATCCTAGATATTTAATAGAACTTGTTAGAGTTATGTCGAGTCGTACCGTAAGTCCTTGATGTATCTAGGAAATGTGTAAATGTTCTAGAGAAATAGATATTTATAGTGAATTGTAGAAAAATCTAGATTCTTGTTAGATAGTTAGAAAATAAGGTCATCAAGATCTTTATTGTAGATCAATCTAGAATAACTTCTAGAAGCATCCCTACTCTAGTATATATAGGGGTGGCCATTGTCATTTGTAATTAACCCAAAAACCCAATCAACCAAAATCAACTAGTCTTCTTCTATATCAAAGTTTTCTTATTCAAAATATTTCTTCTTCTTTCTAGCTTCCTCTTCCTTAGTTGAATCTTCCGATCTTAGTTAATGATCTTAGGATAGCAGAAGGCTTCCCGAATTATACTTTTCTTCTGCTATTCTCTACAAGTTCAAAATGTATCTGTTCTTTAGGTGCACGGAGATGAAGTTAAAACATCCCAAGCAAAAAAAATAGTTTTAACCTGAAGAGATGAAGGAATCCAACATATATTCAAGAAATGAAGAATATTTAATTACAAAGAGAGGAAAGGAAATCCTTGCGTGTGATTCCACTGTAAGATTCAGGGAAAGACCTCCGGCTTTCAAGCTCATAAGAAATATAATGCAATCTGGATCATTGGTAAATCTTGTAATTGCAGAATCTTTTGCAGTGATAGTCATGGATACATCTAATTGAGCACAATTAATACCCGACTGCCAAAAGCACACAAGAAATATTTTTTGTTGTGACTACTGACTGAAACAATAAGGGTAGATGTGAAGGGAATAACGAAGACATGTCTTACCTTCTGTAGAGAATAGTGTATCATATCCAAAAATGATGTGAATTGGCTGAAGACTATTTCCTTTGCGGAACCATCTCTTTCAATCATGAACCTTATTTCTTCTCTCTTGATCCAATAAATCAAACAGTGAGAATGCTATTATAAAGTATAATAAATAAGATTGAGACCACACCAAACCTTTTATTATTCATCAATTAGTTTCCACTCAATTAAGTGAGGGTGGTATTTGATGCAACATTTTCAAATGGTAAGCAAACTATAAAGCTAAGGTAAAATAAGATATAGTTATTTATTGAAAAGTAATTGTTTACCAAAGCTTCTATTTTTGTGCTTGTCTGAAAATTATCAACACAAAATATACTCGAGGTCCTAAACCCTTTGATAGCTGCTTTAGTTTTCTGATCATTTGCTGTGAAATCCACTGTAATTGATTCAAAACATGAAGGGCATGAAAGTTGTCCCACAATTGCAGAAAAGTTTATCAAACATGACTTGCAAAAGACATATGTGCTAGAATTAACCTGCAAGAATCAAAAGAGGTGCATTTTAATAGGCGAGTCGGTTTAAGTTTTCAAATGAAAACATAATAGTAATGAATTCATAGATAATTTCTTAGGTTGTCCACAAGTTTAATGAAAGTCATTTTAGTGTTAAAAAGCATTCCCCAAAAGCATTTCTAGTAAAAGAGGTCTTTCCTATGGTGCTGGAAAAGAATTTTTAGAAGACATCTTAGATGTAAATGTGGAAAACCATGGATACATTAAGATATGAAATATCCATCATATGATATATGAAATATTAATGTAGTGTGAATAGGAAATCCATCAAATTCAATTTTAGTGATGTATCAAGTTTCGTGAGTGAACTTATTCCTTTATTTTATACTTTCTATTTCTTTTCTTAGGGAAGTGGGAGAGTATGCAACTTACAATTGGATCTTAGACTGGATCTTGACATAAACCACATGGTTGTTCAACATAGCCAACAGTAGTTGTTCTTCCATTTCTAGCCAAAGCAGAACTTGAGCATTCCACAAGGTAAGGATGATCGACGGCCTGTAGTCAAACAAAAGATAAGACGTGTGAGTATAACTTTCAATTAGCGAAGAAGGGAGGAGACAAAGCAAGGCTTTCTTCTTTCTTTCAAAGCGAGAAAGGGAAAGCAAATGAATCGCAAATGAATCAAATATAAGAAAAAGTTTTCTAGTTATTACATAGATCATAGAAAGTCAAATTTCTTGCTTTAGTAAACGGTCTGAACTTTTTTAGGCTCAAGGGAGGATATATATATAAGGGTAAAGCAAGCCAAGAAATTACTGAAGGAATTATTATCTCCGAGTTCTGAAATATTAAAAGTTTAAACCAATAAACAACATTAAATATTTCATCTCCACAATTTAGTGATTTTACCACAATTGGCGTTGAAGAATTGAAATATTTCTTGTTAAGAAAAAAATTACCTTAGATCTGATCCATACTTTGAAGGTTCACAATGAATTTTATTCACGACGACTACCAAATTCAAGCAGCAACCAATACATTATAAAGAACAAGTTGGTTTGAAAGCATGGTATCCATACCTGCCGCATGCGTGAAAGTAGATTGAAAATGTTAACATTGTTATTCATCAACGTATCATCTTGAATGTATCTGTGCCAAAATACGTTAGGAAGAAACAATATAGTGATGAGAAAATGAATAATCCACTGGTAGTGTTGATTGTTTTCCATGAAAACCTGTGTAAAATGATCATTATATAGTATTTCCAAGAAAGGAACGTCTGTATGTTTTCAGGATGACTTAACACTAACAAATTAGATGAAACATATACCATGAAAAGGCATTTATTACACCATGAGTATCGAATGGAGAGCAAAAAAGGCCAAGATTACTTTCAAACAAGGAAGGGGGTCGAGTTTTGTAAGTATAGACAAAAATGTATTACATACGTATTAAATTATGCCCGACTTTCATCCTACAGTGATCTGTAATAATCTTCTTCCTTGACATCGAAACAATCTTTGCGCAAGGTAACCTGAATAAGAAAGTACTAACATGCTAAATAGGAGAAAAACAATTAATAACTCGAGCATTATGTTAATGTGAAAAAAACTTACGATCTTAGAGGAAGTCCAAGATCAACAGCCCTTCCCTTTTCTAGTAGGTCTTAGCATTATGGTTTTTAAACTTTTGTGTTTCAACAGAACCATTGCATCTCTACCAAACCCATGATTCCCTTGGGATTGTATGGGTGAGGCAATATACTAGAACATAAGATGTATCAACATCTCCGTGTCAGCAACAATATTATTTATCACAACTAACGAAAGGCATCAAAATAAATATATAATTTCATAACTTACTCTATTCCACCAACAGAAGTGTCGAAAATATTGGTGGTGGCAATGTGGACATTCGAATAAGCTAAAATACATACAAACACAAAAGGAAGAAAATAAGAGATTTCAAAAAGGTGAAAAATAATATTATGCTCAATGAAGAAAGATTTCAACTGTCATTCGGGTGAATATGAATAAATATAACATAGCAAAATTAAAACAAATCCTCAGCGATATGCTTCTCTATTTAACCAAGTTAGGTGCAAATATTAAAAAAGAAACTCTTAAGTCTACCTACTGTTGAGAGTTATGCAATCACAATCTTCACAGAAGGAGTACGAGTACGGAATAATTTCCAAGAAACGGACTGTCCAGAAGTAAGGATATATTTAGTTCGGAGAATAAAGATGTGAATTATGTTATCCACAAAAGAATATTAATCACAAGAAACATACAAGTGAGTAAAACTCTCCAACACGGTTCTGCAGGGGAGTACCACTTAACGCCCACTTATAAGAAGATTCTAGCGCAAGAGTAGCTCTGGTAGTGTTGCTGCGTATATTATTCACACAATGGGCCTGTGCAACAAAAGTGCAATCCATTAGAACATTGTGGATAAAGGGTTTGTCCGACAAAAACCTATAAATGTGAACTTTTAATAGACTTCGCAGTATATATATATATATATATATATA
>NC_028641.1:68966020-68970119 GCF_001406875.1 Solanum pennellii
TATATATATATATATATATATATATATATATATATATATACACACACACACACACACCCCTAACTACTCTGTGATGGCAGAGTGGTTGATCAGGTTTATACAACCATACCCCTACCTTGTGAAGGTAGAGAGGTTTTTTTAGGTAGACCTTCAGCTTATGTAAAGCCTATCAAGAAAAACCAAATATTTGGGTATAGTTATGCAATGATCACCTCATCCAAAATAATACGATTTCAATTCATAGAGTGCAAATCATTATTTTTTCATGTACTCAGTCTCCACTGTTGAGTAGGTAGTGATAACAAAATCATATTCCGCAAATCTGTCAATATTTTTCTTCCTGTTGGCACCATGATATACAAGAATTGTGTTGCTTCCTTTTGTGGTGAAGTGTTCAATCCCGTTGACCAACTGAATCACAGCAACAACTGGACATATAACAAGGGTTCGTTTCACTGCTTGAAGAATATAAGATGCAGGTGAGAGAAAATCGGAATCTGAAATTGCTTGCCCTATTTCACCTTTAGCAAGCACAAGGGCTATCGCTTGAACAGTCTTTCCCATCCCCATAGATTCTTCTTGCTTCAAAGCCCAAGCCAACCACTCTTTCTGTTACCTTAGCAAGGGTATGAACTTTTGTTTTAGGTCAGCAAATAAGTATCATCCATCGGCAAAAAGAAAGTCCCAACATGTTATTGAAATGTCAATGCAATTGCAACAAATAAAAAGGACCAAATTGAAGGCGAGGATATAAAAATGATGTCATCCTCAAATGCTTTTAATTTGACGGCTTTGTTCTCCTAATTTCACAATCCACATTTGAATGCAACCACATCATTTACATTTATCTACAACATATAGTTGATATATAGACATAACACATGCCATCTCAAATAAATACTTCATCACACACAAAAAAAAAAAAGAGGAAATTATACACCAAAGTGGCCTACTTGTTTCTAAGGACGGATACAAACTCGCAATATACCTATTAGGAAATATCATATTCTCTGATAATACTCGCAAACCTTATTTAATGATCTTCCCATTTTTCCTTTCTATTTATAAAAGTTTGTTCCCCGATACAAGAACAAGTTTTAATATTTATATTTTCTATACTAGTCTTTGTCGTTCTCTTTCTTTGTTGTTTAATTTCTTTATGTTTGATGAGTAAAGTCAACCATCAATCTATTTGGAATGATCTTATATTTGTGTTCGGTTCATCTTAAACCTAGCTAATGAGAGGGAATAGTGTCCATGGTCCTATAAGGTGCTCCCATGAATCTCTTAAAGGGATAATGTGGAACTCTTATCATTAATAATATCAGTTCAATCAATTATCGACCTATTTATTCCTTAATTAAAACACATATTAACTAACAAACATTTTTCTATCAGTACTATGGTGTCGTGCACACCTTGACTGTATATCGACACATGTTATCACCAATCAATACAAGTAGAAGGAAATTGTATCTTGAGATTTGGAATAATTTACTCTATCTAATTTCATTTAATATTTGAACCAAGGATGTCACTCCTTTGACTGCTAAATCATCCCACTATGGGTTGGATAAATCAACTTTTGGTAGGGAAGTCATTTTTATGTATCTTTAATACTTCTTTTTCTATAATAACATTTTTTATAGAAAAAAAAAACATGAAAAAATTGCAAAAACACCCTAAAACTTCATTTTACTCACGTAATCGGTAAGATTAAAGCAAAGCAAATGCAAGTTCACGTCAAAATAAACAAGTTGTATGATCGCAAATAAACACACCAAGAAAATAAAAAGAACTGTAAAAGAAGAATTTTTCGAACGAACCTTCGGTTGAAGATGAGGAAGGATACAAATGGATCCTCATTTTCTACACAATTACTAGTGGAGATTTTTAGGAAAAAATAAAGAACAATTGTGAGGGGAGAGAGACAGAGTCTCATTATTTTGAGAGACAATGAGTAGGATTGTGTGACAGGAAACCAATTTATATAGCCAGATTCAGTTATGATAAAGGGTGTGATGAAAATATTTTATCTTTAACACATTTACCTGATATTGGATTTTAGTAATCAAAAGTTGACCAATTTTTGTTTTAAGAGCGCTTAAGCCTTAAGAAATCACTTACCTTATATTTGATGTTTGTTTTAAGAAAAAAAAATTAATCTATTACAAGTTTTGTAATATTAGATAACAAGAATATCATGCTACTGGCATATCAATAGGCTTTGGAAGTTCTGACTAACATGCTTCAAATTGATATGTTTTATGTTACTAGTTTTCGAACACGTGCGTTGCACGTGTATCCCATGTTATTTAATACCAAACATTTCAGATGATATAATTATTTTAGAATAATTGATGCATTATACAATATTTAAAGGGTAAAAATGATGTTTCTGGTAAAACATTCAACTAAGATTGCAACTTGCAAAGATCAATAGAATCCGAAGAATTTCTGATTGTATTTATAAAAAAAATTGTTTTAATCATGTGGGATACACTATATTTATTGGTAAAAGAAAAGATTACTACTTCAAATATATGATTTGTCAAGATTGTCAAATATCCAACACTATATTTCCATACAAAATGAAAAAAGTTAATTAAACAAAGCAATATATCAATAAGAAAAAAAATGACCAATGAATAAAAGATTACATAAGAACTAAAAGATGTGAAAATATAAAGTGTAATGGACTAATATTTTCTATTCAATTTATAAAGAGAGAGATTGTGTATATGAAAGGTTTTGAATGAATGTATTTAATTGTAGAAGCTAAAAAGTTTAGCAATTAAAGTCATTAAGAAGTGAAAAATAATAAATTCTGACATCTAACCATGTATTATCTTCAATTAAATATTGATATTGTATGAATCTCTCCATATTCTCTAACCACTCTCTTATAATGCTCTAATATTTAAGTTTTTTTAATCTAAAACGGTAATTGCTTTAAGTGCTCAAAATTCAGCAATTAAGAAAAAGAATTGTTAATGCAACTCAATGATAATGGCAAAAGGAATACTCACAAATGCACTTTAAATTATTACGGTAACATTTTAGTGGTATGTAAAAAGTTTTCTGTTATGGAACTTAAATTACTTTTAATAATAATTATAATAATCAATAATAATAATAATAATAATAATATAGTGGTATTATTGTAGTAACTCAACTATATAGGGTTATTTTGGTATTTCAACTTTCAACTTTTTTGTTCCCACTTATAATAATATACTAGTTCTTGAACACGTGCAACGCACGTGTATTTCATACCATTTTAAACTACACGAACACACAGTTAACTATGAACCTGTGTGCTCCAAGCATAGTCCATGTCCACATTTTAAAGTTCAAACATGCAAAGGCATTCACAGATCAACTTGCATCTGAATTTGAATTTTATTGCAACAGAAGCTTTTCATAAATAGATATTATACTAAAAGAAGTGAATATACTGCTATCTTAGCAATAATACAAAATGTGTTGGTAAATATTTGTAGCTAAATCAATTATACTGGAATATATTTATCTGAAGTAAGACTCTTTTTGGAGGAGAAATCTAACCAAAATAGGCAAATGAAATAATTGGACAAACCCACCTTATGATACACTTTATACAGTATTTAACGAATGTTAAAAGATGGATCATAATAAATATTATTGAGAAGATTAAACTATGTACAACCAATAAAACATACAAATTTTATATATTAAAATATGAATGAAAATGTAAAAAGAAGTTGGAAGATGAAAGAAAGAAAAAATAATGAGTGAAATAAATTTTAGAGTTCCTACACACAAGAATTGTAGGAAAAGTAAATTAAAGTTTTTCTTAGAAAAGTTAAATTTATACAACAAAATTATGGAAACATGAAAAGACACATGGAAAATTGAAAGGTCAAATACTATTAAAATAAATATAAAAAGGATAGAGATGAAATTTAACTTAAAAGATACATGCATCTACTTTAATTTCTTGTCTTTAAGGAATAATTAATTACTCATTTGTATTTTTTTAAAATTTGTGTGAGAAATTTGAAAGGTCAAGATTTTGAAATGAGAATAAGAAGATTATATATATATATATATATATATA
>NC_028641.1:68970159-68975237 GCF_001406875.1 Solanum pennellii
TATGTATGTATGTATGTATGTATGTATGTATGTATGTATGTATGTATGTATGTATGAAAATTATGAAAGTTTTAATTTAGTAGAGGGACAAAATGGTTATTCAACTTTTCACTTTGGAGCTTCCCACTTATAATAATACTAGTCTTGGAAACGTGCGTTGCACGTTTGATCCCTACTATTACGTAAAATTTATATAAGCCTAACTTTATAAATATAAAAATGATCGCATTTACTAATTAAGTTGTTACCATTCCACATCGATCATCAAAATATTGATTTCAGTCTCCTTGAAGATTCCAACATGCCTTCTCTCATTGCAAGCTCGATTAGGAGTAGTAAGAATTTGTACACTATATATTTTGTTTCTGTAAGCGACAAAAGAATATGTGAGTAATAAAGTGCTTAGTGTTATAAAATGAAGTTAAAATTAATACTACTGAAAGATAAAACCAACAGAAATATAGTGACAGTTAGAGATGGATTTTTTTTTGTTTCTTCCAAGTGAGCAAAAGTCTCTTCATAATGTATAAAATGACACCATTTTTAGGATATGATTAAGAAAAATCAAAGAGTGTTTTAAATATGACATTAATTTCTTGAGAATGTGGAAAAGATTATATGAGTGTGGAAGATTAATGAGGAGATAGTCAAGGTGTATAGTATTAAAACACATAATGAATAAAAATTAGACCTAGAAATTATTGACTTGCACTTTTAAACAACCAAATAGGGGTGTTTGTAGAATTAAGAGAGAGAAGAGAGGATGCGGTAAAGTCCCTGCCTTTATTGATGAGGGGAAGTCCCCTATATATACAAAATACTTTACATAATAGCCTTTTCTTTTACATATTGCCTGACATACTACTATTCATAACTTTACAACTTTGCATAATGGCCTTTATTTTTACATATGGCCTGACATACTACTATTCATAACTTTACAACTTTACATAATGGCCTTTACTTTTACATATGGCATGACATACTACTGTTTATTTCTTTGTCTTCTAGTTATTGGCTGTTTCTGCTTTTATTATTCCAGCTGTACTTCAGGGATGTAGTTGTCTTCTCTGTCACATTTTGTGCATAGGTGATCTGGGTATTTTTGGCCTACTAATTTACAGTATCTAGTCATCATATTTTGTGAAATAAATTTTTTTTTTTTGATAGCTCTTGTGCTAGGTGGCTGCTCTGGTTTCAGCAGGCTTAGTATCCATTGGTGTAGTTCTTCCATATCTGCTGTTTTTAGTTCTCTGCAATTGGAATATATCATCGTCTGGTCTCGATTGTAGTAGTTTCAAATTGCATTTCTGTTTAGATAATTATTCGATAATTCATTCAAATGGTAGTTATCCCAATAATTCTTTTATTTGCATAGAATTCTGGGATATTTACCCTTTGTATTTCTTCTTGTATTTCTATTTTCTCCGGGATAATCATTTCTTTGGTCAAACCTATCTTGAAAACTTGTATTATAGGTTTGATTTCGTCGTATAATATTTCCGCAGTTGCTGAATAAAACTTTATATAAAATAAAGTTCCTTTAGTTATTATTTTGTAATGTAGAAATGCTTTGTATAGTTCTGGTATCTTAGCTATTTCTTCACATGTTATCGTGTATACTGTAAAGTCCATAATTGTAGCAAGTTGCTACTAGATTTGAATTGGTACATGGTTGTGCTATGAGTTTATTATATCCTTTTAAGTGTTGGGTTATATAATTTTCATTTTGATTTTGGGTATTTTTAGCTCTGGGGTTTAGATTCAAAAAGGTTTGGATTTTGTGTATATTTTCTATATACATCCTGGTGATATGGTTATATATATTTTTGTGTGAATCCAAACTTGTTTTGTAGGTATTTACTTGTGGGGGAACAAATACATCTTTTTGGGTGTATTCTGGAAGGTATGGTTTGGAGAATAGTTTATTCATATTGGTATTTGTATATTTTGTCTTACCATCTTCTTTTTTTGTAGTTGATCCTCCTGTTGATGTGCTACCTGCAGCTGTATTTAACATTTTGTTATGGGTTTTAAGGGGTTTCCCAACGTCACCTTCTAGCTCCGCATGTTTAGAGTCATGCTGCTGACTATTAGCTGTCTTTTTTAGCATCTGTACTTCGCTTTCTATTTTCTCTATTTTCTGACAAAGTGTTGTCATGGTAGCTAGTATTTTTTTCAATGTATCTACATTATTTTTCTCTGAAGAGGTAATCTGCAATGAGATTTTTGTCAGTCTTGATCACTTCAATTGTAAATGTGAAATTTAATATATTCAATACTAATCTCCTTATTTCTTTTGTTGTAACTTAATCTTGTACCTTTTTGGTTATCCACCATTTTACCTGTGTATTGTCTGTTCTCACGATAAATTTATTGTAAACAATATATGGTTCAAATGCTAATAAACATTTATATAATGCAAATAATTCTTTTCTATTTATTTCCCTTTTTAATTGTGCTTTTGTATAGGATCCTGAGTAATATCTACAATGGTGTTCTATTTTTTCTTTGTCATATTTATATTTTAGGACTCCTCCATAACTGTGATTTCTTGAATCCGTTTCAACAATATAAGTAAATAATTTATTTTCATTTGGAAAATATAGTTTTGGTAGTTTTTTGCATAAGTTTTTAATATGTCTTATATGTTCTTTATCTCTATTGTCAAAATCATATTCGACATCTTTCTTAAGTTTTTTGTGTAATGGTTTTAAATGTTCTGCTAATTTTGGTAAGTATTCCCTCACTTGGTTTACTAATCCTAGAAAGGATTGTAATTTCTTTTTTGTATCTATATTTTCATCAAGGGTGATTATTTTCTGTACTATGTGGGTTTGCATTTTTTTTATCCCATTTTTATCTATTTGTATTCCTAGAAATTCAATCTGAGGTTTCATAATTTCTGCTTTCTCTTTACTTAGGCTTATGCCAGAATATTCAATTATGTGTATAAATTTTTCTAATAACCTGACATATTCATCTTGTGTTTTTGAATATAACAATATATCATCTATATAGACAATGCAATTTTCTAATTGATTAAAGTAATTGTCCATAAAATGTTGGTATCTACCTGGTGCATTTTTATATCCAAATGGTAGAACATTTCATTCATAAAATCCTTGTGGTACAGTAAATGTTGTTAATTCTTTAGATTCTTCTTCTAGTTTTAGATGGTAAAATCCTGATTTGCAGTCAAATTTACTGAAGTAATTATAACCTTGGATTGTCTAATTTTTAATATTTTGTTAGGTATCGGATAGTTATATGTTTTTATTTTGCATTTAGATTACGATAATCTATGACCATCCTACTTTTACCTCGTTTTTGTTCACTATGTTTGTTTACAATAAATGATGGGCTCGTGTGTTTGCTATTGCTTTCTTGTATGTAGTTATTATTTAGTAGTTCATTTATATGCATCTTAAATTCTGTCAAATCATTAGCATTGTATTTTAAGGATTTTTGTGTTATTATGCTAGTTTCATCAATTAACTCAATTTTTATTTTTGTTTTGTGTTTTTCCCATCCTTGTAGTGGGTTTTCATTGTACAGTAATTCTAGCTTGTCTTGTATTGCTTTAACTTTATCTATTGCAAAGATAATAATTTCTAATTGTGTTGTTTGATTTTTGCTTATATTTTCCAATTTTTGCGTAATTTTTTCACTTCCTTTGATCCATTCTGTGGATTTACATTGTTTGTTATTTACTCTTTTTGCTCCTACTTTATGTTTGCATGGTGTGGTAAGCCACGAGTGTGTTCTTGTTATTATATGTGGGTATAATTTATCTAAGAACGACATTCCTAATAACATATCTTTTGTTGTGAACTCAAAATTATAGATTTCTCCTATTGTTTGTATTTTATCCCATCAAAATAAGTGAATTATAAATATCAGATTTCTGTAAATGAAGAAAATATAATGGGATGATAAAGTGTTAAAGTATATATTTAGTGAAAGCTTTATTAAGAAGACAAAGATGCAAATGTTAATCTAAAAATTCAATTCTATATTGAGTTTTGAAGTGCATATCAATGACAAATAGTTTAAGTGATTTACCATTATCATATAGTGATTACATGTTACTATTTATTCTTAAATAGTTTTTTCTTTATATATTTTATTGTAGTCATTGCTTAGTATTTAATAAGACTACATTAATAATTAAACACTCTGAAAGTTTTAATTATTCTTATAATTAAAGTGAATGATGCATCAACCTGAAAAATGTACTAATCTACAAATAAAACTGTTGAGATATTGCTAGAATTAAAATTAAAAAATGATCTATAATTTAATTCATCCGAAAATTTGTAGTGATAATTTAAATTTTATATAACCATATATTATATAACATTCGATTTGATATAGAGATAAAATAGTAATCCAATGGAGAATTAAAGTAAGCATTATGAGGAGCATTAAAATAGAAATTCAACTAATTATCAAATTAAAAATTTAAGGAGTAGAAAATTAAATAACATGCAGAGAAAAAAAATTACAACTAACTTATTGTTTAATTAATATTAACAGGAAGAAAAAGGAATTACAACTAATACTTACTATTTAATTAGTATAATATTTAACTATAGTATATGGACAAACGACAAAATAATCATCCAACTTTGAGGTTTTGATTTTCCCATTTTTTATTATAGGAATTATTTTAGATTGAAGGGCAAAATGACTGTTCATTCAACTTCTCAACTTTGGATATATATATATATGTCACGACCCAAAACCGGGCCGCGACTGGCACCCACACTTACCCTCCTATGTGAGCGAACCAACCAATCTAAACCTTAACATTTCAATTTAATATCAACAGAAAGTAATGCGGAAGACTTAAACTCATTAATAAAAACCAATTCAATACTTCTAAAATTCAACATCTATTATTCCCCAAAATCTGGAAGTCATCACCACAAGAACATCTATGATCAAATTACTAAACTAAGAGTATTCTAAGAAGCTAAAATAAACAAAAGCTAGTCCATGCCGGAACTTCAAGGCATCAAGACATGAGGAAGAAGATCCAGTCCAAGCTAGAAGCATTAGCTCACCCTGAAATC
>NC_028641.1:68983726-69027716 GCF_001406875.1 Solanum pennellii
ATATATATATATTAGAGTGCTGTAAAAAAATAAAAATATATTTGTTATTACAAAAATTATCGAATCACACCTTGTTTTGATGTGTTCGAATGATATTTAGTCATTCTTTATATATCCATCTTTTCACATATTAATTAATGAAAATATATGAATTCAATGCATTCTCTATTTCATATACAGTATTTTACTACGCACTTCTTGTCCCTTTTTCTTTTGCATTCTTACTTCATGGTCTATACATCAATATATTAATCAACACAATCTAGCTAGAATAATTTATATGATAAAAGTTGTGAAAATATAGAGAAACTAATAACTAACTTACCATCTCCCTCATCATTCTTGCAAGCCGTGAAGACTTTCAAAATTCAACCACATAGATAGAAATTAATCGTAAATCTGTGGAAGGAAGAAAATCAAATACATTGTTAGAGTGTGTCGATAAGAAAAAGAAGAAGAAACACATAAAGTCAAACAAAAATCAACAACGAATAGTGATATTGACAATTAAAAAGTACAACAAACATATTATCATAGTACCGATTAATTGCAACAAATATATTCTTACAAACGAATAGTCTATACAAAAGAGATACAACTACAAACACGTCAAATAACTAAATAATTTGATTATTTTCTCTCTTAACTTTTGAACTTTTATAATATGATGCAACTTTAGAGAAGCTCTTAGAAGACAAATACAATTGAAGTTAATATGAAAATATATAATATTTGTAACTGATAAGAAATCAAATATTATTAATTAAGATTTAATGAAATTTATTAAATAAGATTGAGTATGATTAGTTTTTTAAATAATTAATAAAGAAAAATCTAAAAAAAGAAGATGGGAAAATGATTAAGGTATTGGAATTTGAAAAGTATTAACTTTTGAAGTTATAAAGACTTCACATAAATGACATATTAAGTTGTTTAAAAAATTGAAATAATATTATTAATTCCACGAAATTTAATTAATATATTTTTATTAATGTTATATGACTAATTTCATCCTTAAAGGGAATAAAATTTTAATTTTTGATAGGTATTTTGGTAAACCTAACTTTGCAAAAAGAAAAAACTCTCATTTTTAATATAATATGATATATACTATAAGATAAATTTAATCAATTTACCAAGTATATAATTCATCGTTAGTTTGTGCTAATTATTACAGAAAGAAAATTGAAAGTCCAACGATTGCAAGCTTCCATTGTAAGTATTTTTGAAGCAACTACTTAGCATTTAATATAATGTTATGAATATAATTCATCTGAAAAATTGTATACCTTTATCCATAGGAGTAAAGGAGGTACACTAAAATGATCATTTTAACTGTTACAAAACTTTTGATTTCCTTTTGTCATTTAATTACAAATGTTCATTGTATCTAAGATAAATTCATGTCATAGATGATAAGTTCTTCATATTTAGAATATTAATTTTTTATTATAATCAATGTGTAGTGTTTAATAGAAAATACAATAGTTTTTATTTATAAATAATGTACATTTACATTTTTGTCCAAAAATATTTTGATATTATAAGGACATTTTTGTAATTCAACTTTTGAAGTAGAGGCTTCCCACTTATAATATAATATGATGATATGATGATTGTTGTTACATATGATTTGAGAAACTATTTTTAGAACTAAAATGAATTTTTTTTTGCAATATTGAAATGCAACAATCCTGTCGGAATTGAAATATATAGTTGACACTTATTAATTAGAATAACCATCATACTTCTTCTATAAGTGGGAAGGTTCATAATTGAAAGTTAGATTACAATTATATCCTTCCAAAGTTAATTGACTATTATAATTGTCACGGCCCAATCCTTGAGACATGATGACACCTACTATAATCCTTAACTCAAAAGGATAGGTAATGAGTACAAGGGTAGAAATTCAGTAGAAATAAAATTACCATGATAAAACAAGACAAAGGCGGAATAAAAACAAAAACCTTATACATCATGAGAATCCCTCCCATAACATGGAAGTCACAAGTGTAGCTCTATCTAAAATGGAAGTACAAGTCCCAAAAGTGGAGCACAAACAATTCATCATAAAGGAAAAAAAAAATATAAACATAAATACAGAACGAGACTTGATGATCCAAAATGCCAAGTGCTCACCCACATCTCTGATCTCAAAAGCTGCTGAAGATTGGCACGAAAAATCACCACGGATAGTTACTAGGACTAATATTACAAAACAGTTGTAGAGTGTAGCATGGGTATCAAACCGACCAAGCAAGAAAGCTAAAAACAACAAAAAAAGGTAGAATCTAGACACAATAGAGGTCCAAACATATATAAAAGAAAGCACACGAGAATATCCAAAGTACATCTAAACCAAATCTAACTGAACCCCATAAGCCAGAAGATACACTCGGGCACAAATTTGAATAAAACTCAAATGAAACCTCATGAGCTCGATATGTACACAGAATGACCAAGTCTACGAAGAGAAAGTCGGGCTCCCATCCCAATTGAATAAAATACCCAATAATCCAGTCAACTCCCAGTCCAGCTAAAAAGAGTGAAAATCAATCTAGGCCACCCAACTAGCAAGTCTACTCCCATTCTAGCTAGCAAGAGTGTCTTGGGGACCCCGAAAAGGATCTCATATATTAAGGCTAGCCAGTCCAATCCAAAGGGCATAAAACACCCAGTTAGTAAGAGTGATCTAGGGGTGTATGACTTTGAACATGATCTCAAATATCAATGCCATGTCACCATAAAGACGTCCATTCACAAAGAATCAAGAGAATGCCTCAAGCCTAGACCAATCCAATCCCAAGTCGCCGTAAAAGCATTAAACATATGGTAGCACATCACTGCCATAAAAATAAAGGGAGAGGACAGAAGATATATAAAACTATGAAATCACCTAAATAAGTTTCATACAATCAAACTCAAGTCTGCTGCTCAAATCTACAAGGATCTAGTTTAAATATCTGAAATGACGTTGAAGAAAAAAAATCTACAAAGATAAGAAAAAATCTAAGTCAACACTAGCTTAATCCTAGACTAAGTCTTACAATGCTCATTACCAATAAAAAGTGCAATTAATTCACTACAACACGCAACAACACACATAAGCCCAACTAGCATGATACTTAACCTGAAACAATGTCGAAATATCCTATATCATTGTATCTAGGAAGATAAATAATAATAACTAGGTACCCACCCCCAATTCATTCTACTCAATATGCATTTACGTATTTAATCTCAATCGGAATAGAAAGGACCTCTTATCCTACTTGTAGGTTGAAAACGTGTGGTCCAAATTACAAGGTCAGAGTTTTTCATTTCTGAATGGACTTTGAATGTTTCCACGCTTTCAAATATAGAATTACAATGTCAATACGATCGTTTAGACACCAAAAACATAAAATGGAATCAGACAAAAACTGGAGACAAACAAGAATTGTGGTACCCGCATCAAATTTTTAAGGAATTGACTCCACCAAGAAACTAATTAGTTCCATGAAATTATTTCCAAAAAATAAACATAATACAGGGCTCGTAACCGACACAACCAATCAACATGCAAAAAGCAATAATTAAACTCAAACAAAGAAAAAGAATAGAAAGGTTAAATGATACTTCACCTCTCAATTGAGAGTCTCCGAAGCACTTCCAAACACTCCACAACATAGTCACGATAATTTCGTATGCGTGGGACTTCGGATCACTTAATTTCTAGCATAAACAAGGCTAAATCGATTCTTGAAGTCTAAAAGAATGGCTGCCATCGCGACTAGATTTTAAATAGGACTAGTTCAGTCTCTTCTTTGTGAACGTGGACCTTGAGAATGCAACCAAGAGAGCGTCGACCCTCTGCAATCTCTGCAGGGAATCCCCCGAATTCGCGTCATCACGTACATGGCAACCAGGATGCCTAGCCTCCATGAACGGAACCCAAGGCCCCCGAATGCAACAGTCATATTGTCCTGCACTAGCTTATGCATATCAGCTGGGTTTTGGCAAGTTGGAAATCCCTGTCAGGATGTTCTGAATTCGTTCGGAAACCCATGCACGCATACGAGATGTGCAACCCTACAAAATTTGATATTCCGGACTCAACAAAGCATCATAAATTCAAATACAAGGTCACCTCGATAAAAAATGGGTCTCACCCCCAAACATTGTTTTAAGCTAAAATCTAGAATGAGACTAAGAATTAGCACAGAAACCTCAGGACTCGAACAAAGTGTCATTCTAGACCGAACATAACATTATGGAGTTAACTGTGTTGGGGAAATTTTCATTCAAACTCATTTACTCAAAATATTCATTAAAGTCAAACTTAGGCCTTAACTTGAAAGTTAATATATCTAATTGCACAAACCGATGCTTAAATCCTCTGGAGTCATACTCATCATGATACTTCCTAAAATAACCCTCCCGAAGATGATGGAACCGTCTGAAGTGGATTCAGAAGACATCTTCTTGAACTCTTAAGTCTTGATAAAAAATTATCATTCAAGGTTCACTAATATTTGCATAAAAACCAAAAGAACGATGAATACAATACCTAAACAAAGAAATGTCCTGGTAATTACAATAATCTCTTATCAAATATTATATACTTAGTGCATTTAATTTGGGTTAATTGGAATTCAATTAATGTAAATTACTACTATTTGAAGGTGGTTAACTGGAAATAATATTTGATCGTAATGTAAGCTTTTTCACCAACTTAGGAATTAAAAGAACAATTCATTTGCCTTCAGATCTTATCAAAAACTTATATAATAAATGAACTTTTAAAGAAAAACGTTATTTCTGTAATCATCTTTTGTAAGCTCACATAGTAATTTGTCTTCTTTATTTTTTCTTAGTTTCATCTCTTGTATTATGATTATTATTTTTTCTTTTAAAGAAGCACATATTAGTTCATTAATAATATGCATAACTTCATGAATAAATAAAATTACAAACTTATGTTGTATATTTGTATTCATGTGACGAGGTTGTAATTTTTATCTTTTCTGTAAGTATTGGTAAGAACTCATGTATAAGTTTTTTATGTCTTAAAGTTAAGCCTAAACGGTTTTATTATTCTAGTTATGAGATTTTTAATTGCAACAAGATGGGTATTTCATATTTTGTACTCTTTTTTAATTGTCATTTTGATCGGTTGGGTTCAGAAGGAAAAAAAATGTTATCTCATGTATTTAGGTTAGTAACACATAAACAGAAAAGAAGAAATAGAAAGCCAGAAAATAAACAATCCAAGTCAGTGGAACCCACTATCTATCCATAAGAAATTTAATGTCACGATCTAAGCCTACACCCTGGACGTGCCTGTGAGAACCATTGCTAGTTCCCTAGCGAACAATCATATTGGCTGACTATAAGCGGAAGACTAAGTCAAGCATACATAATTCTTAATAATTAAATTTGTTAAGCTTAATAACTCAACTCATAAGGTTTGGAAAATAATCAGTAAAAATACTTTAAGTTTGCAAAACAACTCAAGGAATGTAAATACTGAAAGACTCCTCAACTGTAACTATCTATGAAGCCTTTACTATTAAATAGGGATATCGAGAAAAGACCGACAACATCTCAAAAGTAATAAACTAAAAGTAATGTGACGACCTCTAGAATAAAAGAAGGCTCAACAAAAGCCAACTGGAGTGTAGAGTGATCTAAACGAAGCGCCTATTGATAATTTTGAACACCTGTATTTGCATCATAAAAGGATACATGTCGAATGACATCAGTTCATCGAATGTACGAGTATGCAAGGAGAACTAAAAACGTAGATAACTTAACTGACAAGACTGGACAAGTGCTCACCTCAACTAATATCATGCCCCGAGCCTAAACCCTAGGTGGGGCTGTCACTCGAGAACCATTGTTGGTCCCTGGCGAACCCTTGGCCTGACTATCTTACTTAGCGGAAGACTTAAACACAAGAAATAATCTTAAAAGGAACTTGTGAAGTAAATTTAGAATGTTTTTAAAGAAACATTAAAACTAGACAAAATGGAAACTAAAGTCTCAAAACATAAGGCAATAATGTCACAAAACATAGCCTCTAAATAACAAAGATGGATGTCGGGACAGGCCTATGACATCCTAATGAACTAATAATGAAACTGAAAGCAGTAAAGGGATCCTTCGGAAGGAAGGAGGCTCACCACAAGACTCAGAATGCTCAACTGGATCAACAATACTGTGGATGCCGATCCTAGTTACTTGTGTCTGCATCATAATAAGATGCAGGCCAAATGGCATCAGTACATTGCATGTACGAGTATGTGAGGGGAATTATAAAACAAGACATAATCTTGAAAGGAATTGAAGAACATACCTGGATCAACTCAACTCAACATAATTGAACTCATTTCAATATAAAGTATTTAAAACAAGTGCAATCTAAAGAAAAGTTTTCTAAAACATGATTTCAACTTTATGTATATGCAAAGATATATATATATAATTCTGAAATGTATGCAAAAATACAAATAAATATGTATATAAGAATAAAATTACTTCGGTGGAAGTTTCTCTAACCTATAATTATCATGTAAGAGCTATTATGATGATATAACGTCCTGCCTCATGATGCTAGGGTCGTCCTATACCTTGTCGAGGGTATAGAACCTGAACTACTAAGTAGATCCATTAGTTTATGCTAAAAGCACTAAAAGAATCATCTAAAAAGTATAATAATTTTCTACCCATGGTGGCTACATGGTGTATGGGGGTTGTGTTGTCTGAATCTCCCCCATATCGGTGTTCAATACTACTCTCAAAATATTATACTAGCTCTCATGTTTAAAAACATATTTCGCTCCATGCTTTGAGAAAATTGCTCGAAAACTTAGCTCAAAGGATACCTTAAAATCAAAGCTTCCCCTCTTGCTTACTTGTGAAAGAATTTCCTCTTTTCTGAAAACTAGCTCAAAGGTTTTGTCACGCCCCCGAGCTACCCACGAGATGCAGACACGGAACCTAGGACCACAAGTGATCCCAAGCTAGCACTGATGGCATGATCATGAGCATACTAAAGATAATAAAGTGAATGCGTAAGCTAAATCATAATTTAAACTGAAAATATGGGGAATACCCATATTCTATAACTGAGATATTCAATGAGTTTAATACAAAGGAAATATTAACTCAATACTAAGTTGAAACTAACTATATTTGAAATGAACTCATGACTATTGTCCTTGGACAAGCCCCAGCTAAGTCTAGCAAAAACTGAACTAAATGACTAAAAGACTGAAATGAACTCATGACTATTGTCCTTGGACAATGAGAACTCAAAACTTATTATGTTGAACTGGAGATCGGAA
This sequence comes from Solanum pennellii, assembly GCF_001406875.1. Classification (NCBI taxonomy): domain Eukaryota; kingdom Viridiplantae; phylum Streptophyta; class Magnoliopsida; order Solanales; family Solanaceae; genus Solanum; species Solanum pennellii. The sequence goes on from NC_028641.1 coordinate 68,991,058, forward strand.
ATCGATCTAAGTCTAATCTGGATGCTGAGAACCTAAACCTACATCACAAGAAGATGTAGCGCACGTATGCGTCAGTATTTGGAGGGTACCGAGCATGTAGGACAGAGTAAAGCTGAAACAAAAACATAACTGAATAAGCACAAAAGCAAGTATAATAATCTGAACATGATATAGTGAATTCTGAGCTAGCTGAATGTAATAACCAATTTATGACATGCTGATACTGAATATGCTGATAAATGGTCAATGCAAGAGAGTCTGACTTAACTGTGGGAGCTACTAATAACCGATAGTAAAACCACATGAGCTAAATGTGGAGTCTGATGTATAAGCCCCATCGAGAGGACCCAATATACCCTTCCAGAGGTATAAAGGCATGATGGCGTGATCACTAAATTGATTGCCCACATAGGGGACTTATAACCGACTTGGTTAGTAGTTCTGGGATTAATTGGGTATTCAGAGCCCTAATCTAATTCGGTATTATGTTACTCCCGATGAATTATGTAATTAACTGATTATGACTGAGTTTCTGTAAATACTGGATAGCTCAAAACTGAACATGCAAACTAAGAATGCAACAATTAATCTAGTAATTATGCATTTATACCTGAGACATGTATATCTGAAGTAAATGAAATATCTGACCTAGCATGTGTAATTCAAGAACTAAAGATATACATAACTAGGAATTTGAAATTCATGCGATAAAGTGAATAATAACATGGATATATGATTAGAACATATAACTAATTAATTCATGAAGTTCTGTTTAAGTTCTACAAACCATAGGTCTAATCATGATATGGGAATCAAGAATCTGACAGAAAACTATGGACCCAATGGGTGAAAGGAAACTACTAGTGAAATCCCACATACCTAGTGATGGAATTCACGGAGAAACACTTAGATTTCGTGGCTGGAACTGCTAAAACCTTGTGTTCTTGAACTAGGGTTCTTGACTTTTTTCTCCTTTCTTGCTTCTAATTTTCTAAGTTTTGATTAATGATTTGACTTAGGTAAGTTTTAGTTATGTTTCTAGTCTTAAACTGGCTAAAACTAATGATTTGGGTTCAAAACGACGTATCTTAAGGTTTAAATGAAGTGGGAAAAGACCAAAAGGCCCTTGAGTTAATTGTTGCGAACCAAAAAACGACCTAGACTGACAGTCCATCGTTCAATCGACGGTCCGTCGTTTGGGTCCGTACGTTGGGTCTGTTCGACACACCTTTACTAAAACGGGCATAACTTTTTACTCGGAGGTCTGATCTTAGCAAGGTTGGTGGCTATGAAAAGCTTATTCGATTATGTATGTGATGGTATGTCATGGTACATCTAATTCATTTTGTGCTAAGATTTATGATCAATTGAAGTTGACCCAACTTCTTTCTCCCCCTAACTGACTTTTAATTCCCACCTACGGTCAGACCTATGGACCGTAGATCAAACGACGATCCGTGATGGTCAATCATCATTTGTAATAGAGAATGGGTAAATGGGGTGTTGATCGACGAATGCAGACAACGAAACCGTAGGTCTGTCCGTCGTTCGACACTTGGTCAAATTTTTTTGGGGTAAGATGTTGGAGGTTTCTATCAATCGACGAATGTGAAGGACGGGTCGTGGTTTAGACTACGGTTCATCGATGGTAACCATCAATCGCACCTGCAAATTTTTCTGAAAAGCTGATTTTTGGTTTGTTTTGGATACGGGGTGTTACAGGATCTTTGGAAATCTCAATTTCCATTCTAACTAAAGTGTGAAAACATTTTAGTCTCTTGGAATACATAATCCCCATATACTTCCTTGAGGAAATGAACTACAAACTTTACTCTTTGATCATTACTCAACTTGAACATTAAATCTTAAAACAACGTTAAAAGCATTTGCAAAAGATTTTCTTAAAAGACTCTAAGAACTTCCTAGACTTGGATCTTAACTTCCCTTGAATTTAAATTTATGGATTCAAGGTTGTAATTCATGTTTCTGGATGATTTTTAGTTGTTTAGAATTCATTTATAGTAGTTAGAATCAATAGGAAGTGTTAATACACATTAGAAAGACTTAAACGGACTGCATGAAAAAAATTGGGTGAAAACTAATTATTTGAGTGCAACCCCGGTGTGCCCCGCCAGCCCCCACTTTCTGGGCTCTAAAATGGCGCATTGCAGGCGTGCCACCCCAGCCTGCCTGGAGCTACGGGGCGCATTACGCCAGTTGTTCCTGCATGCAATAACTGACGAACTTTTGGTATCATTTTCTGATCTTAAATCGATTAGTTCTAATTCCATTTCTCAAATTCACTTTAGAATCAGATACCCAAGGAATATACACACAAATCTAACTCAAAAAAACTCTTAATGTTGCTAAAGTGTCTCAAGCAAACCCATTAATCACATATAAATTCAATAATGAAAACAATTCAAGAACATAACTCAAGAACATGAAATTCCATTTCTTTCAAGATGAAAATTATTCTATTGAACATGTTTGGCGTTCGGGTGAATGGACCCAATGCTATGTGATCTCACATACCTCGTAGGGATCACTTCTTAACGAAATCCTTAAGTGATTCCTTACAAAGATGTCGAATCTTGAACTTTCTTCTCCTTTATCCTCCTTTCTGTTTTCTTCAACCCCTAGCGTGAACTTCAATTTTCTAAAAATGAATAAAATCTTATTTAAGCCCAATTAATTACCCAAAACATGAAATAAAATAGTTGGGCAAGGAAAAGACCACAATGATCTTCAAAAATCCAGATGAGACGTTTTCTTATTTTAATAGCCCAACTTCCAATGGCCATGTCTCACTCATACAAACTCGGAATCGCGCAAACCTAGTGGTGTTGGAAAGATCATTCCAAGATACTTCCTACCATATCTCAAATAACACCAAACTCATCCTGAGATAGAAGTTATGGTCATTTGAAGTTGACCAAACCTTAACTTTAACTCACTTAACAAATTTCCAGATTTTTATATTCTTACCAAAAATGACTATTTCCAATTTCTAACTTCATTCTAGTTCTTTCTAGTTATGTGGTGTTATCAACTCTTTATAAAAGCAATAACAAAATTTTTACATGTTTAAAGCTTTATGAATGATAGATATCAACTCAAAAGTGTATATAATACAATAATTACTCTTTACTCTTATTTGGGATATTCTCTAACTACCAACCATCACTATGAGCTACGTGACAGTGTCTCGCCCACGCTGTCAGAACTGTTTTAACCTTGTCGGAGTATAGAACACCTCAACTAAGTGGATCCACTAAGTTATGCCTAAAGGAACTAAGGAATCATCTAAAAATTGTGATCATTTACCCATGTTGCCTACATTGTTTGAATGTGAGTTATTTGAACTCATTCCCATATCGGTGCTTAATATTACTCCCAATAAATATGTAATCGTGCCCAAATGTGTAAAACATGCTCTTTCTCTGGTTTGAAATAATTGCTCATACTATCTTCTTAAAAGGGGTAACTGCTCTAAAATATCTGTGAACTCATAAACTCGTTTAAAAATCAAAATTTCTATATTCTCAAAATAGATTCCTTCTTTATATAAGAATGAAACATTTGAGAATATTCAGTTCATCTTAAACTTTACACAAAAATATAACTTATAACTTTCCTTAAAAACTCAGTTTAAAACACAATATTGGATTTAAAGATTCTCAAGATTTATAACTCGAAATAGGGTTCACGCTGAAATATAGATATAAATGAATCAACTCAGGGATCTCAATACTCAGAACTCAACAATATTACTCATCTCAAGAATACTCAATTCATGGGGTCATGCCGAAATATAGAAATGAACAAATCAACTCAAGAATCTCTATGCGTAACATATAACACTCAATAATTAGGAATAGAATTTCAAAAGGATAGGAACTCAAGAACTCAAAATCAACTCAATAAAATTTCTTGAACTTTTCTCTTAACTCACTTTAGTTTGAAATGTAATAAAGACAGTTGATTAGGAAATGTATGATCTGTCAAAGATTATTGGAGCCTTTAGGAGATAGAACAACGAATGGAACGGAATAACGATTAAGAGGAACACGTTCAGAATGAAACATGGAAAGAAAAAGGAACATGCGACTCTAGAGCATTGTTGGTGCGTCGACCCATGGCTTAAACTTCAGAAGTCGGGCTTTGGTGAAGCAGTGGCGCAGTACCCTAGGGACTAAACTAGTAAAGTCATGCCTTGGTACTATGGTGGTGCACCTCCCCAGGCTCTATCCATAAAACCCAACAAATTTTCTACTCAATTTAAGGTCCTAACTCGTCTAGAATTTGGTGATTTCTTATAAACACTTCTTTATGCTCAAACCCAACATGAATTCATAGAAATTTCATATAACAACTTTCAAAAATCACAACTCATACTCAAGAAACTCAAAACTTCCATTGTTAAAGAATGAAATTAAAAGCAAGCACTACTCAAGAATCTCTCAGTATAATGAATTCATGGATGAATAGATGTATGTTATGAGAAAAAACAAGTCCAAGACTATGAGAATCCTTACATAGCTAAAAAGAAGAAAGGTTCTCAACGAAATTCTATGGAACCTTAAAGAACACTTGAAACCTAGAGTTTCTTTTATGAAGTAATAGGCTTGGCGCCCTACAACAACAGTTCACCCAAGCCTGATTTCAGAAGTTAAGGGTTTGGCGCTTTATGCAAGTGTACCAAGGAGTGTTAGGAAGATTGTTTTCCTTATTCTATCCCACACATGATCCTTTAAGCTATGACATATTTCCCTTCCTCGTATTAACTCATATAGGCTCTATTTACTCTTGAAAAATTCTTGAATATCCTAATCATACTTCCTAATGCACATTCAAAACTAAATTCATTTTAAAAGGAAAGTTTAAGTGTTGTATGGAGTTAATAAAGAGGGTTATTTCTAATCAACAATGATCTTAAACTAGGTATCCCAAATGTAACATTCTTAGATTGAGAAAGGAGAAAATTTAATTTCTGAGTTCAGGATATTTCTGAGCAGTTACCTCTGTCAAAAAGTTATTTTAAGTAATCACCTCAAAACAGGGAAAGAGTATTTCTACTTAAGCATGCGTATATACATTTGGTGGGAGTAGTACTGAGCACCGATATGGGGATGAGTTCAAACAAGTCACATTCTTCATAAACCATGTATCCAACATGGATAAAGGATCAAACTTTTTTGACGACTCCTTATTTCTTTCGAGCGTAGATTAGTGGATCCACTTAGTTGAAGTTTTTATACCCCGGTAAGGTATAGGACATCTCTGGCAATATGGTCGAGACGTAGTATCATCACACAACGCATAATGATGGTTGTGGGTTAAAGAATCACCCAAATAACAGTAAAGAGTAAATTATTGTATTTTCATTTACATCTTTGATTTGGTATTTATTTATGAAGCTTTGGACATTTCCTCTTTTATTATTGATTTGTTATCGAGTTGAATTGAGTTGAGTAGTTTTCCAGTCATATCCGTTCAGTTATTCGTGCATTCTGCTTTCTTTACATACTCATACATTGAATGTACTGATGTCATGCAACATACATCTTATTAATTATGATGCATATAAAGGCATTCAGGATCATCAACAGGCGCTTCGTTGAGATTACTTGTACTCTAAGTAGCTTTAGTGAATGTCCTAGCTTTCGGGAGGATTTCACATTTATTTTCTAGTTGTTATTGTGTTTTTATGGGTCTTGCCCTGACATCTATCCTAGCATTAGGGGCTTCATAAAGTTATAGTTGATGAGTCTCACAATATGTTCCCTTTTGTTTTGAGATCTTGAGACTATTACTCATTCTTAATTAAGTATTTCCGGACATTATTGAGATGAGTTTAAATTAAGACTATTGAGTTTATTTATGCAGTTAAAGTTTCCTATTTGCTTAAGTAAGTCTTTGGGTAAGCAATCAACCATGTGAAGGGTTAGGTTGGGACCAGTAATGGATCTCAAGTGTCGTCCATGCCTAGGGTGTAATACTCTTAAGAACTCCAATATCACAATGGAACAAAGACATCAAAATCCAAATCTAACTAATAAATGTGGAATACTCTTAAGAACTCCAATATCACAAGGTCAACATTAGGCTACAAATAAACCATATATTGGTACCGCCTTTGGAGTCACAAGTGACCCACTAAAGCTCAAAACCCATGTATCGATCTGATGTAACCAAGGAGATCTAGGATAACAATCAAAAACACATCGGCACATAGAATAGGGAAGTTATGGTTTAAATTTCAATAGGATCATATTTGACATCGAGCTAAAGATTCATACCATCAAACCCAAGTCTGCTACATTAGTCTACAAGAACCTAGAACCTTCTGAAGTAATATTGGAGGATTATATGGTACAGTGGCTCATAAGTAGCAATTTAGTGGCAATCACTACCCCACATCTAGGCTAAGGGAAATCATAAGTCACAAAGATCAATACAACCAGACATATAGTTAGAAATGACATAATACTATAATGCAGAAATGGTAGTTATGATTAATTACCCTGAAATTACCGGAAAAGAAGGCTAAAACATGATTTATATCAACTAAACATGAATACATTAAGAATCCTCCTAAAACTAGCTAAACAACATGCAAATACTGTTGCTCCCAATTGCACACACTAGTGTACCCGATCGCGAAAGTAATATAGTAGCTCTTAAAAGAATCAGATTATCGAACCCAAAGGACTTGTCAATTAACTATTTTTACTAAATTATATTAGTCTAATTATTTTTAAGAGTGCCAAAAGAAAGGAATACAGAAATAAAATAATAAAATTACTTGATTTGGAAAATTCAGGGTTGCAGCATGTATTGAATCTCATGTATCATATTATTGGCTTAGAACAAATTTTAGTTGTCAAGTTACTAGTTTATAGGGTTAATTGTATAACTCGGGCTGCACACCTATCTGTCGCCTACACTCATTATCTATCTAACTACATCGTTAAGAGGGGATATATAGACTAATCGGCGAGCATTTATATTTCATCCTATTTCGTAACCAAGCAAGTTGTTCGTCCGGTCATCACTCCTAAGCACAAATCACCTCAATCAAATGGGTCGATTGAGCTCTCTATATTTTCTGGTCTATGTAACCTCTCCTCTCTTGATTTTAATAGTAAACAATAAATTATCTCTAGATTGCCAGTCAAGAAATACTAAAACAAGAATATAGAAGTAACTTATATTGAAAACCAAGAATTACTTCAAAAAGCCTTAAATATTCAACATTTGAGTCGTAGCTATAGGCCAAGAACAAGGGTATTTAGCTACTAATCTCTAAGAAAACAAGAAGAAGAAAAGAACCCTCAAAAGTGTTAAAGACTTTCTCTTCCACAATACCTCCTAATTGATCTCCTCCTCTAGATTGATGATTTTTCTAATAATTATTTCTATGGACTATTTATAGATGTATTAAACCCTAAATAAAATAATTGAATCCAAAGCATATTAGGAATCCAAAACCAAATGAAATTTGATTCTCTTCTTTTTTGCGTGAATCGAGGGTATCATTGGTCGTGGCAGAAATGTTTGTATTGAAAGTGAATTTCACTTGCTGCTGCACTTCATATTTATAAAATATTACTATATTCAATTTAATTTATTAAGTTTTTTGCTTGATTTTCTTCTTCAACCTTCCATCTTTAATTCATTTTAGCTCCAAACGTTTTCAAGATTACACTAATTTACTCCTACATATAAAATAAACTATTTAGCACAATTCATAAATTTTATTCTTAAAAAGACAGATATAAATGATAAATGTGAGGCAAATAATGATTAAATATATGCATTTTTGACGTCACACCAATACCCCACACCGAAACTTTTGCTCGTCCTGGAGCAAGCATTAAAACTCATCTCAAAAAAATCATACTAGGTTTGTCGTCAATTTGGTTAATGCAAACAATTAGGTCATATACCAATTTTAAAACAACAAGTACATTTTTCGATTGTTATGCAAGACATCCAAATAAACAACAAATCTCTAACCTCCTAACCTTAACAAAAGACTTCGAACTTATCAAATTTAAGCTTGCTCACCTAGTTTCATCAAAGAAAGCTAATAAAATCATAAATCCATCATGAAATAAGTGCCCTCACAAGAAGAATCATTCCACACACTCAATTCAAAAGATTGAATACTAAATAAGGAATTCATATCAAGAACAACTCTCACACTCACAAATAAAATTCATATGTATGCACAAAGAACCATAGGCTTGCCAATTTTGTAAATCGTGACTAATAAAGTGTGCTTGAATAGAATCAACTAGGACTTTAACGAGTTGTAATGCAGGCTAGGGACAAGTAGGAAAACTATATAATAGTGACTTACACTTCCTTACACACTTTGCACTTTTAGACTTCATCACTAATTATTTTCTTTTCTTTATTTTCAACCATTTCTTCAACAATTATTTCACAATTAATTTCCATCATCTCAAGAATATTTCAATTTTTTTATGTTTTCCTTCATAATAGGAACTCTCAACTTACGTATTTTAAATGCTTTAAGGTGCACGATGTCCTTGGAAGGACCAAAGCCATCATAAAAGTAGCTTTTTTTTTTTGTTTATCTCTCTCTTTTTTTAATCACATTCATTCAAAGAGGGCTTTTAAGAACTTTGTATTTATCATTGATTACCTTTTTAACTCAACCATCCCTTTTTCTTAGAATTGTTAATTAGAATAAGTCTATGCTATAATGCACAAAAACAAGGGATTCAACAAAATAGTCAAGGGAAAATATTGCTACCAACAAAAGGCTGCATGTCACGACTCGGATTCGGGAACCCGGGTCGCAATCGGCGTCGTTGACCTCTCAGAGGTCGCAGACAAGTCTCTTCTTGCATTCGTCACATTCATATGGTTATTTTTAGTGGAAAATTTAAAACATTTAAACATATGAAGTATACATAGACTACATATAGTTATTTCATGAATTCATCATATACTAAGCACAACATAAATATAACAACCATCTATCATCAGAATCAATTTGAAATAGAATAAGAATATATCATAAATACGTTTGTCAAACACGGCCTTATTACAAAATCATCGAAATGAAAGTACGAACGAAACGCTAGGGACAACATCCACTAGATTTTTATAAAACTAAGGCTATATTAAAACTGTATCATCCTCAAAATCAAGATGACTTACCAAATGGTCTGGAAAAATGCTGATGTCCAAATCGCTGCAAGAATCGTCAATCTGTCCCTTAACCTGCATCTATAAAGTAGTAAATAGTAGGGGTTAATACACCACTTGTACTAAGTATGGGTGAATGCATACATACACATAAGGCTATGGATGATTAAAGAAAGCTCTTCCTAAACAACATAATATTTCTGGAAAGCCTAGTCACTAGACTTTCCAAAATCGTTAGTTGTAAATTATGGTATGAATATGATGTATTTTAATGCATTCAAAGCACACAACTCATTTTCTACATGATTAAAAGACATTAGTATCATCAACATAATTTTAGAACAACTCGGGCGAAGATTTGAGATTTTTGATTCTCTTAGGCCGAGAGGTCCTCTTTGTACACTTAGATTATTTTTCAGTCTTTTTCTTCTTGTTGTTGTGTAATTCAATAATTCTTTTGGTCCTATCTTTTACTTACAAGTGCAATGATTCATTGTAGTCCCATACCCACAATGAATCGATGTAAGTAATCCAAGGACTAAGGAATGATTTCCCTACCTTATGGTGAGTCATTCTTTACACTATATATTCATTACCTTTCATAAGCAATTATCTATTGATCATGTCATTGATTTCATTACTTTCATGTTTTATATATTATAAATTTCATATACACGAGACTTTGGAATTGTTGGTGTAGCATAAGACATATCAAGTGAGGACCCAACATATGAGACCTCAACCCGAGGTCCTTCTTTAGCAAACACAGAGTCTGCTTCATTCGTTCATTCGTACTTCACGTTATTCATCTCATTCATTCATAGGCTGATGTAAACACCAGCTATACCTAAGATGAAGTTTAAGACTCTTATCGGGATCATGAAGTGCAATGACCAAGAATGACCTAATGTCATTACTTGAAGCTGATTTCACCTCCTGATTGACTTGAACAAACACCTTCGGTATCGTTCATATCATTATCTTTCATACTTTGAGGCTGGCCTCATTCTTTCTTTGGGAACTTCAACCTTAACGGACATAGATCATGTGAGCATCATGAAATCCAGTGTCTGCCCCACACCGAAAAATAGGTGGAATCACCGGCCAAAGTGACCCGAACATCCTAGCATATAAAGGGAGTCAAACCCTGCTAGATCCCTATATTGGCAGTATAGGTTCAAAGACTATGAGATATAATGAGACCCATAGCCGACATGCCGACAGTCTCATCTAATGAGAGTTACGTGAACTTCCGCCCTTCCCGAAGGAAGGAATCACCGCTCATAGCTAGCCTATCGGTGCTTAGCATAAAGTTCGATTACATTCAACTCATACATCATGGAAGCTGACTTCTAGCATTAGGACATCATTGCTCATTAGATGATTTCTCATCTCAACATTAGTATTAAGTGTGAATTGTCCATACACTTACATATAGAGTATGATTCAGACTTATCTCTTAATATTCAACACTCTCTTAGGTGTGTACTTATAGTGACCTTTACTTAGGCTTTGTTGAGACTTGTCTCACCATTCATCTTAGCCTCTTATCATGTTCTCACCATTTTCATTGGCATCATAGATTAACATAATTACTCACCTCATTACGTCAATGTCCATTTCTTCTTTATCTTTTAGTGTTGACTCAAGCATTATGGAGGCTTGCTTCTAGATTGAGATTTACTTCCTCTATTGATGACTGGTCATCCTTACTTTACATTGATGAAATGTGAATTTTCCTTACTTATCATCTTTTAGTGTTAATGAGACTGACTTACTCTAACACCTTCATACGTGAGTATTCTTTTAACATAGTAGATTAGGTGTAAGTGAGACTTGTCTCACTTTCTTTAACACCCCATTCTGGTCACTTACTTACTTTAGACCCCTTTAATTATGTTATAACTCATGTTACTTACTTGCTTTAGTGTAGTAATTCATATCATCGTTTATGGACGATGAGCACTTCATTCAATGAGTTTCATGAGTTCATAGTTCATTCTTGTGGAGCATGTTGGGAGTTGTCCCAATGAATTTCATGCCCTTTGTTATATTGATATTACTTTAGAAGTGCTTAATATATATTTGATACTCTTACTACACAAGAATTGGCATATGATTAGTATTGGTTCAAGATTTGGGATGTTAGACTAGCAAATTCATTCTTTTTGGCATAAGCCAATTTTTACGTATGTTCTTATTTAAATTGCCATATGTATGAATCCTTTGCCAATCTTTTAATCATTTACATAAGTTCCTAGCCATTAGAATATATTCATTTTGACCAAATAGAGTTAGCCAACTTTATTGGAACCAGATGGCCAATTTATTCATGATATAATTTCATAGATGTCTTTGAGCCAATTCTTAGTTTATGGATTTTAGTGTAACATTTTAAGAACATATTGGACAGCATTACATTAAAATTTGATGGCTTTAACATCTTCATAACATCACAACAACAGCAAGTCAACATTCAACCAAGGACACATATTCACTTAACACATCACGGACTTAACTTAGCATATTATCGATCCTTTATTATCATGATAAGATTAACTTTACGAATTACAAGTTCATAAGTTCATTCGATACTCATCATTCAAGAATAATAAATGTTAAGAAGAGCCAGCAGCACATACCGACAACATGATCTCTAACCTATTCAACATTGAAATCGAAAAGGATAATAGGGAAGGAAAGTTCGACAAGAACGACGGGAACAACCCTAGTTTTAAAGATCTTGTGAATTGTTCCAAGGAAAATACTCTTGGAAAAAGAATTCCAGAAGAGAAACCATAACTTATGTGGAACTTAATCTACGAAGACCACTTTGAACAAAACCTTGAAGAAACCGTGAAATCGCCCTAGAGAAATCGATAAATTTTCTACCATTTTCTTGCGTTTATTGCTTACTGTTTTTGCGTCGTTTTAGTCTATGAGTTTGAACGTGATTTTTAGGTTTAAGAACTGATCTTAAATCATTCAACATAGGGTTTAATAAGTTAATTAAATAAATTAATTAACTAATTAGTAAAAAAACCTCCTAAGTTTACTAAACGTAGGAGAATGTTGACTTGACCAAAAATCTGAAATTTTTGTGTTGACTATGGTTTAGGTAAAAATTTGGACTTTATATTAATAAATTAAATCCTTAATTTAATTAATTTATGGACCTAGGGTAAGTACTAAAGTACCCCTAAGTTATTAGAACCATAATCAACCCTTTAGGACCATCCTAGGTTAAGTACTAGGATGTTTCTTGCATTTTACTAGGTTAGCATAAGAATTTCAGTTTGACCCCTTTAATTTAATTAATTAAATGGATAACTTAATTAGTTAAGTAACCTATGTCAATTACTAAAGAACCCTTAAGTCGTTATAACCATAACTAATCCTTTGGACCATCCTAGATTAAATACTAGGTTGTCTTTTTCTTGTCTCAACTGAATTCTTAAAACTTCTTTGTGATTTCAGTTTTGACCCTTTAAATTAATCAATAAAGATGCTAAATTAATTAATTAAGTAGCTTACTAAAGTATCCCTAAGTTATTAGGAACTTAACTAACTCTTTGGACCATCCTAGGTTAGGTACTAGGTTGTCCCTTTCTTGTCTTAACAAAAATCTGGAAATTTCCTTTATAGTTTTGATTTTAGCCCTTTTAAATTAATTAATTAATTTGCTAAATAAATTAATTAGGTAACCTAGGATAATTACTAAAGTACACCTTAGTTGATAGGCCAATAACTAAGCTTTTGGACCAACCTAGGTTAGGTACTAGGTGGTCTCTTTAACTAGTACTAGTTTAGTGTCAACCCAGTTTTGGTCCTAGGTTGTCGGGTGCAATAATGAGTCCATTTCGGTAAGTCCTAGGTTAGTTAGCTATTTGAGGCAGTAGGTTATAGTCTAAAATTGGTTAGAAAGTTAGGCCACACATGGAGTGGTCCCTTAATCATGTTTTTGTCCCCTTAACTATCCTAACCAAATTCGGTTAGGGTTGTCCCCTCCTTTGGTGCTTCTTCACATGTCTTGCACATGTGCTTGGACATGGGTTGGTTGTACTTTCCTAAATACTATTATTTATGGTTCCTTTGAGAATGTTTACTTATTGTTCCAAGAATCCTCACTATGTCCTTAGGCACTGTTTACTCTACATGATCATTTTAAATGGTTATGTACTATGATACTAGGCTTGACACTTGGATGCCTAGTACCGAATATGTATGTTAGAAATAGTTATCACAATTTATTTTAGCTTAGGGTCTTCTTTGAAGGTACATTTCTAAACAAGCTTGGTCTATATTTTGGTTATTTGGGTATATATAGAAATTGACTAACACCCCTTAGCCATTTTTCTATACTATGCCCAATATTTCTCAATATTGGGCAGTGGAATGCCTATGTATCCCTAATACGTATTCTAACGGACTTACTGGCTCTTCACTAGACATATGATTTTCCAAAATGTTACATTATCCCCCCCTTAGGAACATTCGTCCCCGAATAACACTTACACCTCATTTAAACAAAGAGGGTGATTTTCAAAAATTACTTTATCACGCTTAAACTTTCTCCTTTGTGAATATCTGATTCACACATATTTGGATGATGCATATCATTCAAGATTATTTGAAGCTCTATTGTTATTTTTATTTTTAATTGAGGAATTTCCTTCTCAATCATACTTAATTTAATGCACATCACAAATCCAGGAAACATGTCTATGCTACACAAAAACAACACATGAAATGCAAACATAACTTCATTTTAACTCACATAGTGTAATTATAAGACATACAATTAGTGACCTATCACACCAAATCGACTAAATCACTTAAACTTAGAGTTTCTTAAACATAAACCAGACTTAGGAAGAGTATATCTAACCTCCTAGATAACATCTTGTTGGCATTAAGATTTGAACCTAATGACGCCCAACTTAATTTCAAAGGGACTTGCCACTATGCCATTTACTTCTCTAGATACCCCTTCGGCGTTAACACTATCTCCTATGGGAGTACTAACTAGACACGGTTCATGTAAGATCTCAGGAAGTAAGTCAAATTGATTAGCCACAATAGGAGTTACCATAGACAAGGTAGATCCTGTATCTAATAATGGATAAACAAGAAATGAGAAGACAAATAAGTTACTATTATCCATATCTATGGACTTCTCTTTTTCCTCTCTTCCTTTCGACGCATAGAACCGGTTTCTATTCGGGGGTTCGGCTAAAGCATTTTGTCGAGGCTGAGCATCTGGCTTGGCCTTTTCGATTTGAACCACGCCCTTCTCATTTTAGCCCAACTTATTTGGAAAATGAAGTCTTACTACCCTGTTTCTATAGTATATTATAGCATAACACTTATGAAGCAAATCCATGTCTAAGCCATATTCTTGAGTTGGTATGTAGCCAACTTATCCTTCTTCTCCTCATCAATACTCATAGCAGGCTTTTAGACATTACCATGCATTCACCTCCATGCGAACAACCACACTCACCACACGTCTTTCGTCCACGTTGGGCATTTCCATCATGGCCCCTTCCTGGGAAGCCCAAATCTTTAACCTAGTGCCTTAAACCACTTGGCCTTCCTAATTCTTGTGTGCATTCTTCTACGCGTTCACATAAGAAGGAAGTTAGATACTTGTAATGACACAAAATGTCAAAGCTCTAGATAGCACGATAAAGAGTAGAAGAAGGGAGAATTTCCTATCATCGCTTAGTGTCTAAATCATGATTGTGGCGCGCTTCACAACCATAAGTTAGAAACTACATAACGTGATTGTGTTGAACTTAAGATTCTTGGTAATTTGACTTCATGCTGTGCTACCAAGTTTGTCACGACTCGGATTCCGGAATCCAGATCGCAACCGGCGTCGTTGACCTCTCAGAGGTCGCAGACAAGCCTCTTTTTCATTCATCACATTCATATGGTTATTTTTAGCGGAAAATTTAAAACATTTAAATGTATGAAGTATACATAGACTTCATATAGTTATTTCATGAATTTATCATATACTAAGCTCAACATAAATATAACAACCATATATCATCAGAATCAATTTGAAATAGAATAAGAATATATCATAAATACGTTTGTTAACCACGACCTTATTACAAAAGCTTCAAAATTAAAGTACGAACGAAAAACTAGGGACAACATCTACTAGATTTTTCTAATACTAAGGCTAGACTAAAACTGTATCATCCTCGAAATTAAGAGGACCAACCTAATGGTCTGGAGAATTGCTGATGTCCAAACCGTTGCAAGAGTCGTAAATATTTCCCTTAACCTGCATCTATAAAGTAGTAAATAGTAGGGGTTAGTACACCACTTGTACTAAGTATGGGTGTATGCACACATACACATAAGGCTATGCATGATCAAAGAAAGTTCTTCCTAAACAACATGCTACTTCTGAAAAGCCTAGTCGCTAGATGAATGTAAGATGAGCCTTGTCTACGACCTTTAAGAGGTCAACGACGCCGGTTGCAATTCAAATTCCAAAATCTGGGTCGTGACAAATTTCCTGTGTATGCTTCTTAATGAAAGCAGGTTTTATTGATACAACTACCACAAACCATAATTCTATACTTTAGTCTTCTATTTGTGTGGCATGTATTCTAAATCTTTATTGCTATGAACAAACTTGAAGTTGTATGCTTGGTAATTGTGATATCACAGTAGTTTCTACTATAAATCAAAAGAAATTCATACTTGGTTTTCATTCGAATGCTTCTTGCTTGTAATTTTTCATCTATTTTTTTTTTTAAATTTAAGGCCATTTAATATGAAGTTCGAAAAGTTCACTTGTGAGAGATTGTAACATGAAGAAGAGTTCAAAAATTTCACTTGTAAGATATTGTAACATGAAGAAGAGTTCCAAAAAAAATTTGAAGATATTTATTCAATAGGATAGATAGTAGTACGAACAATGTAAGACATTCATAAGTTGTATTTGTACTTCCTTTTATTTGTTTAGATTTAATGAGATATATTCTAATTTATGAATTAATAATAATAATATTTTTAAAATTTTCTAAACTTTGTTGTGACTATGAGGGCCTCTTTTGCAACCGGTTTGTTGGTTAACTATATATAAATATCTGACAACTGTAGCCGTTATTATTAATTGCGTCTAAATAATCGTCGTTAAATGTTATGATAAATGGATGCTAAAAGGGAAAAGTAAGACATATTTAGAAAGAATATTGTAGACTTTATTTGTCATGGTACAATTGCCGTTAATACTATTATATTTTTATGGTTATTTATTTTTCTTTATCCACTAAAACAACAGACACCAAAAGATTACAGAGATTTGATACAATTGCTTTTAAAACTAATATCTTTTAGTGGCTATTAATTTGGATTTATAGACTAAAATAATGAACGTTATTCATATTTATCGATTAAATCAATGGACGCTAAAAGTCAATTGTTAGACCGTATGAATTACCTTTAGTAGCCAACATAATTACAACAATTAATTGCAGTAAAAGCTAATGATTTGTATCGGCAATTCATGCTACCCTTTACCAGCATTTCCCACAATGGCTGCAAAAGCCTTTGCCGAACCCAACATTGCTGGCTAAAGTTCATTGGCCGGTATAGAATATCG
This sequence comes from Solanum pennellii, assembly GCF_001406875.1. NCBI lineage: Eukaryota > Viridiplantae > Streptophyta > Magnoliopsida > Solanales > Solanaceae > Solanum > Solanum pennellii. Next base: position 69,007,871 of record NC_028641.1, read on the forward strand.
CGGCATATGCTATTGCCGCTAAAGCCATATTTTACAGCCGCTAAAGGGACCTTTTGTAGTAGTGTGGAGCTGGTCCATTTTGTTCCTGTTGGAAAGATGACCAGTTGGCATTATTATTGTGCTGCCCGGTTTCATTCCCTGTCTTGTGCCTCTTGTTCTTGAACTCCTCTCTATCTCTAATCTTATCTTCCTCTACCTGCTGCACATAAACCATTAACCTTGAGATGTTAACGTCCTCAATAAGCATTGTTGCCTGACCCTCTTTGTTTTATAGGCGGTTAACCCAGCAACAAACAAACACATTTTACTCATCATGTCTTTAACCATCTCCGAAGCATAACAGGATAGTTGGCTGAACTTCAACCCCTAGGACTCTTGAAATTTGCTCGGATACAAAATTTGTCACGCCGCAATCCTACACCCTGGACGTGGCCAGCACTTGGGTACCATTGTTGGCCCCAAGCAGACCATTGGTCTCGCTTACTTACTCAGCGAAAGACTTAAAACATTAATACAAGGATTAAGATACTAACTCAACTTTCTCGAACTAAAATCAATTTTTTTAAAAAATAAACATTTACCTCAGAAAAATGGCAACCCAAACTTAAAATAAATAAGTAAAAAATAAAATTATGATGAAAGAACTAACATCTGACTGACTACCTATGAAGCCTCTAATAACTGAGATGGATGTTGGTACAGACCCCACAACATCCTAATGAACTAAACGAGAAAGAAATGAATATTGATCCTCCGGAAAGCAAGGAGGCTCACCAACTGACTCTGAATTGCTTACTGGATCAACAGTGTGCTGGACTGTCGATCCTAGTTACCTGCGTCTGCATCGTAATACGATGCACACTAATTGGGATCAATACATTGAATGTACGAGTACATGACTTGGAGTGCTAAAACAACATAGGCTTGAAGGAGATTCTTAAACTAAGTAAACTCATTTCAATATTTAGCAATTTAAAAGCAAGTGCATAATAAAGAAAAACTGTTTAAAAACATGTTGTAAACTCTTTGTGTGTGCAAAGATACAAAATAACACTGAGATGTATTTTAAAATACAAAATTACCTAATGCCAATTCATAATCATAACAAAAGACATATCATACTTTCTCTCAAAGTCTACTTGTGCAATGCATGAATGAAATCACATACCCCCATTCATGCTAAACATAACATCTTGAGAAACTATGGAATACTGTTGTGGGAGTTTCTCAAATAAATAACCATCATTTAAGAGATATAGAGATGACATAACACTTTACCTCGCGTTGCAAAGTAGACAACCTATACCTTGCCATCAATATAGGAAGCTAAATTAACATAGTTGATCCACTAGCTTAACTTATGTGATCATCTAAAAAGTATGACCCATTAATACTCATAATGGCTACATGGTTGATGAAGACTTGAGTTATTATGAACTTGCATCCCCATATCGGTACTCAATACTAATCCCAAAAATATATTTAGCTCATGTGTTTTAAAAAAAAAATTCTTTATTTAGGTTGAGATAATTACTCAACAGTTAGCTTAAAAGTTCTCTTGGAATCAATGTTCCTTTTTCTTACTTAAATGTGAAAACATTTGTAAACTCTTAGGGAATACTTAGTTCTCTTATAAATTTTGAGAAACGAACTCAACTCTTTACTTTTAGCTTAACTTGAAACTTGAGCATTAAAAAGAGAAGTTAAAACGTTTGTTAAAGACTTATGAAACCTTAAATGAACTTCTTATCATTATCTTTTCTCTTTACTCTACTTTATCATTAAGTCTTAAAACAAAGTTAAAAGCATTTGTAAAAGAGTTCTTGAAAGGACACAAAAAACTTTCTAGACATGTCTCTAAACTTTCTTTCAAATTGAAGTTATGGATTCAAGGTTGCAATTCATGTTTTCTAGATTATTTTTATATGTCTAGAAGTCATTTAGAGTAGCTAGAATCAATAGGAAGTGTTAAAACACTTTAGAAAAGCTCAAACGGGCGGAATAACAAATATTGGGTGAAAATGAAGTTTTGGGCACGTCTGGGGCGTGCCGCGCCAACCTCACTTTATTGAGTCACCATCTGGGGCGCGGCTGGCACGCCGCCTCATCCCTCCTGGTGCTATGGGGGGTGCGTTGTTCCAACATGTTCCTTAGGCAAAAATTGACCAAAATTTTCCTCTCGTTTTCTAACCTTAAATTGTTTTTATTCGATTCTTTTCTCAAATTCACTTTAGATTAATGTACCCACATCATATATACATGGATCTAACCTAATGAATTCAAGAACAACACCTAAATCATCAAAGAACTCCTAAATCTCAACTTATGTTCAAGAACGAAAGCAATTGAAGAACAACATTCAAGAACATTCAAAAATCCTATTTTTTTTTGGATGAAATCACGTTTAATTAAACATGCTTGACAGGTGGGTGAACTAACCCAACATTATGGAAGACTCACATGATTCATTAGGGATCACCCCTAACAAAATCCACAAGTTATTCTTGACGGACTTAACGGTCTTGGCTCTTTTTTTCTTTCTTCTTCGCTTGCGTTCTTTCTCCTAAACCCTAACCTTTCTCCAAAAGTGTAAAACTGACAAGTTTTGTTTAGACCCTTAATAATATTATCAAAATCTAATTTAATTAATTGGGTAAAAAAAGACCAAATTACCCTTTTAATTTCCGAATTGGACATTTTCTTAATCCAACACCCCAACTTCCAAAAGGCATAACATTCTCATCGGAAGTCGAAATTTCGTAAACTTGGCAGCTTTGGAAAGATTGTTCCAAAGGCTTTCCAATCATATCGAGAACTATACCAAAATCATCCCGAGTTAGGATTTATGACCGTTTGAAGTTGACCAAAAAACTCATTTTTTCCTAATTTAAGAAAGTTTTCAAATTTTAATTCTTTCCAAAACTGACTATCAGCTTCTAAGCTTTTTCCTAGCTATTTCGATTTGTGAGATTTTACAGAGTCAATCATGGCTACAAGAACAAACTCAACTACTAAAGTTTCAAGAGTCTATCTATGATGGTCTGACATACATGACAACCCAACTTATTGAAGGAAAAGTTGAGGTCACACGAGAAATAGATCAATTTGGCTCAGATATTCTCGACTTAGAGGTTCAATTAAACAAATAGATTTTGGCGTCTGAATCCCAATTGCCAACTAATGTGGATGATGACTCACTAATGGAGAAAAAAGAGGAATTCCAACCATTCAACTACAAATTATTCCTAAATATCGATGTTGATAAAGAGTGCAAAACTGAGAATGTTGTAAATAATGTTGCTTTAGAGTTGAGGCAACTTGAATCTCATTCAAAACATTTTTATGTAATATCTAAACTAATGGATGATTATGTCGATGAGGAACAAGGCCCCTACATTCTAAAGGTTTTTCGTCCATGTAGACAAAAAGACATTCCTCACCTAAAGGCCAAGAAGTGTAAAGATGCGACATATATTACTTGGTTCTTTTATCTTTATACCACCGCTCCTTGAGAGGAGTAGAAAAGTTGATGCAAAGTTAGGGGTAAAATTCATTACTTCAAACTGAAAAGAGAAGTGGTGAATTCATTTGTGTCGTGCCACGACATTAAATTAGGTGCTTATTGGGAGGCAACCCAATTATAGTGTAACTTCTTTTTTTAGTGTCATTTTTTGTGTGTTGTTTTACAGGTCCGGAGAATTTGGAGTATCCGAAATTTGGATCTAAGGGGCATGTTTGAGCTCAAGTGTGGGGTGTGTACGACCCTTGATGAAAACAAAGAGAACATGCTACTAGCTAGGCCTAAAGGCCTCAGAGATTTTTTTCTAACCATTGTTTTAATTTGTTTTATGCTTTGGAGACATAGCATTCTTTTAAGTGTGGGGTGGAGGAATAAATTTCTAGTTTTTATTGTTTTATTGAGTCTTATTTTTTTAGGATGGGTTCCTTGAATTTTGTTTTCGGTTATTTTCCCAAGGATAGTTCCTTTGAACAAAATGTCTTTAATTTTTTTAGGAATAAGTTTTTTTTTAAGAGAAAAGAAAAGACATTTTAAGTGTCGTGGTACTAGCTATTTAGGTCTAACAGAGTGTCTTTTATTTGTTTGATGCTTTGGGGACATAACATTCTTGTGAATGCTTGATTAAAAAGAAATTCTTACTCTTCGACACCTAAGTTCATGGTTGTGTTGTGACTTTGTATATAGCTTATTTTTATTTTGTAGTTTAAAATGATCCTCTCGCTCTTAGAAGTTGAATTGATTCATCTTGATTGATACTTGTGTCATGTGTAGTGAGTTTGTTTATTTAATGAGTTGCATCTTAATCTAGAACTTGCCAGCATGTTATTGAAGCAAAATAAAAAAAAAAAGGGTTTCTTTGTTAAGAAGATGATAATAGGATATCTTTGATTAGTCTGGTAAATGTTAGCCTTTCAGATATTATATCACTAATTAGCGTTTTCGAGCATGTAGTGTAACATTCCGAAAAATCATGTGTATTGAAAAGCCAGTAAGTCTGATACAATACGTATTGGGTTACATAGGCATTTCAATGCCCAATATTGAGAAATATTAGGCATAGTATAGAAAAATGGATAAGGGGTGTTAGCCAATTTCTATATATACCCAAATAAGCAAAATATAGTCCAAGCTTGTTTAGAAATGTACCTGCAAAGAAGACCCTAAGCTAAAATAAATTGTGATAATTATCTCCTACATATATATTAGGTATTAGGCATCAAAGTGTCAAGCCTAGTACCATAGTACATAACCATTTAAAATGATCATGTAGAGTAAACAGTGCCCAAGGACATAGTGAGGATCCTTGTAACAATAAGTAAACATTCCCAAAGGAACCATAAATAATAGTTAGTTAGGAAAGTACAACCAACTCATGTGCAAGCACATGTGCGAGACATGTGAAGAAGCACCAAAGGAGGGGACAACCCTAACCGAATTCGGTTAGGGTAGTTAAGGGGACAAAAACGTGCATAAGGGACCACTCCATGTGGGTCCTAACTTCCTAACCAATTTTAGACTCTAACCTGCTGCCCAAAATAGCCAACTAACCTAGGACTAACTGAAATGGACCCACTAGTGCACCCAACAACCTAGGACCAAAGTCGGGTTGACACTTACCTAGTACTAGTTAAAGAGACAACCTAGTACCTAACCTAGGTTGGTCTAAAAGGTTAGTTATTGTCCTATCAACTAAGAGGTACTTTAGTAATTCCCCTAGGTTACCTAATTAATTTATTTAGCAAATTAATTAATTAATTTAAAAGGGCTAAAACCAAAACTATAATGGAAATTTTCAGATTTTGGTTATGACAAGAAAGGGACAACTTAGTACCTAACTTAGGATGGTCAAAAGAGTTAGTTAAGGTCCTAACAACTTATGGATACTTTAGTAAGCTACTTAATTAATTAATTTAGCAGCTTTATTATTTAATTTAAAGGGTCAAAACTGAAATCAAAAAGAAGTTTCAAGATTTCAACTGAGACAAGAAAAAGACAACATAGTATTTAATCTAGAATGGTCCAAAGGATTAGTTGTGGTTATAACAACTTAAGGATACTTTTATAATTAACCTAGGTTACTTAATTAATTAAATTATCCATTTAATTAATTAAATTAAAGGGGTCAAACTGAAATTCTTATACTAACCTAGTATAATGCAAAAAACATCCTAGTACTTAATCTAGGATGGTCCTAAAGGGTTGATTATGGTTCCAATGACTTAGGGGTACTTTAATACTTACCCTAGGTCCCTAAATTAATTAAATTAAGAATTTAATTTATTAATATAAAGTCAAAATTTTGACCTAAACCATAGTCAACACTAAAATTTCAGATTTTAGGTCAAGTCAACAATCTCCTATGTTTAGTCAACTTAGGAGGTTTTTTTTAGTAATTAGTTAATTAATTTATTTAATTTACTTATTAAACCCTAAGTTGAATGATTCAAGATCAGTTCTTAAACCTAAAATTCACATTCAAACTCATAGACAAAAAGGACGCAAAAATAGTAAGCAACAAACGCAAGAAAAAAACAGAAAATTTATCGATTTCTCTAGGGAGATTTCAAGGTTTCATTCAAGGTGGTCTTCGTAGATTAAGTTCTACATAAGGTATGGGTTTCTCTCCTGGATTTCTTTCTCCAAGAATATTTTCCTTCGAACGATTAACAAGATCTTGAAAACTAGGGTTATTCCCATCGATCTCATCGAACTTTCCTTCCCCTAGTATCCTTTTCGATTTCAATGTTGAATAGGTTAGAGATCATGTTGTTGGTATGTGCTGCTGGTTGTTCTTAACATGTATTGTTCTTGAATGATGAGTATCGAATGAACATATGAACTTGTAATTGTGTAAAGTTAATCTTATCATGATAATTAAGGATCGATAATATGCTAAGTTAAGTCCGTGATGTGTTAAGTGAATATGTGTCCTTGGCTGAATGTGGACTTATGGTTGTTGTGATGTTATGACGATGTTAAAGCCATCAAATTTTAACATAATGCTATCCAATATGTTCTTAAAATGTTACACTAAAATCCATAAACTAAGAATTGACTCAAAGACATCTATGAAACCATATCTTGAATAAATTGGCTATCTGGTTCCAATAAAGTTGGCTAACTCTATTTGGTCAAAATGAATATATGCTAATGGCTAGGAACTTATGTAAATGATTAAAAGATTGGTTAAGGATTCATACATATGGAAATTTAAATAAGAACATACGTAAAAATTGTCTTATGCCAAAAAGAATGAATTGGCTAGTCTAACATCCCAAATCTTGAACCAATACTAATCATATGTCAATTCTTATGTAGTAAGAATATCAATTATATATTAAGCACTTCTAAAGTAATATCAATGAATCCATAACCAAGGGCATGACATTCATTGGGACAACTCCCAACATGCTCCACAAGAATGAACTATGAACTCATGAAACTCATTAAATGAAGTGCTCATCGTCCATAAACGATTATATGAATCTACTACACTAAAGTAAGTAACGTGAAGTGACCAGAATGGGAGGCTAAAGGAAATGAGACAAGTCTCACTTACACCTAAGCTACTATGTTAAAAGAATACTAGCGTATGAAGGTGTTAGAATGTGTGAGTCAGTCTCATTAACACCAAAGGATGATATGTAAGGAAAATTCACATTTCATCAACGTAAAGTAAGGATGATCAGTCATCAATAGAGGAAGTAAATCTCAATCTAGAAGCAAGCCTCCATAATGCTTGAGTCAACACTAAAAGATAAAGAAGAAATGAACATTCACGTAATGAGGTGAGTAATTATGTTAATCTATTATGCCAATGAAAATGGTGACAACATGATAAGAGGCTAAGATGAATCGTGAGACAAGTCTCAACAAAGCCTAAGTAAAGGTCACTAAAAGTACACACCTAAGATAGTGTTGAATATCAAGAGACAAGTCTCAATCATACTCTGTATGTAAGTGCAAGGACAATTCACACTTAATACTAATGATGATATGAGAAATCATCTAATGAGCAATGATGTCCTCATGCTAGAAGTCAGCTTCCATGATGTATGAGTTGAATATATTTAAACTTTATACTGAGCACCGATAGGCTAGCTATGAGCGGTGATGCCTTCCTTCGTAAAAGGTGGAGGTTCACGAACTCTCATAAGAACATATTGGACAACATTATATTAACATTTGATGGCTTTAACATCTTCATAACATCACAACAACAGCAAGTCAACATTCAGCCAAAAACATATATTCACTTAACACATCACGGACTTAACATATTTATCGATCCTTAATTATCATGATAAGATAACTTTACGCAATCACAAGTTCATAAGTTCATTCCATACTCATCATTCAAAAACAATACATGTTAAGAAAAGTCAGCACCACATACCAACAACATGATCTCTCACCTATTCAACATTGAAATCGAAAAGGATACTAGGGAAGGGAAGTTCAACGAGAACGACGGGAACAACTTAGTTTTTGAGATCTTGTGAATCGTTCGAAGGAAAATACTCTTCGAGAAAGAATTCTAGGAGAGAAACCCATCGCTTGCTTACTGTTTTGCGTCCTTTTTTTTCTACGAGTTTGAACATGATTTTTAGGTTTAAGAACTGATCTTGAATTATACAACTTAGGTTTAATAAGTTAATTTAATAAACTAATTAATCAATTGCCAAAACGCCCCTCCTAAGTTGACTAAAGATAGGAGAACATAACACTTAGTCAAATCTGGAAATTAGTGTTGACTATGGTTTTGGTCAACATTTTGACTATATATTAATCAATTAAATCATTAATTTAATTAATTTAGGTACCTAGGGTAAGTACTAAAGTACCCTCAAGTCATTGGAACCAAAATTAACCCTTTTGGACCATCCTAGGTTAAGTACTAGGATGTTTCGTGAGTTGTACTAGGTTAGTGTAAGAATTTCATTTTGATCATTTAAACTAATTACGTAAATTGATAATTTAATTAATAGGTGACCTAAGGTAATTACTAAAGTACCCTTAAGTCGTTAGGATCATAACCAATCCTTTGAACCATCTTAGGATAAATACTAGGTTGTCTTTTTCTTGTTTTAACCGAAATCTGGAAATTGCTTTGTAATTTCGGTTTTGCCCCTTTAAATTAATTAATTAAGTTGTTAAATTAATTAATTAAGTAGTCTAGGATAATTACTAAATTATCGCTAGGTTTTTAAGACCTTAACTAACTCTTTGGACAATATAAGGTCAGGTAGTAGGTTGTCCCTTTCTTGTCTTGATCGAAATTTGAAAATTTCCTTTTTAGTTTCGGTTTTAGCCCTTTAAATTAATTAATTAATTTTCTAAATTAATTAATTAACCTATGGGAAATACTAAAGTACCCCTAAGTTTTTAGGACCATAACTAATCTTTTGGACCATCCTAGGTTATGTACTAGGTTGTCTCTTTAACTAGTACTAGGTTAGTGTCAACCCGGTTTTGGTCCTAGGTTGTCGGGTGCACTAATTAGTTTATTTCGTTTGGTCCTAGCTTAGTTAGCTATTTAGTTCAGTAGGTTAGAGTCTATAATTAGTTAGGAAGTTAGGCCCCACATGCAGGGGTCCCTTGTGCATGTTTTCCCACCCTAACTTCCCTAATCGAATTCATTTAGGGTGGTCCCCTCGGCCACTTCTTCACATGTCTTGCACATGTGCTTGCACATGGGTTTGTTGTACTTCCCTAACTAACTATTATTTATGGTTCATTTGGGAATGTTTACTTATGGTCCCAAGGACCCTCACTATGTCTTTGGGTACTGCTTAATTTACATGATCATTTTAAATGATTATGTGATATGGGTACTAGGCTTGACACTTGGATGCCTACTACTTTGTGTGAAACTATTCTAAACGGATTTTTCTTTAGCTTACAGTCTTCATTGTAAGTACATTTATTAATCTTGTATTAGGGTGTGACAACCCGAAAAGTATATTTCTAATTTGTATATGGAAAATTGGCTAATGTCCCTTAGCCAATTTTTCTACACTAATGCCCAATATTCTCAATATTGGGCATTGGAGTGTCTATGTACCCCTAAAAGGTTATCCTAAGGGCATATTAGACTCTTTGTTAGACATGATTTTTGGAATATTACAAAACTTCACATGGCATAGGGTGAAATACCATAAAACATAAGAGTGGTAATGCTTTAAACTAGTATCTTCATGTTGTCATTGGCTACAAAAAATAAAATGACCATCTTATTATCCCCTAGTAATCATCAAATGTACAATACTCAAGAATTAGTGGTGAAAATGAGCTCACTAATAATCCATATTTCTCTATTAAATGATAGTAGACTATTTAGACGAGGAAAAGGATTGTATCGCGAATTAATAAGAATCCTCATCTCATGTAATAAGTAGTCAACAAAAATCTTTTACAATCTCACCAAAGGGGATTGGAAAACAAACAAAGGGTCCTTTTAAACTCTCAAATCTGTCCAGACATCTGTCAAGAGAATGGATTCTCAATCTGTACAGGAACATATCAAAAGGAATTGCAAGTACATTTGCAAGACATCTTCGTAGAAAATAGAGGTGTGGAACATTAGTAATGGAATCAACATTTGCTACATCTCTTGATCGAGAAGACATCAAGGTTTAGTAGTTATAATTGTTAATTATTAATTACATTTAGGCAGGGCAGCTTTAATCCTGACATATATGCAACACTTCTATACATGATTACTACTACTGGGAAGGCACATAGTCAAATAGCAGCCCTTGGGCTATACTAAGGACATTATACTTAAGTCTAAAAATTTATTGGCATTTCTAAAGAACATGTTCAGTTTCCAACTCATTAATATGAAGATAAACTAACAACCTTTTATCCTAACCAAGAGGAGCTGCATAATTCTTACCTTTTTTGGAGAAGTTAAAACTGATAAAACTACAAAAAGATTGACCTTTCAACTAAAAGTGAGGACCAATGTTAAATCCATTTCTAAATACTTTATGTTAGTTTTGCCAATGGAGATCTTGCAGTAGTTAAACCTAGTAAAACATGATGTTATTTGTTACCTGCTTCGAATAGATAATACCAGAAATACTTGTGGTGCTTCAAGCACGTTGATCAGGTTGTTTTCTTAAGATAGTAATGAAGTGTGAGTATTTCATTAACCACCCTATAGGCTTATTATGATTGATAATATAATGACACATTAGAAGCCTATGTACTGACTACTAAGGTAGTAATAATAGCAGGTGGGATAAAAAGGAAAAGAAGAAAAACCAGATTATACAATTACACACCTAGAAGAAAGATAAAAGGAGGGATAGAAGAGGAGAACACATCCATATAGAGACACAATCGACACAATAGCAAAACCCAAGCCCATTGATAGAATTTTAGCTATTTCCTTAAGTTGTGATTTGTTTCCTTTGGCTCTATGTTTGTTGTCGTCCTAACTATGACCATATTGAGAAACTTAACAGCAATATAATAAGAACATCCCACGTAGCTCATGTGCTTGAAGTCCTTAAGCTCTATTTTTATCTTCTATGGAAATGGGGCTACATGAAAAAAAAATAAGTTTTCTCTATTAATTATAGAAAGTTACCAAGTAGAACATGAAAAAAAATGAAGTCACTTTAAGCTTGATTTTGTATGTAGTTGGGAGACAATTAATTGCTAAAAGTATAGCTGCTACAGGTGATTTTCTAATGTTCTTCAACTACAAATTTCACTTCGGAATTCTAAGGTAGCAAATAATTGTTGAAAGTAGAGGTTCTAAAGCTCGTGCATTAAACAATAAATAATTTGAATTCCTCGACTGTATGTTTCAAAGAAAATGAAGTAGCAACCCGACCATCAACCTATCCATGGGAATTGAAAGTTCAATTTCAAGACAGATTTGCACAGAACATAGGCAATGGAATAGTAGTGCTCAAACCAGTGTTCCTTACAGCTCTTTCTCAAGCTTTACTAGATGTATTAGGGGAAGAACTAATTGCTCGAGTATTAGCTGATCCATATAATTGTTCAGACTTTAAGATTGATTGAATATCTATCGGTGTGAACTATACTCTGCTGATTGTTTTTTTTAATCTTGAAATTTTGTAGCTCATCACAATATTTACCATAGATGGAAATCTATTCATTAACACAAAGTAAAAGAATTCACCAAATCAAGGAAGTAAGAAGTACAAAATAAGAAATTTGATTTATCGACCCACAAAACATTATGAAGCAAGAAAAATCAAAAAGTAGAGTTACAGGATAAAGATGAGTAGTACCGTGACTTGAAGTAATTTCAGCACTATTAGGTATTCTTGATGATTGTGGTACTTGTTCTTGGCCATTGTTGGTGTTGAGAAGCTGAAAATATAAACAAGTTAGGTAAGAATTGCAGAAAGTGGAAGAGCTACTGCTCGCACATTAAACAGTTAATAATAAGAGCTCCTCGACTATATGATTTACAATTAAATTAACTAAATTGTATTTCATGTATATTCTCCAACAAAATCAGTAGATTATACGACCACACACCTTGTAAAAGCCAAAATTAAGAAGCACTTGGAAATTTCTTAATATCTTTTAGTAATGTAAGAAAACGAGTCATTCTTGTTTCTAAGTTATGTAGAATGAAGAAAGATCCGAAAATCATCAAATGCAAGAAAAAATATGTGATTAAGCACCTGAAAGATGCTCAGAAATCATAAACTCAAGTAACATAATACTCCTGTTGGCGTTATATCTCTGTATTGTTCTCTCTGAAACATCGAGACATGATGCTTATGAACTCAGGTTAGCGACTTGAGTAATACAATCTTTTCAGTGTCTTAATATAAAGCATTTAAGTCATGATAAAGTTAGACAAAATTCAACAGATCTATGAGGTCTTTGGCTTATCCAGATGGATAGATTCCTAATATGCAGACTATTAAGTATGTGCAGGTCCATATGAATCTGATATGTAGTGATTCCTGTGTATGTCGATCCTACTTTATTGTCGAAATTCTCAATAACTCATGTAGTATAAAACATATGACTCTTGATAGTCAAACCAATAACTAGAGCTCTAAAGTTGTATGTTTCACATTGATATTAATAATCTGAGAAGGTGAGAAGGAATTGTAGCACGAGATGAAAAGAAATTGCAATATGAATAACTTGTCCAAAGAAATCTTTCCAGTAACCTATCCAAAGGAATTGCAAGATCAAACAGGTTTGGAGAGAATAGAGGCGTTAACCATTAGTGTTGAAACCACCAATCATTACAACTCTAGCTCGAGCTTTAGTCAATGTAACTAGGCCGCAACTAATTGCTAAAAATAGATTTGCTATAGGTGACTATATAGATGACTGGACTGTTTTGCTGAGGAAAAATATTGGATAACCAATAAATAAGAGTAAGAGGAAAAAGATTGGATAACCTTTAAATAGTCAATCAATAAAAATCTGTTACCATCTCAAGAAATAAAATCACAACTCACTTAGTATCCTTTTTAATTCAGAAGTTTGTCCAGCCATCTGTCAAAGAGAATGAACTCACAATCATTCCAACAAAGGTCAATAGAAATTGCAAGTTGAAAATCCAGACAGAATTGCAGAGAACAACGACATGGAACATCAGTAATAGAACCAATCGTCGTTATAGCTCTTGCTCAAGTTTTAGTCTATGTAACTGGACAACAACTAATTGATCTAGTTTTAGGTGTTGCCCTGTTATATAATAAAATAATAAGCTTTATAATGGTCATACTCTTCAGACACATTTGTTATTGAATTTGAGATTTCAATCTCCTAAATCTCAAACATGGAGGGAAAATAACCAAATATGATCAAAGCATCTACAAACTCAGTTATTGTCATAAATACAACTGGAATTGTCAAATACCAAGGTAATAATAATATATCATTACCTACGGTCATAACCTGTAGATCATTGACGATTAAGTTATATTTGAGGCGGAAATGATTCAAACAAAACAAAGAAATTGAATAATTCACACCCCTCCCTCAAAAATACGACTCAGATTGCTGAATTTTTCAGCAACTTATAATCACGATTTCAGGTAACTAGCATTAGCGTCGTTAACAGAGAGAGCTCATTGAAGGTTCTTATTGATAGATAGCAGAACATCGAAGCTACAGAGATGGCTGCGTTTGAAGATAGGAGATTATATATAAATTGAAATTTATGTTAGAAACGATGTTCTAGTCAAAACAAAACAATAGTTCTCTTGTAGTGATTCTCATACTCACAATGGAATTTCTGAATCATCATGAATTATAAATATAAAACAGCCGCCTTATACAACAGTATAATCAAAGAGCTCCATAAAAACAATAGGGAAAACAGAAGAATAGATTTAATAAGCTGCAATTAAATTAATAGAATGAAGAGATCACCATCACAGCTTTGCAAACCGACACTAATAAACATGATAATACAAAATATAGAGTGCTAAAATCTGAAACGAGATCAATCGAGAAACAACAATACACAGAAAAAGAATCAGATACAGACCTATAGAGACAGAAACAGGAGAGGCAACAGTTATCGCCCAAATTTTGGAGAAGAACATTCTACATACCGGAATACTGTGATTTAGGACGTAGTATATATTATGACGGATTAGGTTTCTTGATGTCGTTGCTTTGATAGATAGGTTGCTGCACTTCTAGGTTAGTGATTTTCCTTATTACGCGAGCTTTTATTTGGAAAAGGCGGGAGTTTTTTTAATTAGAATAGGAAAAGGATTTGTGCAGCGGGAGTTTTAAATTTTTAGAACAAAAATTGTTTTCCGGCTTTATTTTTAATTGGGAAAAGGGTTAAAAATATCCTCAACTTTGATTTATTGTTTAAATTTACTCTCGCCATTAAAATGAAGTTAATTTTACCCCTTCCGTTACTAATTTCACCAAATTTACCCCCATTTGACTGATTGACCCGAATTTTAAAAAGAAAATTATTTCTTATTTTAACCCAATAACCCGACCCCATTTAAAATAACCCGACCCATTCTCCCAAATCTCCTATATTCTCCCAAATTTCCTTCATACTCTCCCTCAAAAGGTAAACCTAAGAACAAATTAATGAGTTAGAAGAAAAGACAACCTGGTTTCTTAAGGCAAAAGCATATATGATTGTTCTATTCTCTTAAGACAAAAGCAAAATATTTCTGTTTTCAATAAAGCTAACTGTAGAGCTCATATTTTTGTTCAACACCCAAATAGATAAATGTTGTATGAGAACTACGATAGAATATAAGCTTGGATATTTAAATGGAAAATATTTGTATAGCATGAATATATCAGCTGAAGCATAACCACAGTTGGCGTAAGATTCATGTTTCCGCTGCACCGTTCTTCCCTCCTCTTTGTCGTTATTCTACATGCCCCTTGCTTCTTTTCCCCCTTTACTGCCCTCACCCTCTATGTTTCCTCATTAGTCATCACTGCAACCCCAGGTTTTCCAAGTATTGCTCCCGACTGTTACTCATGTTCCAGGCTTCAACTCATCAATTTGTTTTTAGGCAAGCTTTTGAGGGAGAGAATAAAGAAATTTGGGAGAATGGGTAGATGGGAATATAGGAGATTTGGGAGAATGGGTTGGGTTATTTTAAATGGGGTCGGGTTATTGGGTTAAAATAAGAAATCGGGTTTTTTTAAAAAAAAAAATAAGGTCCATTTGGGTCAATTCGTCAAATGGGGGGTAAATTTGGTGAAATTAGTAATGGGAGGGGTAAAATTAACTTCATTTTAACGGCGAGGGTAAATTTAAATAATAAATCAAATTTGGGGGTATTTTTGACTATTTTCCCTTTTTAATTTTCTACTAAATATGTATTTATTGCTGGTCATTATACATTAGCCGTTGATATTTTGCCTCGACTGAATACATTAGCGACAATTAGGTTATTGCTGCAAAATAAATGTCACTAAATCCTATTTTTGTAGTAGTTCCATCATCTTCTAGAGCACTTGAACCCAAAAATAAAGGTGAGTATACTGGCCAGAATTCGCAGAACTTCAGAGCTAGACCTTCCAGTCTCATAGTAGTATGGCATAATAAGGTAACTAGGCTCCTGCATGTGCTAGGTGTGGTAGAACCCACCCAAGAAAGTGTCGTCAGGACCAGAAAGGTTGCTTCAAGTATGGACAAGAGGGTCACTTCATGAGAGAGTGTCCAAAGAACATGCAAGGAAATGGTACCGGCGGGGAACAAACCGCCTATATGCTACAAACGGTTGCCAAGAGCAAGAGGATTCTCCCGATGCTGTCAGTGGTATATTCAAGTCTTTGACTTTACTGTTTATGTTTTTCTAGACCCAAGAGCGATTTTATCTTGTGTAATTCCATATGTTCCTATGAATTTTGATATTATTCCTCAGCAACTTAGTGAATCATTCAGTATTTCTGCACCTGTTGGTGGGTCCGTTCTAGCAGAGAGAGTCTATCGTGATTGGACCATTGTCGTCAATCACAAGAGTACCATGGCATATTTAATTGAGTTAGACATGGTAGAGTTTGATGTTATTCTTGGTATGGACTGGCTTCATGCCTGTTATGCCTTAGTTGATTGTAGAACTCGAGAAGTTAAGTTTTAGTTTTAAAATGAGTTAGTCTTAGGGTGGAAAACCAGTTCAGCAGTGCCTAAGGGTCGTTTCATTTCATACCTTAAGACAAGGAAGTTAGTTTCTAGGGAGGGTGTCTATCACTTAGTTCGAGTTAATGACTGTATTGTTTACCTCCTATTTTGTTAGTTTCAGTTTTAGTAGTAACAGAGTTTCCAAAAGTCTTTCCTGATGACTTACCTGGGTTTCTCCTGAAAGAGAAATAGACTTCAGCATAGACATCATTTCTAGATACTTGTCTTATATTTTCCACCATACAGAATGGCACCAACAGTGTTTAAAGTTCATGAGAAATATTATCCAACCCATGACTTAGAGTTGGTTGTTGTAATATTTGCTTCGAAATATGAAGCCATTATCTATATGGTGTTCATGTGGAAATAAATGTTCACCAATCACAAGAGTTTTCGTCATGTGTTTAGGTATAAATAGCTTAATCTCATGCGAAGAAGGTTGTCTATGGGTAGTACAACCCATTTTGAGGAAGATAAGAAAGAGTTAGCAGAAGAGGTGCATAGACTTGCACGATTAGGAGTTCGATTAATGAATTCTACAAAAGGAGGAGTAGTGGTAATGAATAGGTTTGAATCTTCATTAGTGTCAGATGTAAAAGGCCATCAAGACCAAGATCCTATCTGGATTTCATGTTAGCTCGCATGATCTTAATTCTAAAGATGTCCTTAAGAAAGCAAGAAAGAAAGAAGAAGAAGAAGAAGAGATGTATGTTCAAAGTGATCTAAGGAAACAAGAGCTTAAGAATATCAACCATCAGTGTTTGATAAGAATGAAGTTTTCAGCAAATAACGGGCATAGCCAATAATGACTTCTTTTATTATGAAAATGATTAAAGCCAAATAAGATTGGCTTATAATGACTTATTATAGTATGCACATGATAATAGCCAAATAAGATTGGCTTATAATGATTTCTTATATTATGTACAGAATCACATATTAGGCATAACTAATTAAGATTGGCTTAATAAGATTTCATGCCAAATTGTACTTTAATCATTTCCTTAGTCCTTCAGACTATTTACTTGATTCATTGTAGGTATGGGACTACAATGAATCATTGCACTTGTAAGTAAAATATAGGCTTAATGGAGATCATTGAATTACACAACAACAAGAAGAAAGAGACTGAAAAATAAACTAAGTACAAAAATAGGAGCTCTCGGGTTTGGGGTATCAAATTTCAAAATTTTCGCTCGATTTGTTCTAAAATTATGTTCATGATTCTAAGGTCTTATGTTCATATAGAAAATGAGTTGTGTGCATTGAATGCATTAAAATATGTCATATTCATATCATAATTCACAAATAACGAATTAAGAAAGTCTAGTGACTTCACTTTCCAAAAATGACATGTTATTATAGGAAGAGCTTTCGTTTATCATGCATAGTCTTTATGTGTATATGTGCATACACCCATACTTAGTCCAAGTGTATACTAAACCTATACTATTATTATCTTTATAGGTGCCAAAGAGAAGGTTGAAGACTCATTGAAGTGGTTTGAATTAGCGATCTCCAGACATTGGTATGTCCTCTTGAGTTCGAGGATGCTAGACCTATCATTCTAGCTTAGTACTTTAGGCATAGCTAGTGGATGTCGTCCCTAGTGTTTCATTTCATACTTTTATTCGAAGCTTTGTATTAAGGTCGTTTGGAAAACTATTACGATCTATTTATTTCTTCATTGAATTGCTTAATTGATTGTAGATGGTTGCTTAATTCGAGCTCATTAGAATATTATTTTATGTAGTAATCATATGAAGTCTATGTATACTTCACTATGTTATAAAAGCTTTAAATTTTCCGCAAATTTAACTATATGATTATGATGACAGCTAAGAAGAGGCTTGTCTACGACCTCTGAGAGGTTAACGACGCCGGTTGCATTTGGATTCCTGAATCTGGCTGTGACAAATTTGTTATCAGAGCATGAGGTTAAATTACCTAGGAACTAAAGCTCAAAACAACCACGTTACGTAGTTTCTAACTTATGGTTGTGAAGCGCGCCACAATCATGACTTAGAGACTAAGTGATGTTAAGAATCTTCCTTTCTTATGCTCTTTATCATGCCGTGTAGAGCTTTGACATTCGGTGTCATTCTAGCATCGAACTTCCTTCTTGTGTGTGCGTGTAGAGATTGAACAGTAAAAGAAACGCAGATAGGAGAGTTAGAGAAGTAGCTGCTGGGGGAAACAAAGCTCCTCCTCAATCCCCAACCGCTGGAGTACAAGTGCCAGTCAACCCGGCTGCGTTGAAAGATGGAGAAGTGAGAGAAACACTAGTTGAGATAGCCCAAGCCATCACTACTCAGGCACATGCTATCACAACTCAGGCCAATAGAGAGGGCGCTCCGATAGAGAACCCACATGCTAGCACCATGGCTAGCAGACTGAGGGATTTCACCAGAATGAATCCTCTAGTCTACTTCGGGTCCAGAACTAATGAGGATCCCAAGAGTGTGTGGATGACGTCTACAAAATTCTATGTTCCATGGGTGTTAGTGAAAAGGAGAAGGCTGAGTTGGTTGTATACCAGCTCAAGGATGTGGCTCAGGTTTGGTACAAAAAGTGTTGAGATGGTCGAGTTGGTCTAAGGCGTCAGACTAAGGTTCTATTCTTTGAAAGGTTGAGAGGAGCAGGAGAAGTCAGGTGGTGTGGTCACTGGTACCTTGCATGTCTTTTCTTTTCCTGTGTATGCATTGTTAGATCCAGGATCCACCTTTTCTCTTGTTATTCCTTTAGTAGCTAGTAAATTTAACTTGCTTCCTAAGATCTTGCATGAACCTTTTCTAGTAAGTACTCCCATAGGAGATAACATTAGAGTTGAAAGGGTATATAGAGATTGCCCAATAACTGTTCTTGATAGAGTTACTTATGCTGACTTAATAGAATTAACCATGCTTGATTTTGATATAATTTTTGGTATGGATTGGCTTCATAAATGCTATGCTACCATAGACTATCGAAACAGGGTAGTAAGGTTTCAGTTGCCAAATGAGTTAGAGTTGAAATGGAAAGGGCGTGGTTCAAATCCAACAAGCCAAATAGTTTCCAATCTTAAAGAGAATAAGATTTTATCTAAGGGGTTAGGAGTCGATGAGAACCTTTCTTATGAAGAGGTTCCCGTTGCAATTTTAGATCGCCAAGTGAAGCGACTGAGGAACCAAAAGGTTTCCACCGTGAAGGTGTTATGGAGGAACCACCTTGTTGAGGGGGCAACATGGGAGGCCGAGGCCAATATGAGATCCCATTACCCTCACTTATTCAGTTCTTGAGGTTAGATATACTCTTACTAAGTCTGATTTTGTTTATAAAACTCTAAATTTTAGTGCATTAGGCAGTTTTGGTGTTTTAAGTCCATAACTGTGTGTTATATACGTGCACTATATGAGTTAATATGATTTCATTCTTTCATTCATGTTGCTGTTTTTGTATAGTGTAGATATGATTTTTGTGTTGCATGAGTTGTGACGTGCATTAAGTTAAGTGTGATTTAGAAGGAAGTTCCTCAATCTTAAATTTGAAGTTTCAGATAAGCTTGAGTAATATGCATCATCTAGAGTAAGTGTGAATAAGAAATTCACAAAGAATATAGTTTCAAGTATGTTAATGTATTTTCGAAATTACCCTCTTTGATTTAAAATGATATGTAGTGTTGGGGACGAATGTTCCTGGGGGGGGGGGGGAAA
>NC_028641.1:69027721-69073295 GCF_001406875.1 Solanum pennellii
GGGGGGATAATGTAACATTCCAGAAAATGTACTCATCTAGTGAAGAGCCTATTAAGTTTTAAGAATAGGTATTGGGGTACATAGGCATCCCAATACCCAATATTTAGAAATATTGGGCATATTAGAGAATATTGGCTTAAAGGGTGTTAGCCAATTTTCTTTGTATTAACAAGCTTGTCCAAGAAATGTACCTGCAATAAAGACACTAAGCTAAAAATCTTCATTTTCATCGTTCACAAAATAAGTGTGAGGCATCCATGTCTCAAGCCTAGGCACCATAACACATGACCAATTAAAATTGGCATGTGGAGAAAGCAGTGCCCAAGGATATAGTGAGGACCCTTGGTACAATAAGAAATGAGCAGAAACACATCTGCAAGAACTCGGTTAGGGTGGTTAGGGCGGTTAGGGGTAGGCACACATGTGGGGGTCAAGCCATGTAGGGCTGAACTTCCTAACCAACTCTAGGCTCTAACTAACTTACCTAACTAGCTAAATAACCTAGGACTAACCGAAATAAACTAACTAGTGCACCCGACAACCTAAGACCTAATCGGGTGAGAGTAGCCTAGTAACTAACTCAAGAAACATCCTAGTACCTAACCTAGGATGGTCCAAAAGGGTTAGTTATGGACCAAACAACTTAGGGGTACTTTTGTAATTACCCTAGGTCACTTAATTAATTAAATTAACAACTTAATTAATTAATTTAAATAGACAAACCGAAATCCTTACATTAGACAAGTAACTAACTAAGAAAGATCCTAGTACCTAACCTAGGATGGTCCAAAGGGTTGGTTATGGTCCAAAAAATTTAGGGTTCTTTAGTAATTATCCTAGGTCACTTAATTAATTAAATTAAAAACTTAATTATTTAATTTAAATGGGCAAACCGAAATCCTTATACTAGACAAGTAACTAACTAAGAAGCATCCTAGTACCTAACCTAGGATGGTCCAAAGGGTTGGTTACGGTCCTAACAACTTAGGGGTAGTTTAGTAATTACCCTAGGTTACCTAATTAATTAAATTAGCAATTTAATTAATTAATTTAATTGGTCAAAACCGAAACGACTAAGCAATTTCCATATTTCGGTTAATTCAAGTGTTCTTCTAATTCTAGTCAATCTAGGAGGGGTGTTTTAGTAAATTAATTAGCTAATTAATTTATTAATTAAGTTAATTAGTGTAAGTTAAATACCTAAGTATTAGTTCCTAAGACCTATAAACTCACGACTAGAACAGAAAACAAGCGTGAGAAAAACAGTGAGCAAAACGCAAGAAAAACAGAAAATTTCTTAGTCGATTTCAAGGTATCATCAAGATTTTCGTGCAAGGTGATCTTCGTAGATTCAATTCTACATAAGGTATGGGTTTTCTCTCCTTGAATTCTTTCTCCAAGAGGCTTGTCAAACGTTTTATGCATTCAAGAATATCAAAACTATGGTTGTTCCAATGACATTGTTGAACGCCCATCTCCCTAGTTATCCTTGTTTTCGTTTCTAATAGTATGTAGATGTAATCTCGAGCATGTTGCTGGCATGTGGTGTTAACTAATTATTATGTGTAGGTTTAATGTTATTTTATAATGTCGAATGAGACCTATAGGTTAGATCCGTATGATTAGTGCCTAATTGTGTTCGAGAAGATGAAATTGTTATGAGTCGTTTAATAAATTCATTTTATTGTTGACAAGGATGAAGATTTCGAATTTCTAGTTGTGTTTTACAGTAGATATGTTGGTAAGTGTTGGCAATGCAATGTTTCCAAGAATAAATAAGAATGAGAATCAAAGCTAGTTAATGAATCTTCAATGCCAACTTAACTTATTAGCTTAGCCAAACTAAGCATTGAATTGTTCCTATGATATAACCAAATGTTAAAGGTTGGCATACAAAAAAGATGAGATAGCTATAGTATATTCATAAGTTGAATAGAATTGACTTACTATGTTTTTTCATAAAAAAATATGATACTCTCATGACCATTTTTTAAGTGAAAGTTTGGTTTATGCCAATAAATTGGATAACAATACATTTTCCAAAAAGTTGAATGGAATTGGGTCACAATGTTATTTCAAAGATATGATGAAAAATTGACTAATGACTAAGTTATACCAAATTAATCATGACCAATGTAACTTTGAATTCATAACAAAGGGTATGCCAATAATTAGGAGAAGTCCCAATATACCCTTTCCAAATGAACTTTGAACATATTAACTACATTGAACAAAATTCTTAACGTTTTTCAAAGAAGGGTATAAAGCTACCAAAAGACATGAAACGAGTTAAGGTAAGTAATAACATAATTAAAAGTCTTTGAATTATGAATGTGACCAGAATGGGGTGTTAAAGGAATTGAGACAAGTCTAACTTACACCTAAGACAACTATGTTAAAGATACTCATATGATAGTGTTAATAATAGTGAGACAAGTCTCATTAACACCAAGATGATAATGTAAGGTTAAATTAACATTTCATCAAGTAAAGAAAGGGATGACCGGTTAACCAAAGAGTTGTGTAAACCTCATAACTAGAAGCAAGCTTCCATAATGTTCGAGTCAAACTCTAAGAGATAAGAAAGTAAAGTAAATCTGAGCTTTGTACCGATAGACTAGTAATGAGCTTGTGCCAGCACATGTAAGTCTCATGAAACGAGTCTACCACCAAGGTGGACAAGTTGTCTCCATATGTCTCCTAGTCTTTGAACTATGTTGCAAGCATAGGAACTAGCCAGTCGATTCCATCTAACAGAGCTAGGTCTGATGCGGTTTCACTTTGGCCGGTGATTCCACCTCTTTTCGGTATGGGTAATACACCGGATTTCATGTTTAGCTCTCATGATCTATGTCGGTTATAGCTCAGGAAAGTATCCAGTTCAATTCGGCTGTGAACCCCTCTTTTCAGTGTGGGGAAGACAGTTACTTGGTTTCACTTTAGCCGGTGAACCACCCTTTTTCGGTGTAAGGCAGACACTTGATTTCATGCTAGCTCACATGATATTAATTCTAAAGATGTCCTTATGAAAGCAAGAAAGAAATAAGAAGAAAAGATGTATGTTCAAAGTGAAATAAGGAAGCAAGATCTTAAGAACATCAACCATCAGTGTTTGATAATAATGAAGTTTTAAGCAAATAATGGACATAGCTAATAATACTTCTTTTATTATGAAAATGATTAAAACCAAATAAGATTGACTTATAATGACTTATTATAGTATGCACATGATCATATCCAAATAAGATTGGCTTGTAATGATTTCTTATATTATGTAAAGAATCACGTAATAGGCATAACCAATAAAGATTGGCTTACTAAGATTTCATGCCATATTGTAGTTAAATCATTTTCCTTAGTCCTTCGGATTACTTACTTGATTTGTTGTAGGTATGGGACTACAATGAATCATTGTACTTGTAAGTAACACATAGGCTTAAGGGAGATCATTGAACTACACAACAACAAGAAGAAAGAGACTGAAAAATAAAGTACAAAAAGAGGAGCTCTCGGGTTTTGGGGTATCAAATTTTAAAATTTTCGCTCGAGTTGTTCTAAAATTATGTTCATGATTCTAATGTATTATATTCATATAGAAAATGAGTTGTGTGCTTTGAAATGCATTAAAATATGTCATATTCATACCATAATTCACAAATAATGAATTGAGAAAGTCAAGTGACTTCACTTTCCATAAATGACATGTTGTTATAGGAAGAACTTTCCTTGATCATGCATAGTACTTATGTGTATGTGTGCATACACCCATACTTAGTACAAGTGCGTACTAACCCTATGCTATTGTTATCTTTATAGGTGCCAAAGAGAAGGTTGAAGACTCATTGAAGCGATTTGAATCAGCGATCTCCAGACTCTGGTAGGTCCTCTTGAGTTCGAGGATGCTACACCTATCATTCTGGCTTAGTACTTTAACATAGCTAGTGGATGTCTTCCCTAACGTTTCATTTCAGACTTTTATTCGAAGCTTTGTATTAAGGACGTTTGGCAAACTATTACGATATATTGATTTCTTCATTGAATTGCTTAATAGATTGTAGATGGTTGTTTAATTTGATCTCATTAGAATATTATTCTATGTAGTAATCATATGAAGTCTATGTATACTTCACTATGTTTAAATTTTTTAAATTTTCCACAAATTTAACTATATGATTGTGATGAAAGCTAAGAAGAGGCTTGTCTGCGACCTTTGAGAGGTTAACGACGCCGGTTGCATTCGGATTCGTGAATTCGGGTGTGACACCGAGTATCTATTTCATCACTGAATATAACAAAATTTTTGGCTCTTGTGGACGTTGCATCGGTGGTCTTTGTCGAGGTTGCCCATTGGATTGGCAATTCACCGACAAAAATTTTCACCCCCCTGTTTTACAGATTCAACTTTTTAAGTGTGTTGATTCAACCAGCGGGAATGGTCAAGTACGCTGAACATGTCCGTTCTGCCAAAAAAACCTGTTCTCTGTCACTATGTATCTTTTCCAGCACTTCCCTTCCTGAACCCGTATGAACAACTCACACTTATTTTATCAAGATAACAAAAGCAAGTAAATGGTTTTTGGGTTGTCTCCCAAATAATGCCTTAGTTAACGTCGTGGCACGACGCTAGTCAATATTTTTTCTTCGTCCTCGTGTTCGCCCATGGTGTAGTTAGGTGAGCCTCCCGCAAATGGTGGATGATGACCGGATATCAAATCATCCATTTCTCTTCTTTATGTTGAATGGTTATAGCGTTTGCGGTTGTTGTTTGATACAATATTTCTATGTTGTCTTTAATCTTATTCAACATTTTATCTTGTGCTTAAACTCTTTGTTGAATGTTTGATTGAGATTCATCGTTCTGGTCACAGTCATGTGTCTTCTCATTTCTGCATTTTCGAAGATTGAAATAGTTTCCCTTTATCTTGTCTTATGCTTTCAGCTCCTCTACTCGCTTGGATAGAACGTATACTTGGGCTACAAGTAGACCCATTTGTGTTTTCTTGATTTTCGTTATCATTCTAGCCATTTATCAAGGGTCTGGGCTACCACTTCATAAGGGTGAAGTAGCATACTGCCTGTGAAGAGGTGATCAAAGATACTTCTATTTTCGGTCTCAAGACCTTTGTAAAAGCATTCTAGTAAAGCCTTGCTTGTCATCCCATGAGATGGACATGGTGCTAATACTTTTTAAAATTTCAACCACATTTCCTCAAAATTCTCATCTCCTACTTGCTTAAAGGTCAAGAGGTTGTCCCTGAGGTTCAGCAGTTTCAAGAAAGAATGGTCTGTGTGATGTCTGTAGTGTCTTTCCATTCTTGTCCCACTGCGTCAATACAAAAACACACAAATAAAAGAAAAACAAAGCTAAAAGTGAAACTAGTAAAAACTGCACTAAAAAAATAAAACACATTGAGTGAACTACACTTTCACGTGACACCACTCCCCGGCAGTGGCGCCATTTTGATGCTTGCCTATTTGAGTTTGTGATCAATGAGACTAGCCTACAGTTTGAGTGTCTACGAATCAAAGCTTGTATAGAAACCCAACAAAGGGTTGGGTTGTGTCTCAAGGGAGTGGTAGTGAAAATGGTAATTAAACTAGAATTTTGTTCTAGTTAGTAGTAGTTTAAAAAATTATCAAATAAAACAAACTAAATTCATTGTGTGACACCGGAGTGTAAAATATCGATGTTGGGGATTTTGTAACAAGTAGTAAAAACAATTAAAATAAAAAGAAAATCAAGTTATGGGGAAAAGATTTTGGGGTGTGACCGCAATATATGCTGCGTAAACCAGTGGGTACAATCTTTCGATAGGAAAATTTACAAAATAACGGTAACTAGGCTATGCTTTAGGTGAAAGTAAATTTCCTCTCGGGCAACTTACCCCATATCAAATGGGTTCCTCTCGGAAATCCACACGTCTAATGAAGACCAGCCTAGGCCTTATCCACACCCACTCTTTCAATGAAGAGTGCTTGGATATGGGACCAGGGCTCACCCTTATTGGTTGAGCCTCATGTCGCCCCACTCCTTATGACGTCAATCTAGTGGTCTTGGTTTATGACCTCTGTCTTGAGCATGCCAAAAATACATGAGTGGTTTTTTATTTGCAACTACAAACCCATTATACTAAACCACAACCATTAGGTGAAATAACCATTAAAATGCATCTAATCCTATCAACAAGCAAGACCCAATAATAATATCAACATATATTTGTTAGATCACACCCCAAGAATGGGGGGGGGGTGGTTAGCTACATATCAAGCAATAGTTAAATACACCCTAAACGATAACGAAATCAAATGAATATAATAAATTAAACCTTAATATGAGAAAAGGAAGAATAATGGAGAAGACCCACTACCGATTTGAGAAAGAAAAACTTCTTTTTCAAGTCTCCCACAAAACCTTCTCAAAACTCGAGAGAAAATTAAAAAATCTAGGTTCTAAAAGTTTAAATAGATAATAATTTAGAGCCCTAAAAATAATAAGTAGGTATAGTATTTTTTGTTTTCAAATTTAGTGTTGGGGAATCCGTTCGGTGAATTTATTCGTGAATCGCCGAGTAGTTCGGTAATTCGCCCTTCTTCTATTCCATCATCGTTTGTTCTTTGCCTTCATCGTCTATGCATGCTGTAACATTGGGAGGTATAACTATGCTTCGTGAAACTATTCGGCGAAGTGCTGCCTACTCTTTTTCATCGCCTTTTGAATCCACTTCCTTCAGGGCTTCGCATGTTGGAACATGGGTGAAATGCAGCCCTTCGGCGGATTGCCATGCGTGCATGGGGATGCTTAGGCTTCAACTTCAGCTCTTTTTCATCCTTTTTAATCCCTTTTTTCACCTAAGTGTCCGTGTTAACACTAAAATTTCAAATAACTAAACTTAATTAAGAGTTTTCATCATATATTGGATAAAATGAGCAATTGTGGATACTATTTACATTTAATAAAACCCTAAATGAGTCCAATTTGAGGACTCAATGATTTTTCTAATAATTATTTCTATGGACTATTTATAGATGTAGAAAACCAAAAAATAAAATATTTTAATCCAAAGCAAATTAGGAATCTAAAACCAAATAGAATTTGATTCTCTTCTTTTTTGCGTGAACTGAGGGCATCAGGCTGTGGTACCAGTGTTTGTATGGAAAGTGAATTTCACTTGTTGTTGCACTTAATATTTTAAAAAATATTCAATTTATTTCATTAAGCTATCATCTTGATTTCCTTCTTTAGCCTTCCATCTTTAGTTCATTTTAGCTCCAAACTTCTTCAACTTTACATTAATATAGTCCTACAAATAAGATAAACTATTTAGCACAATCTATGATATTCATGCTCAAAAAGGACAAATATAATGATAAATGTAATGCAAATAATGATTTAAAATATATATTTTTTACCTCACATAAAATACCAACACAAGCTCAATCTAAAATAGGTAAGTTGTAGCTTTCTGCAAAACCGATCAAGCGCCCTCTAAAATCACTAAACTAGAGTTTTACCCTTTTAAAACACTGGGATCAATAACATCCTGATAAATAAATAATAATAACATCAATATGGATGCTTTGACACTCAATTTTTTACAATTGGAAATGGGATTAAAAATGAACCCAAAATGACATTGCAATACTCGCGCAAGGAATCCTGCAATTGACTCTATCAATTGGTCTCATTCATCTAATGGATCTTGTACCCTGCAAACGAGCTCAATGTGAAGCTTCAAACAACCCAAAAATAGCCCATGAACAAATATGATCAACCATCCCCATTAATGCCAAAAAATAGAGTGAAGGGGAGGGAGAGTTATGGGTCAAATGTCCAACCAATGAGCCTAATAATTTCGCAAAACAAATGTCGAACCAATTCTCACAACAACCAACAATTGCCCACCGAAAATCGAGCTCTCCCAAATCTCAGACTAGAAAAGAAATATGAGAAATGAGAGCATAAAATACCAGCGAGGACCGCAAAAGTGATCAGTTGGACGCTAAAGTTGCTAGGCCCTTGAAGTCAAGTCCCTCTATAGCAGCTCCCTATAATCTAAATCAGTTCAAGGCCCACAAAAGTGACTAGCATTTAGCTGGTTATACCCATTTGTTACACCTCAGGAAAATCGTAAGTTCAAATCAAAAAACCCAAAAAAGCTAAAAAAAAACTAGGTCTCAAGAAGTATGAATATTACGGACCATTCAACAGCCGATGAAAGGATCTACGAACTTTAGATGGTCTCGTTCAATAATGTTTTGAAAAAGCCTGAGAAATCTTATTTTACAAACCACTCTATAGGCAGTGAAAGGATCTATGGACCTTAGATTGTCCGTAAAAACAAAAGAGTCAAGTCTTATTTTACGAACCATTCTACATCTCATAAAAGGTTTATGGCCCGTAAAAGGGTCCATAAACCATGTCATGACTGGAATCTAGACCCCAGACGAGACCGGCATCGTTGACCTCTCAGAAGTCGCAGACAAGCCTACTTACGTCATTCTTACTTTAATAGGTTAGTTTTGGCGGAAAATTTGAAACTTTTTGTTTCTGAACATACTTATAAATACATTCTCATTAATACGTAATTGTTCACCATGAACCATCTAACATTAAGAGATAAGCAACTAAAAGAAATAGTTCAATTCTTATTAAGTGTATAATTGCCAAAATGGCACCAATACATAGTCTGAATAAAAACAGGAAAGAAACGCTAGTGGAACATGCTCCACTAGCGCAACTCTAAAACTAAGCTAGAATATAAAACAGCATCATCCTCGAAAGCATGACGACCTACCAAAACCGGATGAATGCTGAACGTCCGGATAACTGCAGCGATGATCCTATAGCTCTATCGTCCACCTCTGCCTGCACCTAAAATAGTAGAATTTGTATAGGGTTAGTACACACTTGTACTAAGTATGAGTATATGCAAGCACACACCAAGGACATGCATGAGAAAGAATAGCTTTTTCCTAACAACATGATTTTTGGAAGTCAAGTCAGTGGACTTGCCAAATTGAGATTAGGAAAGTTTCCAAATTTGGATTAGGAAAGTCAATGATCTTTCCAAATTTGAATTAGGAAAGTCAGTGAGCTTTCCAGATTTCGAATAGGAAAGTTATGCCATGAGAATCACATACATCATCATACTTTTCACATTTGCACACAACACATAACATTTTCACATACCACATATCATATAGCATCCAACATATTTTTCATGTAGCACATAACTTCTTTAATATCATTCATTCATATGCCATGAGACCTTGGAATCACGGACTTAACATCAAGAAATTCCAGAAATGAGGGCTCAAAAGATGGGACCTCAATTAGGGAGTCTTCATTAGCAAACACAGAGTCAGCTTCGTTCATTCATACGTACTCCATTTCATTTCATTCATAGGCTAGTGTAAACACCAGCTATACCTAGGATGTAGTTTAAGAATTTCTTTAGGTTCGTTGTGCAATGACCAAGAATGACCTAATGTCATCACTTGAATATAATTCACCTTTTGATTATCCTATCCTAACGCTTTTGGTATCATTCATTTCATTATGTGCATCATTTGAGGCTGGCCTCATTCATTCATTGGGAACATTAACTTTAACCGACATAGATCATGTTAGCATCATAAAATCCAATGTGTCCCCCACACCAAAAAGAGGTGGAATCACCTGCCAAAGTGACCCATAACATGCTAGCGTACATGAGAATTTTAACCACGCCAGATACCTATATTAGTTGTATAGGTTCGAAGACTAGGAGATATAAGGAGACACATGCCCGGAAAGCCGGACAGTCTCATCTCATGAGAGTTAAGTGAACCTCAACCCTTCCCGAAAGAAGGCATCACTGCTCATAGCTAGCCTATCGATGCTCAGTATAAAGTTCCATTACATTCATCTCATACGTCATGGAAGCTAGCTTCTAGTATGAGGACAACATAGCTCATTATATGATTTCTCATCTCATCATTAGTATTAAGTGTGCTAAGATCAGTACTTTCATTAGAGTGTTCATAGAGGCTGGTCTCTTCATTATCTTACACTCTCATAGGTGAGTACGTTTTGGTAACATGTACTTAGGCTCATTTGAGATTGCTCTCATCATTTACATTAGCCTCATATTATGTTGTCACCACATTCATTATCATTAGCACATTTGCTTTTCATAGTTACTCACCTCTTATTACGTCAATGTTCACTTCATCATATGCAAATGCGCTTGGACATTTCATTGTTCATTGCTTCTAGCGTTTCATCATTTCATTGTTCATTTCCTCATTTCATTGTTCATCTCATCTTATGCCAATGCACTTGGACATTTAATGTATCTTACACTCATACTTAACCCTTCTAGGGTTCATCATTTCATTAAATACATCTTAGGTTCACTTACTTTTGAACGTATGCTAGACTTATGAGTCTATACACACAAGCAATGGGGCTTCATTCATAGTTCGTTAAGTGATTCATACAATCCTAAGATTATGTAGTACATGACTTATATATCTTGTATAGATGCCAAGATCTTGATTTCGATCTAAGTAGGTGGCATTATTCGTGGATATTTTGTTTACGTATAACTTATGTATCAATACGGAAGTTTGGTCAAGGAAACCCAAGTTCGAATCACTTGGATAACATTTACATTTTTCATTGATTTTATTTTTAATCTCCATGATATTGTGACTCTAGATTGAACCCCATCATTAACATTGTATCTTTAGTTTTCTACTTGGTTTTCCTCTAAGGTTGGCCGAAGGGTTGTGGGTTCGAACCCCCACAACCCCTTTTTATTTTTCATTATCATCTTATTGCACAATTTCGCCTAAACCAGGAGGTTGTGGGATCAAACCCCCATAGCCTCTTTTATTTATTCTTAATTTTCGCTGGGAATTGGGAGGTTGTGGGTTCGAACCCCCACAGCCTCCTTATTTAAATTTTAATTTCGCTAGGGCCACAACCTCCTGTCTTTATTTTTAATTAAAAATTCACTAAGTTAGACGTGTGGCAGTGAGGTTGTTGGATCGAACCCCCACATCCTCACTTTATTTCTTTAATTAATATCGCCTTCTCCTTTCCAGCCTTGACATTTTCTTTTCTTTAATTTCTCTTCGTCACTCACTGCCTGGAGGTCGTGGGTTCATTTCCCATGCCTCCCATTTATTTATTTTAATTCTAGTTCTCTTTTTCCTAAACCAGCAGACTCAGTTTTGATTCCCAGCCCCCTTTTCTTTTTCTTTTTTCGCGAATTCCAGTAGCCAAAGGGTGAGGTCACAGGTTCGAATCCTGGTGGCCTCACCTCTTTAAAATGTATTAAATTCCAGATTTCCAACCTTATTTTTGAACAAAATTAAGGTACACCAAGCTGGAAATTTATTCATTATTTTTAGCTTCCTTTCATCAACCTTTTCATGTTAGTTCTTAAGGCGTATTCATATACCGTTTTAACACATCTTTAGGCGCATATTCATGAGTTTATTTGGCTAAAAGATTATCACTAAATCAGCCACATTTCCTTAAATGAACATCACGATTTTTCATGGATTTATGCACATAAACAACAACTACAACTCTATCAAATTTTGAGCATCAAGCCGAGACCCTTGCAAAAGTCACATACTTGCACATAACTTCGAACACACATTGATTGTCATTTTCATGATTTCACGTACATAAACATATTCACATTCAACACAAAAACATCACACATACCTAAACCTACCAGCAAACATACGCGACCTACGAATCATTGGGATCTAGTGACATGGACATGCAGCAGCGAAAACAATCCTAGTTTTCGGACTGAATGACTGAATCTTAAGGGGTCTCTTGGGAAATGGACCAAGAGGGAAGGAACCCATACCTTATTTGATTGTTCAAACGATGAAGTTGCTGCCCAAAACCCTCTCCAAAATCAGTCCAAGCTTCCTCAACATCCACACCACTCGATGGACAACTTCTCTTTGCCTTAACGTTTTTGGTTACTTTGTTTTTCTTAATATTTCATGTGAGTTCTTCAAATGTGAAGAAATCTTAATATTATTTCTGTTCTTTTAGGTTTTTTGGCAGAAACCAACGTGAGAGAGGTGATGAAACGTGAGAGAGTAGTCTAATATTAGGAGTTTTAGTTTGGGACTTAGTCAAACTAGGACTCCTTATTAATTTAAATAAAAACCTGGTTTGATTAGCTTAGTGAAATAACCACTATGCCTATAAAAAATCAGATTATAAAACATAATTAAATCACCAATATGTTGCTTCCATTGGGGCTCAAACTCGGGTGGAGTGACCCTTGCGAAATGGACCATTCGGGTCAACCCGAGCCTAATTGGTTCTTTAATAAAATTAATTAATTAATTAATTCCTTTGGGTAATTACAATATTACCCTTGGCTTGGAAAAGACCATTTTACCCCTGGACCCTCAAAACTTAAAATTTCCTCTTCTAAGTCCGGTAAAGACTCTTGCGATTAAATCTTCGTTTTCGAGAGCCCTACATGGTTGGTTCTAATCTTTCAAAACTCAACTAACTCCCCAAGTTAGTTGGCTTGGCCGTAGTAAGGGTTCTGAGGTCTGGTTCTACGCGTATCAATCCGTGTGAACCCTGGGTCTAATCGCAAGCATTCTTGACACCTTAAGCATTTATCTTATTCATTTTTTTAGGGTTGTTACAAACCAGAACTTCAGAAACCCAAAAATCTAGACTTCGACGAGCCGTAAAAGAACATATGAACCATAAAAGGCTCCGTCAATTTTTTTAGAGGGAATATTTTAGTTTCTTCCCATCATTTCTAAGCCTAACCCCTGACGTTTTGGGACCCAATTAAGTACCTTATCATTATTATTCATCTAAATTATCCTCATAATCGTTCCCAACACTTAGATCAAGAATAAAGAAGCAAATATAAGGTTGCAAGCATCTCCATCAAATTTCTTGAAGAACTCTTGTCCTTTCATTTATGTAAAGTTGTCATAGTGATGGACTAAGTTCATCTTCATTCCCTACATCTAGAATTCAGTTGGTGAGATTAAACCTAGGGTTTTTATCCCATATTTCATGAATTTGAATTGCCTTTACTTCGTTTTATTGATTTATGATTCTTATCATTGTTATTTTAGTTCTCCATAGATTTCTGATTCGTGATTATTGTGCAAGCATATTTTAGAACATGAACCCTAATTAACAAGGAATTGTTTGAAATTTTTTGCAATTTACTTTCATGCATTAATTGCTTTCAGACTCAAAGTATGGTTTAGTTGTTTAAGTTATCATTTAAGAAGAGTTCCAAAGGAACACTATGCGATACAAATGTATTATTTCCATTGTAAGTGCATGACTAGTTTTAAAGAAAGAATCAACAGTTTTCGAAAAAAGTTGTAGTTGAAAGAGAAATAGGGGGTAAATTGCTATTTTTCTATTTTCTTTAGTAAGTAGTTGACTTGATTAGAACCTCAATCGACTACAGGTTGCAGACAAGTATGAATAGAATAAAAAATGTTTAAAGTAAACTTGAAACAAGAATTTTTATACTGGTTGGGATTCAAATCGGATCTTACGTCCAGTTCCTTTGGGTTGCAAGGGTGTTCTCTTCTAGCCTTGTTAACTTGTGATGTGAGTACAATGTTGAGTGTGACTTCACAGTTTACTCTCAGTTTATTTTCTCTATGTTGTTTTGATACAATACCTTACCAACAATATTTCTCTTTCTCCCTTTTATGTTTACACAGTAGAACTAAGTAATACAATGCTCATCAAAGGTAGAGTAGGGAGTGTTGAGATGATTCAGACTTAATTGTACAGTTTGTCAACTTGTAGTTGGAGTATTTTTATAGCTACTAGGCTTGAATCAATTTTGTGAAGAGATGGCATCCGAAAATATTTGATCCTTGAAAAAGAAGGCAAGGGATCCTTATTTTCCAAGAATAAATATTAAAGCTAATCTTCATTTCCTTTGATTTAGCCTCAACTTACTTGTTATCTTCTGCTAGCCGTTAGCCGTGATGCCTCATTATTCAGTAGTCATTGTCGTTGGAGATCTTCACCTTCCTTGATTAAAATGTAGCCATTTTTGGCATCTACTTTAAATTATTTTTTTTTTGCATATTTAGGCTTCCTTGATTGATCGTATATAATTTATGATTAGCCTTGATTTGTGTATTTTGTAATTTCAACTTCCTTGATTGATGGACTTCAATTTGTTCTTCAATTTGCTATTTGGAAAGCTCCTTGATTTAAGCACCAAGATCTGCTATCCCCATTTCAGATTCTTTCCTTTTTGATGATCAGTTAACCCTGAAATGGTTTAATTTAGTTGCTTATCATTAAAACTTTGCACTAATTGTAGTTAGTTAAAAGAAAGTTTAGTATGATTTCAAAATACTTTTGAGTATTTACTAAAAACATGTATTATATAAGTATTAATGCATGTTTTGAGAGTAGTATTGAGCATCGAGTACGATAAGCGTTTAGATAACTCTAACTCCATATCAGGCGACTCGTCACACAACCTATGGTAAGGTCTTAATGATTAATCAATGACTTCATCTCCTTCTTTACCCTGACAAAGTATTCGATGGCTCTGGCAATGTGGGCAAGACATTGTATCATCATATGACTCCTAATAATGATTTCAGGTTGTGGAAACCCCCCAAGAAAAGTAAAGTATATTAATTTAGTCTTTTTATATTGTATTAACTCAACTTTAACAGTTTGCTTGTTTTCCTTACATTTACATGTTTTACTTCAACTTTGGTTACTTTCAGTTCCTTTACAGCATACGTATTTCGGTTAGTCAATGTTTTATTCAGTCATTTTACATATTGTACATTCCATATACTGATGTCATTTGAAATTGCATCATTTTATGATGTAGATATAGGTGTTCAGCTTCACACCCCTTTTTCGACCGGCGTATAGGGTTTTTCCAATTAAAGTGACATTTTGAATTAGTGATTATGTTAATTTTTTAAGATTCACCACTTGAAATTAAGTTATGGTGTTCCAAGTCACCTTTTTATTTAATCTCCAATCTAAAGGAAATGACTCTTTATTTGTTTTGCGAACCAGAAATTTGGATAAGGAATTATGTTGACCAAGGAGAAGGTATTAGACATCCCTCGAGTCCCGTGGTTATAGCACAGTCGCCTCTATTGACTTATACTTATTTTAAGTATTTTTTTGATATATTTTTACCCGTCAAGATTTGATCATATATATTTTATTGTTGAAATTTTGTTTGGTCTCGACCTATATACGTAACGACATTCTTAGTCTTGATATTTAGAGACATAATTGTCTTTTTTGTATCACATTTAATAATCTTATTTTTGGACAAGGTATATCACCGCATCCTTGAATTTATTATAATTGTATCAAAAAAAGATGTGCAACCTCATTCTTCATTGAAACAAATATTTTTAATATGTCTAAAGTTTCGTCTAATTATTAAAAATGTTTTAAATTGATTTGCCAAATATTTATTTTAAATTAGTTTACTGATTTGCACAAGTGAAATAAAAATAATTGAGCATACATGCAACCTCTTTCAAAAAAATATTAAATTTAAATTCGATTTTATCTGATATAAGTTAATTTTCAAATCAAATTATAGAAGATCAATATGTGACTTCCAATTCAGATTCAAAATTTAAAAATTTAATATTTAATACTATTTTAATTAAATAATATTAAGCAAATATTATCCTATCTAAATAGTTTTTAAAAATAAAATTTATCCTTTCATAGTTTCAATTTAGAACTATCACTTATCTAGATTTTTTTTAGTAATTTAACCCTTACACGTAAATTAATTTTAATAAACATAATATTTTTGTACTTGCAGTTCAGAAACAAAAAAATTATAGAAAACTTACATGAAGTCGTCGCCCTTCAATATACCTACTATATATATTGTAAAAAACTATATATATTTTTATTTTATTTATATCGTGTGTTTAAACTCAATTGTTATTGTAAGAAATTAATATGTATGTGGTATGCCATTCCATGATGAAAATATATTATAATAATATCATATGTATGTTTAATAAGCTTCAATAGTAAAATAAGAACCTAATGCTAGGGTTCTTTCAAGGTTTTCCTTTAATTTCTTCAACAAGATGATTTTTTCATCTCATTTATTTTTGTGCCCTCTTACATTTTGTAATATATATTTTATATCTAGTACAACTATGCGAACAATATATGAAAGTGATTATGCAATAAGGAAAATAATAAATTAAAAGTGAATAACTACAAATTCTAAAAGACAATACCTATAATGCTTGGACTAAGATTCATGATTTGAACTCTTATGTAACACTCTTACCTTCATCTACTATAGCAATTTGACAATACTTTTTTCCGAATAAATAATTTAAATTAAAGAATCAAAGTATTATTATATCATAGGTGTACTGAAAGGGCGCACCGTAGAAGTTCCAGTTACGTTAGATGCGTTACCGTAGGGACCGACTCTATGTGGATAAATTAGAGCACTTATCGACATTTCGATAGGGGCTGACATATTCATATTTAAATAGTCACGTATTGAAGATGGTTGACCTTTTCCACTCATCCAAACTTCATATATCTCCACCATTTGATGTCTTGGTATCCTTAGCTCTTCAATTAACATTGTTTCTTGTGATATCATCTGATTCTGGACTTCATCACTGTCCGACTCATTTCCGTCTTTGTGGGTCATTTTATTTTTCCTTTTGACCTTGTATTGTAGGGATGAGATTTTAGGTTAACCACAAACCAACCATCTTTAAGTTAATTGTGTGCATGGATAATAAAGTTTGTTGGTGTTTCACCTTCTTCAGTTTTATGCACATGTTGCAACTCATGCATACACAAGTCTTTTTATCTATAGAATGAGTTTAGAAAGTATAATGTTTAGCCCTAACTAGCTAAACTATATTTATATTTTATTATAATTTGATTATTTTTTAAGAAAATAATATATTGATCAATTTCATTTGGATTGTGTACATAACACGCTTTGATAAAAAGTGATTAAGATCTTTGCATAATTATTTTTTACTAAACCTTTTTTTGAACTTTTACGATAAAATCTTTTCTTTTCTTTATTTACTAAAAGAAAATTAAGAAACAATGTACTTTTGATCTTGAACTTCATGCTAAAATAAAATAAAAAAATAAACATCTTTTAATTTTTCGTTTGAATGACGAATTCAAAAAGTTCCAACATTTTTAAGATAAAATTTTTTTTTGGTAAGCAAAAAAAATTGTTGAAGTGTGCATAGTTTATTAAGATTGGATAGTTAAAAAAACTTTAGGATATTAAACTTCATGTAACACATAAAATTATATAAGTGGTAAATTAAGAGAGGGATACTTGTACTAAACGGCCGCAACTCTTATTTCATGTCTCATTAAGTAAAAAATATAAATGATGCAAATAAGTTCAGCCTACTACGGATAAACATGTATATGTTTCGGTTTTACTAGATACAAACATGAGAGAGATAGGTATCTAGACTGGATTACCCGAGTGGACAACTCAAGCTAAGGAGGGACAACTTATCGGTAGCGGTGTTACTCCACTTTATTGCTGGTCCAACCTCATCAAGCATATGTGACTAAAAGTTCTTCACTGGGTGTCAAGACACTCCAACTTTATCTCAATTAAAAGTAGGATGCATAACTGCACTCCTTTTAATGTGTGTGAAGTGTAACTAAAGACTCAAAGTGGTGTACAAGTGAAGATAAGAATTCACAATACAGTTCAACAATATTAAAGCAATAAATGAGAAACAAATACCATATTAGGTCGTTATACACAATATATCCAAATAATAATAATAATAATAATGAT
Source organism: Solanum pennellii (assembly GCF_001406875.1). NCBI lineage: Eukaryota > Viridiplantae > Streptophyta > Magnoliopsida > Solanales > Solanaceae > Solanum > Solanum pennellii. The sequence goes on from NC_028641.1 coordinate 69,045,574, forward strand.
AAGAACAAGTAAAGTTCAATATAATAAAGCTCAAATTCTGGTTAGTCTCAAGAAGAGTTGCCAGAGATGTTACACATTTTTTTTGACCGACATATAGGGTTCTTACAATTTAAGTGGCGTTATTAATTTAGGGATTATTTTAATCTTTTCAGAGTCATCACTTGAAATTGAGATATGGTGTTCCAAGTTACCTTTTTGTTTAGTTCCTACTAAAAAGAAAATGATTCTTTATTTGGTCTACAACCAGAAATTCATGTAAAGAATTATGTTAACAGAGGAAAAGGTTTTAGTAATCCCTCGATTCTCGTGGTTCTAGCACGGTCACTTTTATTAACTAATACTTATTTTAAGTATATTTTGGATATATTTTTACCGGTCACGATTTGCACATATTTATTTATTATTGAAATTTTATTTGGTCTCGACCTAGATACGCACATTCTTGGTCTTGATATTTAGAGACATAACTATTTTCTTTGTTTGACACTTAATAATATTATTTTGTTCTAAGGTGCATCACCACATCCTTGGGTTTATTTTTACTGTCTAAAAAAAAGATATACAACCACATTCTTTTAATCAAAATATTTTCAAGTGTCTTAAAATTTAGTCTAATTATTAAAAATAAAAAATATTTTGTCCCTTATAAATAAAACCAAATAAAGTTAAATAATTAAATGTTGAGGGTACAATATATAATTTTGACATCATTTCTATACCTTTTTTATTTCATATTTTATAAATGTAACGACCTGATTCCGTCGTTATGGAAAAGTCAATGAAGAAAGAATTGGGGCCAGAAAACTCTTTCCTAGTAACTTGGAACTATCCAACTTAGTCCAAATTTGGAAGAAATTAGATTCATTAAGGAGTAGGTAAAATCTAGTAATGAATAACTGATCTAATTGTGAATTTTATTACATAAGTGGATTTATAAGATAGTAAGGAACTCGTACCACATTACGAAATCGAATTTACACGAGTAGAACTCTCAAAAATGATCTTACGTGAAGGGGTACATCCTACCTCCATCGGGGCCGCTATAGCGTGATTCTTGCCGCTAGAGCGGCGCCGCTGCAGCGGGATGAGTTTGCTCGAGCAGGACAGACACATTTTAAAGTCTCTAACAAACCCTAAAACGACAATATTTGGTATTTTTTCACTTTTAGGGCTAAGGAGGCGACCCTATACGAGTTCGTCACAGTTTTCACCATTTTTGAGGCTAAAGGTAATGTTTTAACTTTCCGAATCTATTTTTTTGATCCGTTGAACCTATTTTCTTGGGTTATTATCGATGGGAAAGGGTTTTGATCTATGAATTATGGTGGAAAAAACCCTATTTTGGGTATTATGATCTTGGGTTTTATCTAGGATTATTGGGTGTGTTATAATCCAAATAATTAGACCACTGATTGTTGATCCTTTCGTATATTAATTGTTGTAGACCTTGAACAAGTAGAAATAATTCGAAAAGGGAAGATTCAAGTACCTTAGGGGATTCAAGCGTGGATTCGAGGTAGGTGATGGTTGTGATTTCATGTATGTGTGATGTATGTTTGTTATTGCTTCATTATAATGCATGTATATATAAGAATGTTGCATTATTAATCAAAGACTATGTAAATGGATATGAAAAAATAATTGTAAGCCATGATTCACCTCTTGTTGTATGATCTTGATGATGTGATTGTGATGTGTGATTGGGATCAGATTGCCACGTTCTGACATGCTAACAATTTGGATCGAATTGCCACGTTCCGGTAGGCTAACAATTTTAATCAGATTTCCAACTTCTGGCATGCTAACAATTTGGATCAGATTGCCACGATCCGACATGCTAACAATTTGACTTTGGGTTCCGTGAGAGGACCAACTACTAATGATAATTGTATTCATTATATAAGGACTATGTGTCTATAACTTCTCAAAGAGTTCTACTTAGTGTGAATAAGGGAATGATATTTCATTCATGCATTGCAGAAGTAGACTTTAAGAGTGGTTGTGGTTTGGTTCTCTTATGCTGTGAAGATTGCATCAATCAATGTTGTTGATATTCGGTATGTTACATGGTTGTATTGTTGGTTTGACTGATATATATGTTTCACTTATTGGGATAGCCGCATGATCCTACCATTGCACGGTGGTTGTGTGCTTATTCTGCATTTGCTCTTATTTTTGTTGAGTACAAGGCATCTTCCGTCGGCTATTGACAGACGTCCTTTAGAAGATCAGTGATCCTTTCGAATTCAAGGGTGAGCTAGTTCTTCTGGGATGCCTTGAGTTCTCCTCATTTAAGTCCTCTCTCTTTGGACTCAAACTATTTATTTAAGGTGTTGTTTAGTTTCGGGTTTGTACCGTTTGTTCTTAGACTTGTCGTTGTTAGAGTTTTAGTACATTGACTTTCAAATTCTAGGCGTATTTTCCATATTGTTTTAGTTTTTGTAACTTTCTTCCGTAACTTAATTGTAGTTTTGGTTTAGTTGCTTAGTTTTGGTTGTAGTAGTGGTTCTCCCACCAGATGGTTAGTGTGGGTGTCAATCATGATGGTTTGGTTTTGACGATAAAATATTTTTATTAGTCTTAATATTAATGCCAATATTAAGCATACATTTTTAATCCAATAAATTAATGAATTGTAAAAACTCACTTTTTCTGTTTGATAAAAATAAAAAAATGACAATAATTTCTTTGAGCCTAAAAATCCCTACTTTTATAATAATTGACATAATCAAGATAGTAACTGAGGAATAAAAATTAAAAAAAAAAACAAAAAACATTCACCAATTAAAGTTATCTTCACTCATTAAATAAGTTATAACACTTAACCAAATATTCATTTCTATCAAACGATGAATCAAACAAAACTATAAGAAAACATATCAAATGTTTACATCAAATTCCATGAATAAATTAATGAAATAAGATAAAGTTTAACACTAAATATAGAGAATAAGTACCGCAAAATCTTGGTTGAAGCTCAATTAAAATATCCACAAATCTTTTTCTAGATTTTATGTGGTCGTACATGTGTTGTACTTATACGAAAGTAACGAAAAAAGGAAGAGAAGATGTGAATGTATTTATGAATTTTTGAAAGAAAAAATAAAATTAAATGGGAGTCTTTTTTTTTCTTTTCTGCTCGTGAAATATAGTGTTGTGTTTTTGGTTGCTATGGAGTAAGGTGAGACCTCCTTACTTTTTTAGGGCTCCTTATCAATTATGGCTTTAAATTTTATTAGAAACTTAGTTATTATTTAGGTAGTTGTGGGTCTTGTCCGAGCACCTATTTCAGTTTCGTAGAGACTTCATGGACAAGTTAGTGAGTCACTTAAGTGGTTGATATTTAGATGTTCAGCAATACCATCACTATTCAAATTTATAGACCTATACATAAAGTATCTTGAATAATTTACATGTGTCTCTTTTGTAATGCCCCGAAAACTAGTAAGTTGAACTAGTGAGTTCTAGAGCCTTCCGTAAGAGTTTTTGAGTGTGATTCATGGATTAAAATCACAAGAAATGATTCAGGTAATTAGAATATAAGGGTTTAACAGCTAGGGAGTCAAGGTATTACTCCCCAATGGGTCCTTGAGGAGTATCTCAAAACAGCCCTAAAACTGCAAAAATTGCAGGCTACCTACAATTGACACCTACTGGCCATAGGTGGACCCACAACCTATAGGTTGGGGTTATCAATCAAGTCCTTCACGTTCCTTCACCGTTGAGCCACAATACCCCATCTATGAACCACCAGTACGCCCCGTAGACCAACCCATGGTCCATGGGGGAAGGGGGCAGTCGTGAGTCATGGGCAGTTTTTCAAGTTTATTTTTAAGTGAGTTGTTTAAGGGTTAAGTTAGTAATTAATTAGGTGTTAAAGAAGATCGGTTAGTTAGTTATTTAACCACTTATTTAAGCTTAATATTCCCCTAAACTAATTCATTAACTCATTCTTCCAAGACCCCAAACTCTCTCAAGAAAATCCTCTCTCTAGAAGTAAAGAAGAAGAAGAAGAAGAAGAAGAAGAAGAAGAAAGATAGGAAGTTGGGGACATCAACCTAGACCAAAATTGATCACCATTGAACAAATCTTTATTTTTGTCTTTAAATCAAGGTATGTTCAGCTTATTCATATATGGGTTCTTTCCCTATAAACTTCCCTTAGTTTTCCCCAATTGTGAATTCAAAAACTTAATCTAGCTAGGTGTTCTTCAGCATTGTAGGTAGGGTTGTTTACATATGATTCCAATCTAGCAGTGAATGATGATATTATGATGAATTCATGTGATTTCTATGGTAAACCCTAGTCTAATTAATGAATTTGATATTATGTGGGTTTTTGCCATGAAAGGTGAAATTAAAGGTTCATAGAATTGATTTTCTTAATTCAATGTCATGTATAGTAACTGTTCAAGTTTAGAAACATATTATCATGACTTGAACTAGAATTTATTAAATATTAAGGATCTTGATTTGTAAAGATGAAATTGAACCTTTATGATCAAATATGACTAGAATCACCTAATTACGAAGAATGTGATTAGAATACCTTAAAATCTAGGAATAAAGATGATAGTATGAAGTAAAGCTTGAGAATAGGGCTTGTAGTCATTATTTTTAGAGTTGTGTGGGTAAAGTCAATATTATGTGATCTTGTTGTGTATTGTTTACCTTTTACAAATTTAGGCATGAATCTGCTAGGAGACCCAAGCATCTCTCACATAGAATGTTTTCAGGTTGGCTTAATAACCTAAATTGGATCACAAATTGTTAGTCTAGAATGGCTTGAAGTTATAGAATATGTTATACGCTCAAATTACACCTCCCTAAAGAAATATGAGTGATCGTTGTCAAATACAGAATCCAAGCAATAGATTGGGTTGAATCCCACGACGAATATGATTTAGACTTAAATTTAACTCACTATTATATTCGTTTAGTCAATTTATTTCCAAGACAAATAGCTAAAAGGTTTTTTTTAACAAATACCAGATTGATGTTTAGAAAGAACGTGAGCGAGGTTCAAACTTGAGTTGTTATCAATGAGAGAGAGAAACTAGGGCATAAGTGTTCCCATAAGTTCATAACGCAGTAATCCTAGTAATAGTAATCATTTTCTAGTGTATCACATGCAAAGTGGTAAGTTATGTATCTCTTAATCCATGGTCCGACAAATAGAGAATTTCACCCCGCACCTTGCTTCGGCTACGTGTGTATAATTTACTAACCCTTAACTTTACCTTATATTAGACATCACATCAATGTATGACTTAATTTTCACCCTCGCACTATTGATATTAGACTATTAGATAGTCTCAAACTAAATCTATGTTAATAATTATTTTATTATTAACTACCTCCTTTGTCAGAAAAATAGCAACAAGGCAATTTCTAATGTTGGACACCGTTAAAAAGACTTTCAAACGAAAGAATTATCAATGCATGCAACAACACTATTCAAGAAATACTTAGTTACTATTCATAGTTTTGTAATTGCTCATGATTCCCACAATCCTAGTTGTGGATTTAGTTAACCATAGTAGGAAGAACATGATTCATATTTTTGGATGAAGAAATCATGGACTTACATAATGAGTAGAAGAAACCAAGAATCTCCAATTGAAATTCAAAGAAAGATTTTTATAAACCTGAAATAAGAAATCAAATTTCTAATGTTTGCAACTAAATCTCGAGTACACACCATGAACTTAAGTTAATAATAATGTCTATCCCCCTAAAAATGAGGTTTACATGCCATATTTATAGAAAATATTGTCCTAAACAAAAAGGAAACAAAAAAAAAAGAAAATAAAGTTTCTGGAAGCGGTTGTAGTCGATGACACTGACCTACGGACCATGGACTGACCTACGGTTTGTAGGTCCCTTATGTGGTTTGGGACTTAAGCATTTCTCCACAGCTCAAAATCTTCATCTTGCAGTAACAATTGACGAATCATCAGGACAGATCGTGACTTGATCCATGGTCCGTAGATCCTTCTCCGTAGCTCCATACTTAAAATCTCGTAATCAGGTACTGGAACCCCTTCTATGAATCATTTTACGGAACTGTAGGATGAATCATAGGTCGACTAACGGTCCATCACTCGTAGTGTGGTTCCACACTTAGTTAAGAATCCCTTGATTTTTTTATTCAAGCTCTTCTTCTCCATCTAAACCATACAACTATGGGTCGTAACTGGACCTACGATCCGTAGGTCACATCCGTAGATGACCTTTTCTGCACATTATTCAGTTGTGTCTCTTACCTTCCACGTTTGAACGTATTTCCAGCAAACAAAATAAAAACACATTAATATCAATAAAAATGGACCTAGACACACACAACTCATAAGTGAAATATATTAAAATACCGTAAACTCAAGGTATATAAACACCCTCAACTTAAGTTTGTTGTTTGTCCTGAAGCGACACACTAAAACTCTAAACGACACTTGTGTAGAAGCAGACATACAAACTCAAGCAATCATATGGCAATTTTAATCCATCACATTGTATCAGTGCAAATATTTTCTCTTAGACTCAAGAAGCTAACTCATGCATATCAAAATATGAAAAATATTGACCAGTATACAACACAACATACACTTTTTCAGAAGTCACAAAGGTATCAACTCTCTGACAATGTCACTAGTGCCCTCACTTCAAACAAAATCCTTTTCACACAAAAGATCTGATGTTTTTTTTTGAGAATTTTAGGATTTAGTCAAAAATCACACTCAGAAGTGAATTCAAGTTCAGTTAGTGCTGAATACCATAGGCTTGACCTTATTTTCAGTGCTTAGACTCTCAAGACTAGTTGCTAGGATCACTACAGGAATTTCTTAGCTTGTAACATAGGCTCAGGTTCAGGTGTGATACATTTGGGTACATTTTAGTGACTTTTTGTGCTCCTTGACATTGCATTAGAATTTTTACTCTTTTTGCCCTATTTTTAACATCCTACCTTTTTTCCTTCTTTCCCTTGACTCTTTTCACCATGAATGTGACATTTGACTTTGTAGCTCTTTTATTTTTCACTTTTTTATTTTTCTTGCTTTTTATTTTTTTTCTTTATTTTCAGAACTTCTATTTATCATCTTTGTAACAAATTCACATCCTCTTCTATATTCTTTGTTTTTTTCTCTTCTCAGCACCAAACTCGTTTCATACTCATTTTTCTTTTGGTTTCCTCTTTCATTCCCACCCTGAACTTATTGTTTTTCCATTAGTTAATGTGAACAATATCCGATGTTGGACCAACACCAAGAATGATTTCACTTCTAGCATTATCTACCTATAACTTAGGATTTTGGCCTAAGTCAGGGTGCACATGTTCAAGGGGGGACCCGAGACAAAACACTTATTTTAAGAAAGGTGAGTTAGGTGAACCAAAAGTAATGGTCAATTTCAGGCTCAAAATTTGGATAAAAAAAGGAACAATAATTTAATTTGGTTGGATTCCTTTGGGCTTATCTGGACTATTTTTGAACAATGGCCTATGATCACTTCCCAACTCCAAGCCTAAACTATCTTTGTAGGACCAACGGGGCAAGTTCTATATTAGCACACACTGTCTGGACAATCAACTTTTCTCACACACTATTGGCACTTCTTTCATTATTAAATCACCAGACTACCCAATTCCAATTTTTAGCTTTAGTCATGGGGTCAAATTGGTTCTTATCTGTCACATTTAGATCCAACACATTCAATCTATCAAGATTATACATTCAGCACATTTCAACAATATTTTTGACAAATATCATCTTTTTATCATGCTTTTCTTTAATGACATCATGCTTTTGTTTTTTCACTACTCATACACATACATTCCTACACATGTTGGTTCAATACAAATTAACACGGTGTCTTGGAGAAAAGAACACAGGCAAGAAAACCCCATGACATGATTATGAGTTGGGTTACTAATACTTCACCCTATCACCCACAATCCATTTATACCACCCCAACAAAAACAGTGCAATTGTCCCAAATGCACAAAAAATAAAGAGTAAAGGATCGGGTGAAGCAAACTTGTGGCGCTTAACGTTGAAGATCTCTCAATAAGTGAGTGGGTAGATTTCACGGAACCCTCTAGATCAACATTAATAACACATCCAGTAGCGGTCCCATCTATCAAATTAGCACCACAAGAAGTGCTCACATCATCAGTCACTGCAGCCATAACCTCAGACGCGGGCACAGAACTCAAAGCACCAGCAACATTCTCATGAACCCTTTGATGGTGCAACTCATCATCCACAACAAAAGATCTCCTAGACTTCGTTGTAGAAAGCATCTACAACTTTATCATCCATTGGTATAGTAGGTGTGGACTCTTTCAATTTGTATGTGGGGCTAAGATGGCATCAAGGTGGGCCCAGCGACTATCCCACTCAGTCCAAAAAGAGGAGACATATGCAGTGGCGGATGGTCTCTCAATGCCTCTCAACTCGAAGGCATCCATACACTTATTACTAGCCTGGACCTTTAGGTCTATTAAGTGCTCGAGCAAGGGGCATTACAGCACACCCTGAAGAGTAGGGTGGCTCTAGAGGAACTCGGGGCTTGACTGGAGGTCGAAGACTTAAAGGTTGAGAAATCTGCAGTAGTCACTGGAGGATAAGACTCATGACACTACATTTGCAACTATATATGCACCTGGTGGATGTACCTCAACATGTGATCTCGCCTCGGCACATCTATGTTGGTCTCATCCCCAAATCATTTGATGTCTACAGTCTTGGTTGCCTGAACCAGCTTGCCACAGTGCCAAATTGGCACCCTTGAATCTGTGCATTGTTTGAAAACAAGATATGGAAAAGGCAGAGTGGTGGTAGCCCGAAATGCCCGCTCATAGATCTCCGCAAGAATCATGCGATGAAGTTCATCTCAAATCAAGCCACCAACGCAGCAACAATCACAACATGGTCCCATGTAAGTACATTTTCAGCTTGCTTAGGCGACACCCTGTTCTATACTAATAACCAGCAAAACTTGGCTACAAAATTCAGACTAGTCTTCTTGAATCCTAATCTCGGGGTGCTTACCCACTCGGCTCGCAACAAGAATATTCTTCATCCCATGTGAACTCATAAATGGAACCATAAATGAATGTCACATACATCAAATAACTCTATCAGGAATATAAGATTCATAGGGAGGGTACTCTTTCCTCTTTGAAATCCCACCTTCTCTTTGGCATCAGTCATAAGACATGGAAAAATCATGAGCATCTTGGTGGATGGTAGTCAATTAATAACCATACTTCAAAAAAAATTATGCACAATACAAATACCACTATGATGCCCATCAACAGCGATGAGTGGCGCACCTCTCGTATGCTCAACACTCAACCTCGGGATCACAATGAAAAATAATATCATCAACACAACTATGGTACAAATAAGGCTCATTCCAAAAGAACTTCTTCACATCACGCATAAACTTTTTCCTGTAGTGTCCCCTATCCATTTATGACTTGTTGAGACTACCAATTTGGTCACCTAGCTAATCATTTGTTTGGTTTTTATGTTAATTTCATGTTCATAAGCTTTTGAACCTTGAAAATTCATTTTGATTAAAAGTAAGAAGGATGACCTCAGAATCTAATTCTAATAATTCCTTCAACTCTACAAGGGTCGTTTTAGGCTAGCATCCCGACAGACACGACTAACAAGGCTCTTGGTGTGATTTTGTACAATTAGGCGTTTTAACTTTCAAGTTAAGGCCTAAAGTTTAACATTGGTCAAATTTCTTTGTAAACGTGCCCATATGAGAATGTCGTTAGGGTGGTTTGCTCTATAATATCAATTTTTCTCTTGAATAACCCTTTGTGCGAATCTCGAGTCTCCGAGGCTAATTTTTAGCCCCTTGTGGATGTTGGCTTGAATGGAGTTTTGATGTGGGGCCACTTTTTGTCGATATGATCTCACATGAAAATATTGCCTGTTATGTGAGAATAGAATAACCAATTTTGTAGGGTAGAATATTTCATTTGTATAAATGAGATTCTGAACAAATTTTAAATACCCCGTCCAAGTTTTTCAAGTTGCCAAAACTAGTTGATATTCATCCCCCGGTGCAAGAAAAATTTTGATCTTGGGTTTCTCAGGCCTTGGGTAGTGTTTGCAGAGACCATGAGAGTCGGTCACCACCTTCACGGGGTACAGGCCACATTTACAAAGGGTTAGGCCCCTGGCCTTCGCTTTCGCAGCGACAAAACTGCATTTGTGGGCTCCTAGATCTCTTACCTTCGTGTTTAAAGGATTCTTTCCATATTTACAAAGGGTAAACTTCTTGTGTTCTGAATTTGTAAGACCTGTAAGATTCATTAGCAAAGATACAAACACGAGGCAACTTTAAGTACCAACTTCCACCAGTGATTTTACCATCAATTTAACTCAAATTTCAGTAATTCGAAATCTTGTCATTATGAACTGTTTGTGATATGTGTTGGATGGTCGCAAACTATTGTAGGCTCTCCATTCGAGGTAAATGTTATTATAGGCTTCCATGAGTTTTTTTTGTTCTACAAATTTTTAGTTGTTCTATTTTGGTTCTCTCGACTACGTTGAGCTCCTCATTGTGTTCCATTTTGCGACACACATGATTCCCATTTGATTAAAAATTTCTCCCATTTTAATTTATGTGTATTTTGTATTGATATGACTGTATTGACGTGGTGATCCCATTTCTGATAGCTTGACAATATTAGAAGGTCATTCGCAAGGGAAAGACTATGACATTGTTATTAAGAGTATGCGAGATTGTCCTAAAGGTAGACTATGAGTTCCCTTATCTTAGATTGAGGTTGAATGTGTAATTAAATGTTGATTAGAGTGAATTGGGGCCAGGTAGCTAGTTTTGTTATTTTGTTCTTGATACCATGTTTTAGGACTTGATTGGCTCTATTTTGGGTGTAGTACCATGCTAGTCGGGGACTATGTGTTTAGTTCTACTTTTATGAGGTTACTTGGATGTTGTTATTAATTAATCTTGCTTCGCCTTAGTCTAGTACTAGAATAGTTTTTGTCTTAGACTTGTGATATTTGTGGTCTGTAGGACTTATTTCTTCTCTGGTGTTAATTCAGATGATTTAACTCATTATAAACTTAAGTAGCAAACTTAAATCTAATAGAATGAGCCTTTTTAGGGGTTGATTCAGTTTTTCCAAGTCTCTATTTGCTCTCCCGAATTATACGATCACATTTTGATACTAGAGATTTGTATGCTTTGTTGGTTGACTCGGGATTGGAGTGGCGTAGGTTGTGAGCTTTTTATCGATTCCTTGGGTTAAACGTTATTCCATTGTAGTTTTGTCTATAAATGATACATGATAATTCATTGTTCTTATTGGTGCCCACAGGTTTACTCTTGCTAACTGGGCTAGTGCCCTTGGGAGTTACTATCTGACTGGGTGATGGTCTTATTGGTACAATCGGGTTTAGTCTTCCTAGCTAGCTCGGAAACCCTGAGATCTATTTATGGTTGGGTGATGCTCTTATTGGTTCCCCATGTTACTCTTGCTAGCTGGGCTGTGCCCCCGAGAGTTTATTGTCTGGCAAGGTGGCCCTAGGGTTTACTTTTTCTAGCTAGGTTGATGCCCCTGGAAGTTTATTGTCTGGATAGGAAGGACATTATTGTATGCTTATGGTTTGAGGTGATTACTTGGGTATCTATGCCCGGATTACATTTAATGGATCTAAATTCACTTTATATCGCTCTTGTAGTTTAACTATTTTGTGTACCTGTCAAGCTTACAGAGGTTTGTTTGCAATTCACTTAAACTTGCACATGACTTTACCTTTTGGTCTTATGGTGTCCAGTTAGGTTAAATTTAGTTATATTTAATCTTTATTTCTTGTACTCTCGTGCGCTTTTATTTAAATTCCCTTTGACCTTTATTGGTGCCTAGATTCTATCTTTTCATAATACTTTTCCCTGCATTTCTTAGTTAGTATAACATCTCTCGCACTTTGAAATGGCTAATAAGAAGATAAGAATTGAAAATAGTCATTTTTGGAAAGAATGAAAATCAGAAAAATTAATTTAGACAAATTGAGTTTTTTGTCAACTTCAAACAGTCATAACACTTAGATTAGGATGAGTTAGGAGTAGTTCAAGATATGATCTTTTGAAAACCACTTAGTTTGCGCAATTCCAAGTTCGTATAACAAGTTCTATGATATTTCAACGCCGCTGAGTTTGTGCAAGTCGGAGTTCGTATGAACGAGTTATGCTTTTTGGAAGTTGAGCTGTTGGATTAAGGAAATGTCCAAATCTAATTTTTAAGGGGTATTTTAGTACTTTCATTTCCCCATTAATTTAATCTGTTTTTAGGAGTTTAGTAGGGTCAAATCAGATTTTAGTTAGTTTTCGAATATGGAATTTCACGCTAGGGCTTAGGAGAAAGGAAAAAAGAGGATTAACAAGAATAAAGGGCAAAATTCATCAAAATCTCTCTAATTTGATTGTGGATTTCATCGGGGGTGATCCTTACCAGGTATGTGAGGCTTCCATAACGTTGGGATCTGTCACGACCCGAGTCTACACCCTGGACATGGCCGACACTCAAGAACTATTGTTGGTTCCCAAGCGAACCTTCATCCTGGATGACTACAAGCGGAAGACTAGCTTAAGCATGCAAAACTTAAAACTGAATAAAAATTCAATAAACTCAACTTTTACATAACTTCAACTCAAACGAACAACTTAGAATAAAAATAATATATTCAACTCGCCATAAACTAGGCAACTTAAGTCTTCCAAACATTAATTAAATAAATGAATAACACAGACTTCTCAACTATATTGACTATCTATGAAGCCTCTAACTGAACATGATGGAAGTCGGGACAAGACCCACGAGATCCTGACTCAACTAAAAAGTAAATTAAATCCTCCGAAAGCAAAGAGGTTCACCATAGCTAACTCTAACTCTTTGATGTATCAACGAATCTTATTTTGATGATCCTGAATACCTGTTTCAGCATGATGAAAGATGCAGACCAAATGGCTCAGTATGTGGAATGTACGAGCATGTAAGGGGAATTCTAAAGCATAAACATGATCTTGAAAAAGATTTTGAAAGAAACACTTACCTTGTCTGTTCTCAACTTACGAATAAATCAAAAAGATTCACAACTACTCAGACTTACTCATCTCAATTCAACTTTACCTATATAATAAAGTATTATAGTTTCTGTGACAGTTTCTTTAACTAACAACCATCACTTAAGAGATTTAGTGATGATACAACATTATGCCTCATGTTTCCAAGGACCATCCTATTCCTTGCCATCAGTATAGGACCTAACCTGACTTAATTGATCCACTAGTCTATGCGAAAAGATTCATCTAAAATGTATGACCCTTTTCTACCCATGGTGGCTCCATAGTTTTCATAAAGACTTGAGTTAATATGCACTCCCATCCCCATATCGATTCTCAATACTACTCTTAAAATATAATTAGCTCGTTATGTTTAAAAACACACTTCTTCAGTGATTTGAGATAACGCTTACAAACTTATCTCAAAGGCTATCTTGGAAATCTCAGTTTCCTATCTTGCTTCATTAAGAAAGAGTTCACTCTTTTCTGAAAACTAGCCTGAAAGCTCTTCACTGAAAACTAGCTAAAAATCTCTTTACTGAAAAACTAGCTCAAAGGCTTTTTTGAAAATCTTAGTTTACGTTCTTATTCAAATGTGAAATAAAAACTTCATTGGAATTACATAGTCCCCGTATACTTTTTAAGAAAAGAAATTCAACTTTACTCTTTACCCAACTCAAAACTTAAGTCTTAAAACAAAGTTTATGTCATGACTAAAGCCTACACCCTAGACGTGGCCTGCACTAAAAGACCGTTGCTGGTCCCCAAGCGAACCCTCGTCATGGCTGACTACAAGCGAAAAACTTACTTAAGCATACAAAACTTAAAAACTGAATAAAGATTCAATTGAACTCAACTTTAAAAATTTTGACTCAAATGAACAGCTTTGAATAAAAATAATATATTTAACTAGACATAAAATAGGCAACTTTAGTCTTTACATTTAATAAAATAAATACTTAATACAAAATCCTCAACTATACTGACTATCTACGAATCCTCAAAATGACAATGATGGAAGTTGGGATAAGACCCACGATCTCCTGACTAAACTGAAAAGTAAATGAAATCCTTCAACAGCAAGGAAGCAAGCTAACTCAAACTCTCGGATGTATCAACGAAGCTCCAGTTGATTATCCTGTATACCTGTGTCTGCATCATGAGAATATGCAGGCCAATTGACTCAGTACGTGGAATGTACGCGTATGTAAGGGGAATTCTAAAGCATAACATAAGCTTGATACTTGAATAAAAAGATGGAAACATACTTACCTCTTCTCAAAATTGAAACTCAAGGAATACTCAAGAATAAGTACTCAACCCATAGATCAAATATTGAACTCAAAGATATGATACTCGACTATGGATAGTAAACTCAATGTACTTAAGTTTTGATACTTATTGAACTCATTTGATATAACGCAGTTTAATTAGAACAAGTTCAATATAAAGAAAAGTTGTTTAAAAACATGATGTTAACTCAAGATAATAATATCATAAAAACATATCATGCTCCCTCTCAAGGTCTACTTGTGCAATGCATCAATGAAGCCCCATACCCCCATTCATACTAAGCAGAACCCCTTAAGGAACGATGTAATTAATATTGTGGGAGTTTCTAACAAAAAACCATCATTTTGAGCCTACGTGATGATATAATGTTTTACCTCACGTTTCCCAAGGATCATCCTATACCTTTCAATCAGTATAAGACCTTACTTAACTTAGTGGATCCACTAGATTACCTTACGGGATCATCTAAAAAGTATGACCCGTCAATTTCCATGACAGCTTCATGGTTTACATGGAGACTTGAGTTTAACATGAACTCTCATCCCCACATTGGTTCTCAATACTACTCCCAAAACATACTTTAGCTTATACTTTTGATAAAACTTCCTTCCTTTGGGTTGAGATAATTTATTGAACTCTTTAGATTTTGAAAAGCACCTTTTTGGAATCAATGTTCCCCTTTTAGTTCAAAATTATTTAGGAACTCTTATTTTCCTTTTAACTTAAATGTGAAACATTTTATAAACCTTTATGGGATACTTAGTTCCCTTATAGCTTTTGAGAAATGAACTCAACACTTACTCTTTACTTAACTTGAAACTTAACTCTTAGGGAATATTTAGTTCACTTATTGATTTTGAGACTTTAACCCAACTCTTTACTCTTTCTTGACTTTAACTCCAAGTCTTTAAAAAAAATTGAAAACGTTTGTGAAAGACTTTAGAAAGCTTTACAAACCTTATTGACTTGCTTTTTAGATTCAGACTTGAGTCATAACTTTCCTTGAAATTGAAGTATGGAATCAAGGTTTATGATCTCATGTGGATGATTTTATGAACTACAGAACTCGAGAACTCAAAGGTACTCCTCAACTCAAGACTGTTCGACTTATAGGGTTCATGTGGAATTATACATATGAACAACTCGACTCAACTCGAAGGTCTAAGTAACTAGATGGAAATCAAGTATAGTGACTATCTATGAAGCCTCTAAATGACAATGACGGAAGTCAAGAGAAGACGCATGACCTCCTTACTAAACGGAGAAGTAAATGAAATCCTTTGGAAGCAAGGAGGTTCACCATAGCTAACTCGAACTCTCGAATGTATCAATGGAGTTCCTGTTGATGATCTTGTATACCCGCGTCTGCATCATGAGAAGATGCCAATTGGCTCAGTACGTGGAATGTACGAGCATGTAAGGGGAATTATAAAGCATAACATACACTTGATACTTGAGTAAAAGGATGGAAACATACGTTCATCTTCTCAAATTTGAAACTCAGGGAATACTCAAGAATAAGATACTCAACCCATAGATTAAATACTAAACTCAAACATATGCTACTCGATTATTGATATCAACTCAATGTACTTAACTTTTGATACTTAACTGAACTCGTTTCGATATAAAGCAGTTTAGAACAAGTGCAATATAAAGAAAAGTTGTTTAAAAACATTATGTTAACTCAAGATAATATCATCATAAGAACATATCATGCTCCCTCTCAAGGTCTACTTGTGCAATGCATGAATGAAGTCACATACCCTCATTCATACTAAGATGAACCCCTTGGAGAACCATGTAATCAATACTGTGGGAGTTTTTCTGACCGACAAGCATCACTTTGAGCGTAAGTGATGATACAATGTTTTATCTCACGTTGCCTAACGACCATCCTATACCTTGCCATCGGTATAGGACCTTACTTAACTTAGTGTATCCACTAGATTACCTTACATGATCATCTAAAAAGTATTGACCCGTCAATTCCCATGATGGCTTCATGGTTAACATGGAGACATGAGTTAATATGAACTCTCATCCCCACATCGGTGCTCAATACTGCTCCCAAAACATACTTTAGCTCATACTTTTAATTAAACTTCCTTTCTTTGGGTTGAGATAATTTATAGAACCCTTTAGTTTTTGAAAAGCTCCTTTTTGGAATGAATGTTCCCCTTTTAGTTCAAAACTCTTTTGGAACTCTTAGTTTCCTTTTAACATAAATGTGAAACATTTAATAAACCTTTAGGGAATACTTAGTTCCCTTATAGTTTTTGAGAAATGAACTCAACCCTTGCTCTTTACTTAACTTGAAATTTAACTCTTAGGGAATATTTAGTTCTCTTATATCTTTTGAGAATTTAACTCAGCTCTTTACTCTTTCTTGACTTGAACTCTAAGTCTTTAAAACAAAGTGAAAACGTTTGTGAAAGACTTTAAAAAACTTTATAAACTTTACTTTCACTTCCTTTTTAGCTTCTAGACTTGACTCTTAAATTTCCTTAAATTGAAGTATGGATTCAAGGTTCATGATCTCATGTGGATGATTTCACTATTTTTAATTTGGAGGGTTCATGCGGAATTATGAGCATGAAATGCTGAACTTGAGAACTCAAAGAGACTCATCAACTCATGAATGTTTGACTTACAGGGTTCATGCGGAATTCTGGGCATGAACAACTCGACTCGACTGGAAGGTCTAAGTAACTAGATAGAACTCATGTATATGAATATTATTAGTACCTTAATTACTTCCTCAACAACTTAGTTCAAATCAATGACGGATCTCAAAGAATTCACGATTGAACTTAAAGGCTTTCTTGAACTTTACTCTTAATTCTCTCTTGAATGTGAATTATGAATTCAAGAGTTATGGTTCATGACATGAAGGATCTAGGTGATATTATAAGCTCATGAATACATTCTCCTCACTCTCGTGCTCACTTACTTGAGTCTTGAAATAGTTACTAGAAATTGTAGAAGATTCCTCAAAAGAATTTTCTTAGAACGTTTGAAAGAATTCTCAAAACTTAACTCTCAACTCTACATTGAATTGGAATTGTGATTTCAAGGTTATGAACATGTTAGGACTAATTTTAGGTTTTTAGAAGTAGCTTAGATTAGGTAGAATCGAAAAGGAGTGAAGGTGCACTTTAAACGAACTCAAACAGTGCTATCGGGGCAAACTAGACTGGGAAGACGACCCTGGGGCTATGGCTGGTGCGGATCCCTAACCCTTGACGGACATAGATGGGTTTGGGGCTCTCTGGTAGGCACGGCACCAAGCCCCAACCCATAAATTCTGTCGAGCACTTTTTCTTGTTTTCTTACCCTAAATCGCCTAAATTCGGATGATTTCTTTCCCAATCACTTTGATTCAATTACTTAGCTTAATTACACTATATTATACTAGAAATAACATTAAAATTACTCAATTTGACCTCACCAAATCATCAAAACTCCAACACAACAAGATTTAGAATGAACTTCAAGAACACCTTTCAGGAACTCCTCAAGAACTCTAATTTTTAAACTTTAGGCATGAAATTTTGCTGAAAAAAATACATGATTTGCGTGTGGGTGAAATAATTTAACATTATGGAAACTTATATACCTGTTAGGGATTATACCCATGGCCAAATTCCGCAACAAGACGCAAGAATCTCGATGAACGCTTTCATTCTTTAATCTTTTCTCCTCTTTTCTCTTCTTGCCTCTTCTTGAACTCTCAACTGAAACCATAAGTGTATTTTAGGATTATGAAATTGAAACTAAAAGGATTTTAAAATTAAAATATGACTAAAAACGAATTAAATCTGATTGGGTAAGAAAGGGCTAAAATACCCCTCACTATTTTCGGCTAACTTTCCTTAACTGGACAGCCTAACTTTAAAAGGTCATATCTCCCTCATCTGAACTCAAAAATTAGCAACCTCACCGGATTCAGAAATTTAATTCAAATATCTTTCTTATGGTATCTTTTAGAACACCTAACTCATTCTGTGATAGGATTTATGGTGGTTTGAAGTTGACCTAAAACTTATACTGAACTTAACTTGCAAATTTTCAGATTTATCCTATTTCCAATATTTTTCTTTTTGGAACTCTATGTGCTGCATCTATTGATCCTAATCCTTCAGAATTTTTAAATTCTATGAGAAAATTTCACTTTCTACAAAGAACGGTCCGAGTTTTAGTTCGAAACTTTTCCGGGGTGTTACAGTTTAAACATTTGTATAAGACTTATTAAAATATGGTTCATGCTGAATGATGGACATGAATGACTCAATTCAAGGTTTTCTATAACCATAGATAGAACTCAATACTTGGAACTCAAGGACTTCAATGATACTACTCATCTAAAGATCTTTTGACTTATAGTGTTCATGCGGAATTCTGGGCATGAAATATTCAACTCAAGTACTCAAAGATTCTTCTCAAAAGGAATTAGGAACTCAACACTTAAAGGCTTAGAACTTTAAGATACCACTTCTCTGAAAGATGCTAATTTACGAAGTTCATACGAAATTATGGGCGTGAAACAACTCAACTTGATGGTCTACATAACTATAGGGAACTCATGTATACGACTCTTCTTATTCTATGACTTACTTCCTCAAAACATAGTTCAAATCAATAGTTTATCTCAAAGGATTCACAATTGAACTCAAAGGATTGCTTGAACTTAAGTCTCTTGAATGTGCATTATGAATTAAAGAGTTATAATTCATGATAAGAAATATCTCATGATGACAAGGTAGGCTCATGAACACATTTTCTCATTTTTCATAGTCACTTACTCAAATCTTGAAGCATGTTATTAGAATTTATAGAAGATTCCTGAAAAAGACTAAAAAGGAATTTTTTGAAAAATGTTCAAAAGAACTCTCAAAACTTAACTCTAACTCTACCTTAAATGTGATTTAAGCATTCAAGCATGTAATTTATGGTAGGAAAGATTTTGTGATGTGTAGGAGTAATTTTGGCTAGCTAAACATGAGAAGAGGTCAGAAATCACCGTTTTCGAACAAGTCCGCGACGTGTAGTTGCATTAAAATCTTTGGTCGCGAAATAAAACTTTGAGACAATGGACTCCTCTTCCTAACCGCGATAGGAAAAAACTTTTGGTCACTCGGGATGCAAGTCTGCGTCGCGGACTTGCGTGCCAAAATCTACTCAACTTTTCCTTCTTTGTTTTCTAACCCAATTCACCTAAATTTAGTTCTCTTTCTCAATCCATCTTTAGATTTAGATACCCATCACATGAACACAAGAACCTACTCATAAACAACTCAACAAATGACATGCCTTCATCAAGAGCTCAATAATCTCATCTAAACTCAAGAACTAAAATCAATTTCAAGAACACAACTCAAGAACATCATACTTTCAACTTTCTAGAATGAACTAAACATTGAAATTAACATGATTGGCATGTGAGTGAACAAACTCAACACTATGAAAGCTTACGTATCTGAAAGAACCATCTTCTTGAAGAACTTGAAGCAAAATATGGGAAGATAGATTTTGCCTTAGTGTTTCTTCATTTTCTTAAACGTAGAATCTTTAGAGTGATAAAGAGAGTTTGATTTGTAAAAACTGATTTTCTAAACGTTTAGGGATATTTAGATGACCTTTTAAAGGGTTTTTAGGACAAGAATATCCCTAAAGAAAAATGTAAAACGAGCTGGGGGTCGAAATTATGTTACACCAAGCAGTGAGGTTCATATTGGCTCCGCGCCGCGGAGCCATCGCGGAGCTACTTCCAAGTTTTTGCTTCTTTAGTAAATCAGTCATAACGTTTTACTCAGAGCTTGGAATCAAGAAAACTTGATTGCGTGGGAAAGAGGACTCAAAGATCTATAATTTAGTATCTTATGGATCTCTTAACGCATTCTATACTAAAAGTTATGGAAATTTAAATTTGAACCTAAACTTAAGAAAAACTTGGGAATGACTTGAATTCTTTTCTCTTTAGTTCTTCTTGGAACTTAAGGTGCTACATCATGTGACCTTAACACTCAAGAAAATTTAAATTCTTTTCGAAAATATCACTCACTATGATGGACAGTTCGAGTCTTAGTTCAAATAAATTTCCTATAGTGTTACAAGACCGTTCTGCCACGTGCCAAGCATATTTATTTCAGTTTTGATTCGTCCTGAAGAGTTTGTATATTGATGGATTTGATATCTATTCTTGAATTCTCTGTTGTTCTTGAATTTGGGATGTTACTGAATTTGTTACGTTGCATTATAGGGTCTTTTTGAGATAGGTTCTTAGGTACATTTGCTGGGTATCTACATCTAAAAGTAATTTTAGAAAACAAACCGAATTTGGGTGAATTGGGGAAGAAAATGAAAGAGAAATTTCAACCGAAAAAAATTGATGGTGGTCGCACGTCGTGCGCCATGTACCCAGACTTGAAATTTTTGCTGCCTAAAAGGAATTTTTTCCAAACAAAAATTTAACTATGCCTCCGCGTCGCGAACCCACCTCCAGATTTTGATTTTCGGTCTTTTCTCATGTTTAGCTACCTAGAATCATTCATAAACATCATGAGATATTTCCAATCACAAATCATAATCTTTGAATCCATAATTTAATTCTAGGATCACTTAAGAGTCAAGTCAAGAGAAATTAAGAATCAAAGTCAAGAGAAGTCAAGAGTCAAGTTAAGATAAGTTCTTAAAGTTTTCGAAAGTCTTTCACAAATGTTTTAACTTTGTTTTGCAACTTAAGTGTTTAATTTAGTAAAGAGAAAAGTTGATCTTCTGTTCTTCAAAGAACTATATGGGGACTTAGTATTCCCTCAGATATTTTAAAATGTTTTCACATTTAAATGAGAATGCAAACTGAGATTTCCAAAGAGCTTTCGGACTAGTTTTTAGAACAATGTTATAGCTTTCTACATAAAGCAAGAAGGGAAACTGAGTTTTCCAAGATAGCCTTTGAGCTAGGTTTTTTAGAATTAATCTCAAATCGCAGAAGAAAATATGTTTTTAAAACATAAGAGCTAATAATATCATTTTCTGGGAGTAGTATTGAGCAGTGATATGGGTGAGAGTTCAGACAACTCGCAGCCCCCATAAACCACGTAGCCACCATGGGTAGAAAAGGGTCATACTTTTTGGATGATTCATTTAGTTTTTTTTAGCATAGACTAGTGGATCCATTTAGTAGTTCAGGTTCTATACCAATGGCAAGGTATAGGACGGCCTTGGCAGCGTGAGGCAAAACGATGTATCCTCAATATAGCTCTTATGTGATGGTTTTTGGTTAGAGAAACTCCTACAGAAGTTAAATGTACTCTTTACACACAGTTATTGGTATTTTTTACATACAAATGAGAGTTATATTGTATCTTTGCACACATACAAAGTTGACATAATATTTAAACAATTTTTCCTTATATTGCACTTGTTTAAATTATTTTATATCTAAATGAGTTCCGTCTTGTAGAGCTAAGTTGAGCCAGGTAAGTTCTTCAGTTTCTTTTCAAGCCTATGTTTTTGTTTAGCATTCCAACTCGCAAACTTGTACATTCAATGTACTGATGTCAGTTGGCTGCATAGTATTAACATGCTGACGTAGGTAATTAGGATCGCATCCGACGCACCATTGATCCAGTGAGCAGCTCAGAGTCAGTTAGTGAGCCTCCTTACATTCCGGAGGATATCTTTTATTACTTGCTTTCTAGTTTTTAGTTGTTGGGATGATTAAGGGTCATATCCCAACATCCCTCCTTGTTTTAGAGGTTTCATAGACAGATAGTTTTAGTTCTTACTCTTTTTCATTTTAGTTGTAAACGTTTAATACATAAATTTCCATAATGGCTAAGTTATTACCTTTTAAGATATTTCATGAGTTATATATGTTGTGTTTAAGTCTTCCGCTAAGTAAGTAAGTAAGACCAAGGGTTCGTTTGGTGCCAGAAATGATTCTCGAGTGCCATTCCTTCCAGGGTCTACGCTCGGGGCATGATATTTAGCCTATAATGCCTATTGGATACTTCTTCTTTGGTACTTATACTAAACTATATATCTATTTAGAGTCAATAGCAACTTTTGGATCAAAGGTGAAAGTGAGTACTTCGTGTCTTGGACTTGCCTTTATATTTAATGTTTTTTTATAATTGAAAAAAAACAATATTTTTCTATTTTCAATATTTTTATAGTTATACTTGCTATAGTTGGTAATTCTAGTTCACTTAAACCTCATAAGAAATTCTCTCTTCACTAACTTCAAATTTCTGATACTAACCTCAAATTTCCTCTTCTATTTGTTAATACCTAACGGGTTTATAAACCCCATAGGACAATTATATGTGTTAAATAACATTAAAAATAAATTTTTTAAAGTCAACCTTACCTGCTGCTGGTGACTTGCGGAGTTGTGACATCTTTTTGCTGCAGCTTTGGCGCTAGTCGGGGGATTGGTTGGTGTGGTGCCATGGTCGATCAAGGGGAGTGTCCCTACGGTCGATCGAGATTGTGGCGCAAGTGAGAGAGGCGAACAAATTTAGAAGTGAGAAAGGTAGAGTTTTGAGACAAAAGTGAAAATAATTATCATCCCTTTTTCAAAAGAAGTGTTAATTTACTGAGCACGGGATGTTTAACATAATTATCTATTTTAAAAAATATTTAATAAACAATGACATCGTGAAGTGGTCATTATTAATGTAAAATAATAGTTTAAAAACTGGCCTCTTGAGGTCGGTGTTTATTAATTTATTTCAAATAAATTGACATCAAGAGATTGATATTATTAATTAAAATTACACGCACGGACGTACTAGTGCGCGTGCGCACATGCGTGCACACACACAAAGGTTTAACAATAAAAAGTTAATACATAAAACTTCTTGAATTGATCAATGGTATTTCTTTAAGTAATAAAGTATTTCATATCTAAACCATTAATATACAGGACTTGATTTGTTAAACTACTGAACGAGTATATATAATCTCCTACAATGAACATAATTCATACATTTTCAATTAATTATTATTTTACCTTTTGCATACAACTTCATGACAGATCCATTTTTAATTCGGGCTTACAAACTTTAATACAACATAAGCACGCACGCACGCATGCACACTAACACGTACACACACACGTGTCGAGGACCATCACTATGAGACTAAGTGATGGTACAACGTTTTACTTCACGCTGCCGAGGACATCCTATACCTTGCCATCGGTATAGGACCTTACATAACTTAATGGATCCACTAGATTAACTAAGTGATCATCTAAAAAGTATGATTCTTTAATGCCCATGATGGCTACATGGTTTATGGAGACTTGAGTTATTATGAACTCGCTTCCCCATATCGGTGCTCAATACTACTACCAAAATATACTTAGCTCATGTGTTTTGAAAAAAACTTCTTTTCCTGGGTCGAGATAATTGCTCAACACTTAGCTTTATAAGCTCTCTTGGAATCAATTCTCCTTTTTCTTGTTCATATCCCTTTTGGAAAATCTTAGTTTCGTCTTATCTTAAATGTGAAATTTTTTTATAAACTCTTATGAAATACTTAGTTCCCTTAAAGATTTTGAGAAATGAACTCAACTATTTACTCTCCACTTATCTTGAAACTTGAGTTTTTAAAACAACTCTTATGGAATACTTAGTTACCTTATAATTTTGAAAAATGAACTCAACTCTTTACTCTTAACTTAAAATTTGAGTCTTAAAAACAAAGTCATAACATTGATAAAAACTCTTGAAAACCTTTAAGAACTTTGCTTTGACTTGCTTCTTAACTTCTAGACTTGACTCTTAACTCCCTTGTCTTTGATCTTAACTTTCCTTGAATGGATTATGGATTCAAAGTTCATGATCTCATGTTCATGAATGATTTCATGGTGTTTAGATGTAACTTAGAGTGTTGTAATAAACTAAGAGCATAGGTACATCACTTAGGAACTAGTGGGAAAAGGTGGGGAATGAATGGGGTGAACTAGCGTCCTTGGCGCTCTGATAGGTGTGGGATGCCAGGACCCAAACTTCAGAGACCAAGTCGGGGTGCTCTGGCTAGCGCGGAGCTGCAAGGACCTGCAGACAGATATTGTCCTTTGGGGCTATGGGAGGCGCGGGCCCTAACCCCTGTACCCAGGTGTTCTCGACTTTTTTCCTTCATTTTTCTTCTCTTAACCCTCTAAACTTCCATGGTTCTTTCCCCAAACAATTAGGATAATTAGTACCCTCATTACCCACTAGATTTAACTTGAAAAACAACCCACAAACATGAATCAAATCAACACTAGGAATTCAAAAACTAAACCAACAAGAATTCGACAATGTTCTTCAAGAAATTCACATATTAACATGTAAAAAACATACCAATCACTAAATTGAAACAATTTTTGTGTTTGGGTGACCTAAACCAACACTAAATGATGTTATCGGCTAATCCTTGACTTCTCTCTACCTTTATCTTCTTTTCTCTCTTCTCCAATCCCTAAGCGTAATTCTTTGTTGCACCCCTTAAAATGAACTACGATAAACTAGATCCTCAAAAATCTTTTAAGATTTAATAACTTGTTTATAAGGTGTGACATAGTTTGTATTATTTGGTTTAAAGAGGTTAGAGGTCAAATGTCAAAGGACGACCAAGACGTTCGGAAAGCAGTCGTGCTAGTGTACCTTTGAATGTTTCATGTGTTTTGATGTGTCGTCTGGAGTCTAAAGTGATTTGAAGAGATCCTATAATCTAAATGGTCATGTTTAGGGTCGAAATGTCCGAATACAATTCCCCACGAACTACCCTAGGGGTCCTTGAGGAGGACCTAAACGTTTGACAAGAAGCTGCCAAAGACAGCCTCATTGACGACCCAATCGATGCCCCTTAGACCAATCAGTTCCCCGTCAAAAGGGGGCATATCTCCACATTTAGTTGTGGGAGCTTAGCCCCCACTTTTCGGAGCTCTGACCAAAATTATGAAGCAATAAGACAAGCCATCATCCCGTTGATGCCCCGTCAATGGTGGCCGTCGAATGGCACATGTAATTTTCTACAAGGTCTCGGCCAGCCTAGGGGTAAATTCACCCCCACGTTATAATTAAGTTATAGACGGTTATTTTAGGTGTTTTCATGTATTTTAAGTTAGTTTAAACACCTAGACTTATATTAGACTTTACATTTCAAAATCAAAACCTCTTTTCCAAGTAAAGTTCTCTCAAGAGTCCATGGGAGCTTGAAGCCAAGTTGAATCTAGGATTGAAGATTTAAAGTGAATTATTCATCAACTTTTGTGGGATTTTCTATTTATAATGTAGGGTGATTTTATCCTTGACACTTCTCTCATTCAAGGAGCCAATTTCAAAGGCTTTTCAAAAGATCTCAATAACCTTAAAACCCTACTTCAAATTCTAAGCATGGGTTCTTGCATAAAAAGGTTTAAATTGATTATTTATGAAGTATTAAATGTTAATTGATGGTTTTATAATTAAAAAAAATTCATGAACCCATGTATTCCTTGAATTCTTAATTTTGGCTCTAAAGTCAGTGTATTTATTATGATATAATTAGTTTGAATTCATGTTTAGATTGTTATGGGCTATTGAATTATATGTAGATAATTGTTGGAATTGTTCATAGTTTTCCTTATATTATTGATATATATATTCAGTTTGTTGAATCGCTGATATGGATGAATTGTTGGTCTAGTCTTAATAGACATTATCATTGGTAAGGCCTCTGATTGTGTGAATTTGTTGGAAAGGCTAAGGAATGGTGATTGTGGCTATTGGAAGAAGGTGATTGAACTAATTGTAGAGAGTCTAAAGTGATGAAAAGGCTTACTATTTGAATATGTCTTATGGTGAAGGTTTTTACGAAAATACCATGAAAATATCTTTAACTAAATGTCCCTTATGGTTTTCTCGCATGTTCACCATACTTAGAGCATTAATTATGCTAATTCCATATTTTTATCTATGCCTACAAGTGTAGGTGGTTGGATTCCCAGAAGTTGAAGCTTAGGAAGTAGATTTTTCTCAAGATTGGTATGTCCTCATACGTTCGAGGACATGGATCTTAGTTCTAGCTTTCTTTTATTAAAGACTTTGTATAAGATATAAGTTTTCTATAAATGAAAGGGTTGTGACCCTATGATCTTGACATGTGTCTAAGATGTCTTATTATGAGACTTAGTCTTCATACGTTTTCTAAAAGAGTTTCCGTATTGAGGACATGGATCTTAGTTCTAGCTTTCTATTATTCAAGACTTTGTACAAGATATAAGTTTTCTATTAATGAAAGGGTTGAGACCCTATGATATTGACATGTGTCTAAGATGTCTTATTATGAGACTTAGTCTTCATACATTTTATAAAAGAGTTTCCCTATTGATTTATATGTGAAAAGTTTTAATTCCGCACTACTTTTTATATTTATGCGATGAATGAATGCTAAGAGGCTTGTACAAGACCTCCGAGAGGTCAAGTACATCGTGTTACTTCTAGGGGTTACTTCCCAGTCGTAACATTCTTATATTTTCAAACTGAACTAAATTTTGTTTTTAGCCCCAATAAATCCCTAAAATTACATTAATTGAATTAGATAAAGAAAAGAATACTTTTTCCTTCCCTAATCCGTATTGGACTTTCTTTAATCGACAATCCCAAATTCCAGATGGCATATCTAACTCATACAATATCGAAAAGTGCAAACTCGATAGAGTTGGAAAGATCATTCTAAGGGATTTCCAATATAGAGATAATCCTAACTCATCCTGAGGTAGGAGATATGTTCATTTGAAAATTACCAAAACTGACTTTTCTAACTTCGAAATTTTTTCAGATCTCTCTTATTTTTCCAAAAATAAATATTTCCATATATTAACCTATTTTCTAGTCATTTCTAGTTCCGAAATGTGTGTGCGCGCGCGCGCGCGTGCGTGGGCGCTTATGTGTTTAATTTTAATTAATAAAATCAACCTCAAGATGTCAATTTATGTAAAATAAATTAATAAACTCCAACCTCAAGAGACAGTATTTAAATTATAATTTTATTGAAATAATATCGACTTTGTGATGTTAGTATTTATCAAATATTTATAAATTAGATAATTATGTTAAAAGATACTGAGATACCGTGGTCATTAAATTGACTCTTCTTTTAAAAAAGGAATGATAAATATTTTCCCTTTTATCTCAAAACCGTACCTCCCTTACTCATAAATCTGGCTGCCTCTCTCACCTGTGTCACACCCTCGTTCGACCCAAAGGCCACGCCCCTTGATCAACCCCGCCACCGATATATATATATATATATATATATATATATATATATATATAT